>NC_092712.1:296744464-297092109 GCF_047496885.1 Scyliorhinus torazame
CGACAAGGGGAGTGATAGAGAGGTGCTTTGGCGTGCTGAAGAGGCGTTTCAGGTGCCTGGACCTCTCTGGGGGCGCCCTCCAGTATCGGTCAGATAGGGTCGGCCGCATCATTGTGGTGTGCTGCGTCCTGCACAACATAGCCCAGCAGAGGGGCGATGTGTCGCAGGCAGAGGAGGGCGGAGTGGAGGAGCAGCAGGAAGAGGCGCAGTCCTCCCCAGATGAGGGGGATGGGGTAGTGGTCAGGGCAGACGGGCTAGACACAGGCGGGTGGCTGTCCACCGTTACCGGCTGGCCCAGCGGGCACGGGACAGACTGATAGCCGCCCGCTTCACTGACTAGATGGGCGTGGGAATCAGGGGTGGGCCACAGACCGCACACCATGGCAACAGCCGACCACCCACACTCCCCACCCATCCACCCACCCAGCACCCTCACCCCCCTCCCCAACCCCACCCGCATGCACACCACCCCCCCCATTGCCGATCCACCTGCGGCACAACGGGCCGGGCTCACATAGTTGCGGGTGGACGCGTGTCTATTGCAGGCCATGGAGGATGATGACAATCCGCCCTGCGATGAGCTCCTGGCTCCACATCGTTGGACTATGTCTGACCCATGGCCACAGTACCACCATCCACCCGGACCATCCCTGCATGCGGCTGTGACACTGCAGCGCACGGTCCCGTCCTCTGCCCGGGGGATGTTGATGGCGGCCCAGGGGGAAGGGGGCAGACTCACCTGGGGCTGAGGTAAGACCACCCCTCACACACACACTTGCACTCAACGTACATGACACCCCCGCACGCTTTGGACAGAGCACAAAGGCAGCTTCTGTAGGTGTAACATTGACTGTAATAACCAAACAAGTTCATGCACGTGCCCTAGCCCCACTCATCTGTGCCCTGCACCCGTGCCAACTTACTCAGTGTCTAATTGTTTGGCCTTACGGGCCCTTTGACTACGTCTACGTGGTTCCCCAGACGGTACAGCAGAACTGGAGGTGGACTCCTGTGATTCCTGCCCTCTGACACTGGATCCCTTTGGCGGCCGTTTCCTGGGGCGTCCTGGCCTAGATGGGCCAGGCTGCGGCCCGGGCGACTGGGATGGCGAGCTGCCAGCCTGTCCTGCCCGTTGCCCACCCGATGCACCTGGGACGGAAGGGGGGGAGTCCGAGGTGTCGCGGTGTACCGGGACCTCCCCTACAGGGGGAGCCGGGACGGACCACACCACCTCCTCCTCCCTCGGGGTGCCCGATGGCCCCCAGGCCTCTACATGGGTGGGGGATGCGAACGGACTGGCCATCCGACGCCCCCCCGACATCTGGCGCTTCCAGTCCTGGAGGTCCGTGCTGGTATCGACAGGGGTCTGCAGGTTTGCAGCCATGGAGCCCAGGGGGTTGGCAAACCCTGTCTGTGATAGTGCGACGCCGGCTCGCACATGGCCACTGGCGCCGATGCCCTCAGCGATGGCCTGCAGAGACTGGGCTATGGCGTTAAGCGCCTCTGCCATCTGGCGCTGGCACTGGCTCATGGCCTCCTGTGAGAGGGCAGCCATGTCCTGGGCCACAGACGCCGCCTGCACGGAAAGCCCCAGGCCTCGCAAACCGTTCCCCATGTCTGACACCGTCGCACCCATTTCCTCCACCGCGGACGCCACCCGTGCGGTGTCAGCCTGGGTGGCACGTATGACCGGCACCACTCCCAGCTCCTGGATGTGGGTGGACTCCTCCACCTGCGACTGCAGCCGCCGCAAGCCGGCCGTCACCCTCTTCGCTCGTCTCCGGGTCGGTTATTGCATCGGATCTATGTGTGGGTGTGGTAACTCCAGGAACCCGGGATCCATCTGGGCGGCAGATGTTTGCTTGGGCTGGGCTGCCCTCCGACCGCCCGGCCCCTCTGCTGCTCCTACCTCCACCTGCTGTACCGGGACGGCTGTGTTGTGCGCACCAGTGAGTGGAGCAGACGCCTCATCACTAAAGTGCCCAACCGAGGTGAGTGTTTCTGCGATGGTGGAGATGGTGTTGGTGACAGCAGTGGCGTTGTGTCGTGCTCTTCGTCCCACTCTGAGTCCATGGCACTTTGGGGTGGGGGTTCGTCTCCACCCATCCACTCTGAGCCACTGTCCGGTATTTCGTCTTCCTGGATAGTGCTGTCCCGGGTAGGGGTGTCCTGGGCAGTGCTGTCCCGGGCAGTGCTGTCCCGGGTAGTGGTGTCCCGGGTAGCGGTGTCCCGGGTAGGGGTGTCCTGGGCAGTGCTGTCCCGGGTAGTGGTGTCCCGGGTAGTGGTGTCCCGGGTAGTGGTGTCCCGGGCAGTGGTGTCCCGGGTAGTGGTGTCCCGGGTAGTGGTGTCCCGGGTAGTGGTGTCCCGAGTAGTGGTGTCCCGAGTAGTGGTGTCCCGGGTAGTGGTGTCCCGGGTAGTGGTGTCCTGGGTAGTGGTGTCCTGGCTCGGATGTGACGGGGGCCTGTGTCTGCCCCTCTCGTCGCTGGGTGGTCGCTCCCGCACGTGACGTGTCCGTCTCCCGTGGTGTGCGAGGGGCATCCTGCGGGCGTCGCATGCTGGAGGGTCCGGGTCTCTCTGTCTCCCGTGGCCTCCGAGGGGCATCCTGCGGGCGTCGCATGCTGGAGGGTCCGGGTCTCTCCGTCTCTCGTGGTCTCCGAGCGGCATCCTGCGGGCGGCGCATGCTGGAGGGTCCGGGCCCCACCGTCTCCCGTGGCCTCCGAGGGGCATCATGCGGGAGGCGCATGCTGGAGGGTCCGGGCCTCTCCGTCTCCCGTGGCCACCGAGGGGCATCCTGCGAGCGGTCTGCATCTGCGGGGATGGGTGCCTGGACGTTTGGTCCTGCGATACACAATGAAGCATGCATGATTAGACATCAGGCAGTGATCAGGTGATATGGGGGAGGGGGATATAGGGGAGGGGGGGAATATGGGGACGGGCTGTCGGTGGCTCACTTGCTAGTACGCCCCCGACCTCTGCATCAGCAACCTCCCGGTCCTCAGGTCCGCCAGCCAGTTCCAGGGCCCTTTCCTCGTGTTCGGTCAGTGGCCTCTCATCAGCGGGGCCTTCTCCAGTCCTCACATGCTCCCTATTGTTGTGTGCGCTCTTCTCCTGTGGGGGGGGGGGGGTGGCAGGGGGAAAAGGCAACACTGTTAGGCAGGTATATGAATGCACGCCATCGGTTGCGCGTGCATTGCAGAGGTTAAGGTTAGGGCTGGATTCACTTGGGGATATGGGGGAGGGGGGATATGGGGAAGGGTGGATATGGGGAGGGGAATATGGGGGAGGGGGGATATGGGGGAGGGGGATATGGGGGAGGGGGGATATGGGGGATATGGGGGAGGGGGGATTTGGGGGAGGGGGGGATATGGGGGGGGGGATATGGGGAGGGGGATATGGGGGAGGGGGGGATGTGGGCGAGGGGGGATATGGGGAGGGGGGGATATGGGGAGGGGGAATATGGGGGAGGGGAGGGGGAATATGGGGGAGGGGGGATATGGGGGAGGGAGGATATGGGGGAGGGGGGATATGGGGAGGGGGATATGGGGGAGGGGGATATGGGGGAGGGGGATATGGGGGTGGGGGGATCGGGGGAGGGGGGATATGGGGGAGGGGGGGTTATGGGGAAGGGGGGATATGGGGGAGGGGGGATATGGGGAGGCTCACCCTGCCTGCTCTGACGAGGTTGTTCACCTTCTTGTGGCACTGGGTGCCTGTCCGTGGTGTCAAGGCCGCAGCCGTGACGGCCTCTGCCACTTCCCTCCACAGACGCCGGCTGTGGCGTGGGGCAACTATGCGGCCATGCCCGGGATACAGGGCGTCCCTCCTCTGCTCCACCGCGTCCAGGAGCGCCTCCACATCCCGTGACTCGAACCTCGGGGCTGAGCGGCGGCCAGCCATCCAGTCGGGTGTTCCGGTCGGGTGTTCCGGTCGGGTGGGGGGAGCAGCACGGCCTTATGAGCCGTCACGCCGTGCGGCGCATATGACGCTGCACGGCGTGAACCACGTGCGCAAGCGCGGATCCCGTTACATCGCTGCTAGCCCATTTCGGGCCGGAGACTTTGGACCCATTTTTCCGACGTGACGCAAGTCGGATTTGCGCCGTTTTTTGCGCCGATCGGCGGACTTTCCGCCGACAACGGAGAATTTTGCCCCTGGTTTCTAATCATGGGTGTCATTCTCCGACCCCCTGCTGGGTCGGAGAATCGCCGGGGGCTGCCGTGAATCCCGCCCCCGCCGGTTGCCGAAGTCTCCGGCACCGGAGATTCGGCGGGGGCGGGAATCGCGCCGCGCCGGTTGGCGGGCCCCCCCGCTCGATTCTCCGGGCCGGATGTGCCGAAGTCCCGCCGATAAATTGCCTGTCCTGCCGTCGTAAATTAAAGCACCTATTTACCGGCGGGTCAAGGCGGCGTGGGCGGGCTCCGGGGTCCTGGGGGGGGCGCGGGGCGATCTGACCCCGGGGGGTGCCCCCACGGTGGTCTGGCCCGCGATCGGGGCCTACCGATCCGCGGGCGGGCCTGTGCCGTGGGGCACTCTTTCCCTTCCGCCTCCGCCATGGTCTCCACCATGGCGGAGGCGGAAGACACTCCCTCCATTGCGCATGCGCGGGAAACTTTCAGCGGCCGCTGACGCTCCCGCGCATGCACCGCCCCGACATGTCATTTCCGCGCCAGCTGGCGGGGCAACAAAGGCCGTTTCCGCCAGCTGGCGGGGCGGAAATTCCTCCGGCGTCGGCCTAGCCCCTCAATGTTGGGGCTCGGCCCCCAAAGATGCGGAGCATTCCGCACCTTTGGGGCGGCGCGATGCCCGTCTGATTGGCGCCGTTTTGGCCGCCAGTCGGCGGACATCGCGCCGTTTCGGGAAAATTTCGCCCCATCTTATCGTGCAGAGAATTATCAGTGCAACAAAGTGGGGAAATTATCATGGTTCATCAGGAAGAATGAAAGCATAATTTTAATTGACCCTTGTTCTGCAACAAAATTTTGATTTGATTTGCAGGACGAGCCCGGTTTATTTTGCTCTGCTCCATCCCCAGAATCAGACGCCAGTTGAATCACAATGGTCGACAGTGTGAGCAATCTATCTTTGGGTCACAGGGGACCAGATTGTGTTGGTAGTGGTTTACGGAATGATCATTATTTTAGAGGTTGTGAATCCAGTACTAAGTACTGCATTAAAAAAAAAACACCACCATGTTTCACACAAGATAAATGAACCAAATGTTGCCGCTGAGGTGAAAGAAGCTTTGTCTCTCAAAGGACCAGGAGAGAGTTTTTTAAAAATGTATCTGTGCATTCAGTATCAGTTGAGCTTTGAAGAAGTTTACACGTGAAAGCCACAAATCACGGTAACACAGTGGTTATCATTGTTGCTTCACAGCGCCAGGGACCCAGGTTCGATTTTCGGCTTGGGTCACTGCCTGCGGAGTCTGCACGTTCTCCCCGTGTCTGCTTGGGTTTCCTCCAGGTGCTCCGGTTTCGTCCCACAAGTCCCGAAAGATGTGCTTGTTAGGTGAATTGGACATTCTGAATTCTCCCGCAGTGTACCCGAACAGGCGCTGGAATGTGGCGACTAGGGGATTCTCACAGGAACATCATTGCAGAGTTAATGTATGCCTACTTATGACACTGATAAAGATTGTTATTAATCGGAAATTAGAGATGTTGGGTAATGACTGAGCTCTTAAAGTCAGAGAATCCATCCGTGTAGATGGAGGCCACTGGGCCCATCAAACCTGTGCCAGTTTTATGAAACAGCTGCCCAATTATTCCCCCCCCCCCCCCCCCACCATCGCTCTGCAATTTTCTCACACTCGGGGGTTTATCCATATCCCTATTGAAAGCTACTATTGAATCTTATTCCACCATCCTTTCAAGCCATTGATTTCAGATCAGACCAAATCGATGCAACAAAAAAGTTCTCGACTCGGTTCTGATTTTTTTGCTGATTGCCTGAAATGAAACGAAATAATGTTGAAGAGTTCCTCCTGTTGCAAATCAAGCACGTAGCAGAATCAGAGAGAAACTCAAGCAGAGGAAACCTCGACCCAGCAACCCATCCGAAGCCCAATTGTTTGCTCCATCCTGTCCTTTCACCAGAAACGATTGGACACCGATTGGCCTTAATTCGCAACCGCTGGATCCCTCACTGCAGGTGAGGAGCATGGTCACCTTTGCCTTGAGGGACAATTAAGAAAACATACAAACATATGAACTTGCGGATTAGGAGCAGGCCACTCGGCCCCTCGAACCTGCTCCTCCATTTAATAAGATCACGGCTGATCTGCTTGTATCTTTAAGCTCACATTCCTGCCGATAATCTTTCTCCCCTTGTTCATCAAGAATGTAACTTTAAAATATTAAAAGATTCTGCCTCCACTACCTTTTGTGGGAGAGAGTTCCAGAGACTCTGGAGAGAAACAAATTCATGTCATCTCTATCTTAAATGAGCGATCCCTTTTTTTTTCTTAATGACCCTGGTGGCACAGTGGCTAGCACTGCTTTTTCACAGCACCAGGGATCCTGGTTTGATTCCAGCCTTGGGTGACTGTGTGGAGTTTGCACTCTCTCACCACGTCTGCGCGGGTTTCCTCCGGGTGCTCCGGTTTCCTCCCACAGTCCAAAGATGTGCAGGTTAGGTGGATTGGCCATGCTTAATTGCACTTTAGTGTCCAAAAGGTTAGGTGGGGTTACTGGGTTACGGGGATAGGGTTGGGGCGTGGGCTTAAGTAGGGTGCTCTTTCCAAGGGCCGGTGGAGACTCGATGGGCCGAATGGCCTCCGTCCACACTGTAAATTCTATGATTCTATGATTCAATGGGCCGAATGGCAGCCTTCTGCATGGTAGGGATTCTATGGGTTCTACTACAGTTTTTAACAAAGTGTAAAACTAAACAAAATAGGAGCAGAGAGCACAATCTGAAATTATTGAAGTCAGTATCGAGTGTGGAAGGCTGTGAAGATGAAACGCATCCTCAGGCTTACATTCAGCTTCACTGAAACACTACGAGAAACCGAGGACAGAGAGGTCAGTGTGAGAGTAAGGTGAAGATTGAAAATAGCAGGTGATTAAAAGCTTGGGGTCATACTTGCAGACTTAATGGAAGTGTTCCCCAAAATGGTTACCCAATTTGCATTTGGTCTCTCCAATGTGGAGCAGACTTCATGGGGAACAGCAAATACGGCACATTAAATTGAAAGAAGGCCATTAAAAAAATTATTCTTTCACCTGGACACCGAAAAGGAAGAAGGTAAAAGGGCAGGTTTTGCATCTCCTGTGCTGGCACGGAAAGGTGCCATGGGAAGAGGAAGCGGCTGTGTATGCACAGGAGTGCAGGGTGGTGGATTAAGGAGTGGACAGGATGCTGAAAGGGGAGGGAAAGAGGATTTTGCAACAGCAGAGGATTTTGCAGCCGAGATATCAATTACAGAAAAATTCAAACTGTGCAATAAACTTAGGCACAAAATCCAGGCAGCTTTTATGATTTGGTTGAGCCTAACTTGATCTTGGTGTCAGCTGAGACTCAGTTGGCAGCATTTTTGCTTCTGAGTTCAAAGGTTCTGGGTTCAAGTCCCATTCTGCCAGGATGTCCAGGTGGCACTGCTAGGGTGTCAAGGCAGCACTGCCTGCGTGCCATGCTAGCAGTGCCAAGGTGCCCAGGTGGCACCAGTAGTACCACCATTCCCAGAGGCCGACCACCCGGGGGCCTCTGAACACCTGGGAAATCCCCCCAGGTACCGTTCCACCTGGGCCCCATTTAGGTGAACCAGTGCTGAACGGTACTCAGCTGGGATCTCTCTGGTAAGACCGGTAGATGCCGGGTGTCGGTGCGATCAGCATCTCAGCTGACTTCACTCTGCGAGACGTCTCTGGTTAGACCTCGCGAGGCCCAGGGGACTCATCACCCGGCATCAACCTGCTGTGTCACGATCCCGTTCGGGCACTATGCAGCCAGCAGATTGGCCCAATGTTTCTACTTGTGAGAAAGAGCAAAACTAGAGGATGCCAACATCAAAGAAATCCAATCGGGAATTCAGAAGAAACATCTTGGGCGGGATTCTCCCCTACCCAGCGGGGCGGGGGGTCCCGGCGGAATGGAGTGGCGGGGACCACTCCGGCATCGGGCCGCCCCACGCCCCACGCCCCTCACCTTGTGGGGCTAGCCCCACGCTGGAGTGGTTGGCGCGCCGCCAGCCGGCGGGAAAGGCCTTTGGCACCACGCCAGTCGGGGCCGAAAGGACTTCGCCAGTCAGCGGAAGTCCGCGCATGCGGCTGCTGATGTCATCCCCGCGCATGCGCGCGGGGGGGTCACCTACGCGTCAGCCATCGCGGAGACCTATACTGCCGACGTGTAGTAAAAGTGTGCCCCCACGGCACAGGCTCGCCCGCGGATCGGTGGGCCCCGATCGCGGGCCAAGCCACTGTGGGGGCAGCCCCCGGGGCCAGATCACCCCGCGCCCCCCCCCCCACCCCCCCAGGACCCCGGAGCCCGCCCGCATCGCCAGTCCCACCGATAAGGTAGGTGGTTTGATTCACGTCGATGGGATTGGCATGACAGCAGCGGGACTTTGGCCCATCACGGGCCGGAGAATCGCCGGGTCGGGCCCGCCGACTGGCGCGGTGCGATTCCCGTCCCCGCCAAATTTTCGGTGCAAGAGAATTCGGCGGCCGGCAGGGGCGGGATTCACGCCGCCCCCAAGCGATTCTCCAACCCGGCGGGGGGGGTCAGAGAATCCCGCCCCTCAATCCAGAAAGCGGCGAGAATGTGGAACTCTCTACCAAGGGAATGGACAAAGCAAATGGCATAGATACATTTAAGAGGATGCTAGATTGGCATATGAGTGTAAGGAAACAGACATTTCTGCTGATAAGAGTTTCATGAGGAAAGATTCAAAGAGCCTCGAGTGGGAGCAAAACTCCAGCATGGGCTGGTTAGTCCAAATGGTAAATGGGCTGTTTCTATTCTGCCATCCTATGTAATTTTCCCAAATACAACCTTTTGCTAGCTTCTCCTTCGATGGTTCAGTCCTCTTTAATAAAAACAGAAAATCCTGCAAAATCAGCAGGTCAGGCAAAGAAAATTTATATTTTGGGTCATTGACTTTTCATCAGAACTCTGTCATGTCCTCTCACATTAAGTCTACTTCAATTTATATTTCTTCCAAATCTTCTCTCACTGCGCAGTTGCTCACTTTTAGAGTCTAACAGACTTCCCTGCTGGAAAGATCTTCCAGGCTAGTGTCTATACCAGGCTCTCCCAGGCTAACGTCCTCCAGTTCAGATTCGACTTTCCATTGGCACCAATCAATGGCCCACTTAGAATTCCACAGCAGACATATTTCTTGTAGGATCAACATTGGCCTTACGGAGATTCCATTCTTTGAAAATGAATTACTGAAGTAATTCTGTTACAAAATGTTTGAAGGGAAAATTGATGGTGCCTGGAATTTGTATTGTATATCGAAAAGAAAAACATTTGCATTTATTTCCCAGAATGCTGAGCTGCGGTAATAGGGCCTGCAATGTTTTATTATTAATCTCCAGCACCAAGTGAACACTGGAGCAGTATTCAAAGATGTATGAGCCACCTCAGAGTCTAATTATCTCTTTCCACCCTGCTCCTATATCCCGCTATCCCCTTCCCCTTTATGTTTACATCAAGTCTCCTCTTAAATGCAGCAACAACATCAGCTTCAATTCCACCTGTCAGCAAGTTCCACATTCTCACCACCCTCTTTGTAGTATATCTCCTGAACTTTTTGTCTGATCCATTAGTGATTATATTTGACAATTTAACATACCCCTCTTCCGGGGAGGTGGTGGTGTGCAGTATTGTAACTGGACCAGAAATCCAGCAGACCCAGGGTCATGCTCTGGGGACGACGGTTCAAATCCCACCATGGCACCAGGTGCCAGCCTCCAACGTGAAACTTAAATTCAATAAAAATCTGGAATTACAAGTTCAATATCAGTTGTCATAAAAACTCGCCAATTCATTGATATCCTTAAAGGAAGGAAATCTGCCGGCCTTGTCTGGTCCACAGCAGTGTGAACAAAGAACAAAGAAAAGTACAGCACAAGAACATGCCCTTCGGCCCTCCAAGCCTGCGCCGACAATGCTGCCCCAGTGTGGTTGGCACTGCTAAATTCAACGGCAAGAAATACTGACCCAGCCTGTGGAGCCCACATCCCATGAATGAATTTTAAAAACCCCACAGTTTCTTCACATACACCCTATCAAATCCCTTCATGCGGTTAACGGTCATTAGCAGCTTTATTTAGCTTGCTCAATCTTTCCCAGTTGTTACATATGCTCAATGTAAGAAAATACCTTCCTCGCGCTTTCAGCAGAACTTCAACTTTGGCAGAATTAAGGCCAGGAATACACATCGTACTCAAGTGTGATCCAATCAAGCTTCTATATAAATTTCACAATACCTGGTTGCTTTTATACTCAATTCTCCTGAAAGCGAGCCCCAGTGATTCTATTTGCACTCATTAAGACTTCATCAACTTGTGTTGCGACTGTTAATGTTTTATGCGATGGTATTCCCAAATCTCCTCAGTTAATGAGGAAATATTGGATAGACCAGGGTTGTTTTCTTTGGAGCAGAGGAGGCTAAGGGGAGACCGAATTGAAATGCATAAATTTACGAGAGGTCCAGATAAAATGGCTAGGAAGATCTGATTCCCCACATTGAGGGGTCCGTAACCAATAGAGTAATTGATAAGAAGTTTAGATGGGGACTTGAGGAAAAATAAATTTCACCCTGAGGGTAATAATAATAGCAACCTTTTATTGTTGCAAGTATGAAGTTACTGTGAAAAAACCCCAGTCACCACATTCCGGCGCCTGTTCGGGTAAGCTGGTATGGGAATTGAACCCGCGCTGCTGGCCTTGTTCTGCATCACAAACCAACTGCCTAGCCCACTGAGCTAGACCAGCCCTTGGTGGGCATCTGGAGATCACTGCCTGAAAGGGTGGTAAAGGCAGAAATCCCCATAACATTTAAATAGTGCTCGGATATGCACTTGAAGTGCTGTAATTTATTCAAGGCAGAGCAAGGCAGCTTCTTGTTAGCAAGGGAGTCAAGAGATATGGGGGTGGGGGAGGGGGGGTGGACAGGCAGGAAGGTGGGGGTAAGACCACAACGAGATCAGCCATGATCTTATTGAATGGTGGGGCAGGATAGAAAGGCCAGATGCCCGTTGAAATGTGGCTGGGGCATTTTTCATGCCAAATGGCATAACTTTGAATTGGTATATACGATTTGGAATCACAAAAGCTGAAATCTCCTTCGCCCTTTCGGATAAAGGTACCTGCCAGTAACCTTTAAGTAAATCCAGTTTGGAGATAAAAGCTGATTGTCCCACCTTCTCAATGTAGTCCTCCAACCGTGGGATAGGTTAAGAGTCTGAAGCCATGTGATAAGACAAAAACCTTTCTTAAAGGGACACTCCCATGGCAATCCTAACAAAGTAACCATCTCAAATGTCACCATTAATTTATAAGTAAATCATTTCCGCCCCCAAACCGCCAATCTTTGTGATAATAGCCATTATTTTGAAGGGAGGGTATAATGGTGTAAGTCATCGCACCATAACTCCCCAGCTCCCCAATTTCAGATTTATGGGTACCCCAAGGATACGCTGTGCAATCCCTCTTGCAAGTTCCCACATAAGTGTTTACCCGGCAAATGCCCAGAGTGGCTAACTTCCCCTGAACAATTGCACTGGGTTGAGAACGATCCCACAAAGGGATTTCAATCATTAACTTCTGATAGTTCTGTAGTCCTGTCAGTTTTACACTCACAGTTACTCAGAAAGAGTTAGGAGGGAAAAAAAACTTCTAACTAAAAAGTAACTGTTTTAAAAACCCAAAGTGAGCCCTACTTGGCACACCCCATACCATCTAGGGAGACCCCCCTGAAACAAGCACACATCCCCCCCCCACGGTTCTCCCCACCTCTCATCTCCATGGGATTCCCATCCCATCCCCTCAACCTACCCCTGCCCCCACACCCCTTCCCTCCCATGCCGACAGACTTAACATGGCCTGACCCCACCCCCGAACCGAACAACATGGGGAGAATGGGATCAAAGGCTATGGAGAGAAAGCAGGATTAGGCTATTGAGTTGGATGATCAGCCGTGATCGTGATGAATGGCGGAGCAGGCTTGAAGGGCCAAAAGGCCTCCTCCTGCTCCTATCTTCTATGTATCTATGTAACACTCCCCCGACCCAACAACTCATTCCCACCCCCTAGACCCGACCCCCCCCCCCAATCTGAAAGAGGCCCCCCCTGGACCCCCCCACCGACCCAGCACCACATCCTTGCTCGGACTCCCTGCCAGCACCTCCCCCTTCCCACCTATGTCTGAAAGCCCTACCCTTCTGATGCCTGAAATCACCACCTCTCTGATTTATGGATCCCAACCCCTGCCCCAGCATGTCCAGATCCTCCCCCATGTCTTCCCCCCTCCCCCATATCCAGCCATCCCTATATCCAGATTCCCCGTCCC
Source organism: Scyliorhinus torazame (assembly GCF_047496885.1). Classification (NCBI taxonomy): domain Eukaryota; kingdom Metazoa; phylum Chordata; class Chondrichthyes; order Carcharhiniformes; family Scyliorhinidae; genus Scyliorhinus; species Scyliorhinus torazame. The sequence goes on from NC_092712.1 coordinate 296,756,982, forward strand.
ATTTCCAGAACCCGCCCCATGTCCGTCTTCCATATCCGGCCATCCCAAATCTGAATTTCCCATGTCCTGATCCCACTACCTCCCTCCCGCCCCGATGTCCATATGATCCCCTGCTGTCTGAATCCCAGTGCCCTGCCAATGTTGAAACCCCATCCCCACATCCCACTCACTTACTTTAGAAACTCAGCTTCTCCCTTTCAATGGGAGCTTTAACCTCACCTGCTTTGTGCCACCTCGTGCTGCATAAAAGGAGACATGGCCCCCTTCTCTCTGCTCCTTTTGTACTTTATCACGAGAGCCGGGACACACTTTGTTTCTTCAGTCTCACCAGTCCGAGTCAGGAGGTCGGGCGAGACAGTCACTTTGCATCTCAAGTGTAGCTAGGTCGGTACAGAGTGGCAATCTGCTGCTGATTGCCACTCCGAGGAAGTTACAGGCCTATATTAATTCAGGCATCAGATTATGACTATTGAGTTTACTGGGTGATTTGTAGATCCCTCAGGTTTGTAAATATGTAATGATATAGTACTGAAAAAATCTGAACTGCAGGAGATAAGTTCCAGGTACAGAAATCAATACTAATAAGATGGTTCTGAAATTTCAGCATTGTAATTGAATCCTACAAATGCTAAGCACTCATACGATATTTTAATTTATTTTGCAAAGTTGGCAATATTAACATATCAATCGGCTCTATTAAAGTTATTTTTTCTGCAGCCTCCTGTAAGTCAATACATTATTTACAACTAGCCATATCAATGAATGCATTGCTCACAAAGGTGGGGAAGAGCCAACCCCAAAGGACTTGTTCCAACTGTGTAGCTGGAACACGCCATTGCACTGGGGTTGCTATTTATAGTTGGAAATATTCTGGGATATTTCACCTCCACCTGTCCTTTGTCTTCACACTCCCACTCTTGGTTAACCAACAGGGCTATGATCACAGCACACTGTCATTACCCAATTGGATGATTTTTGACTGTCAGTCAAGGAGTTCTTGATTGACAGCCTTATGTCACTGAAGGAAATCAATTATTTCTGATAGGTAAAAGGCCATTTTAATGTAAATATTAAAGCCCAGTCTTTAAAATCCATTTTAAAAAGGATTTCAGTATTCATAACCTTAGGTCATGACAAAACACATAACTTGAATAGAGGTACAGAACTTGACACATCCACAAACTAGCTGGAGATAAATGCAACATTTTTACTGACAATATGAATTGACTATTGTTCTAATGAACGGAATTCAAAATTAGTTTCATTTTAAAAATGAGCTGTACCAGTAATCAGATCAAGGTTGGAATGAGCACCATAGCAAAATGAATCCACCATTGTTCAGAATATGGATAAAATATAGAAAACTAATAAGAACCAGACTCGATTACAGCACAATATCACGTTCCATAGCACACACAAAAATTCAAACATGAAACATTTAAAACTTATGTTGCACATTGAGGATTGACAGTTAACTATCCAATCAAATGTATTTGAAACTCACCCAAACCAATCAGGACGACACAAAGGTAGGGACAGATGGCCTCACAACAGACTGATAACATTTTCCTTCAACATGAGAGTTCGGACAACCATTTTCTATCCGGATCAATCTATACTTTTACTTGACTATTTGTTATCCTTATTTTCATATTTTCCCTTCTAAAACTCTTGAAGTCTGCGCAAGGTGTCTTTGCCTTAAGCAAGAAACCATTTCTGTATTATTTTTGAAAGTTAAAATTGTTTTATAAATTACTTCTCTTTAAGTCTTTTGCTGGCAAGGCTTTATTGAGAATAGATTTAAGTTTCTCTCAATTGTAATCAGTAGAGGCAATAAAAGATTCTTACTTCACATCCGAGAAGTGCAACTCAAATTTCTACCGAGTGTTAAAGTGGATGCGAGACTGCACTTGAACCGCATGGTAGATCTCTACAGTCACATTACCGTCCACTATGATCTTTCCCATAAACTCGCACAACAGTAACTGGGAGGTGAATCTTTAATTCCTGGAGACGGCAGGATGATCCTGGAATGCTGAGAGCCTGACAGTGCATTTTGGACGAATGAGGAGGATGGAGGGATTTGCAAGTCTCAAGCCTCCTCCATTATCAATCATTATCTTTTGGTCATAATTAATGCCTCATATTAGTACCAGACGTCAATGTTAGCCAATTTGTTGACCCGAATCGTCTGTTCTTTGGATGGTTGTACTGCAGATATGCTCTCCAAGATGCACTGGGAGTTTCCAAGGAAGGCCCTACACTAGGCAGCATGGTGGTGCAGTGGTTATCACTGCTGCCTCACGGCACCAAGGTCCCAGGTTCGATCCCGGCCCCGGATCACTGTTCGTGTGGGGTTTGCACATTCTATGGCTTTCTATGTTTGTATGGCTTTCGCCCCCACAATCTCACCCATCTGCCACCTTACCCTCTCATCCACCTACCTGCCACCCTGCCTCCTCACCAACCCTCCTGCCACCCCACCCTCTCACTCACCTTACTCATTGTAGCTTCTCAAAATGGCTTTGGGGGGCATTAAAAGCTCTGCTTACAGTACAGCAGGTGGTTCCATTGAAAGCATGCATGGCTTGACTTCCTCCAATGATGCTGCACAACCAATGAGGAACTCCTCCAACAGATACGCACTGCCTTTTGGAAGAGACCAAGTTCGGAAGTCCATGAGAGAAATGCAGAGATCCGGTGCAATCCGACAGTGATTGCCTCTCCTCAGAAGATTTGGCCCAATATTGCCTCAATGATTAGGCATGTGCATTTCTCATGTATCTGTGGATTCTCATTTCGCATCTACAGCATAAGTTTCAGGTACTTTCGGTATGATGTCAAAAAGCAATCTTTGTCCAATTATCTGCTATTGATTTCTGTTCAGTTTTCATAAACTCCAAAACAACAAGCAACAGACAATTGCAACAAAAACAGAAAATTCCGGAAATACTAAGCAGGTCTGGCAGCATCTGGAGAAAGAGTAACAGAATTAACATTTCACATTTTTAACGTCACACTATTCTGCTTTTTTAAGAGACTTGTGTACTTTTGGCTTGTCCCCCACTATCTGTGACATTTTTATTTATTGTTATTCGTTCATGGGACGTGAGCATTGCACATCCCATGAAGGGGCAGATAAAAGTCAATGACATTGTTGTGAGTCTGGAGTCACACGTAGGCCAGTCTGGCTAAGGATGGCAGATTTCCTTCCCTAAAGGGCATTAGTGAACCAGGGGCGAAATTCTCCGGAAACGGCGCGATGTCCGCCGACTGGCGCCCAAAACGGCGCCAATCAGACGGGCATCGCGCCACCCCAAAGGTGCGGAATGCTCCGCATCTTTGGGGGCTGAGCCCCAACATTGAGGGGCTAGGCCGACGCCGGAGGAATTTCCGCCCCGCCAGCTGGCGGAAACGGCCTTTGTTGCCCCGCCAGCTGGCGCGGAAATGACATCTCCAGGCGGCGCATGCGCGGGAGCGTCAGCGGCCGCTGACAGTTTCCCACGCATACGCAGTGGAGGGAGTCTCTTCCACCTCCGCCATGGTGGAAACCGTGGCGGAGGCGGAAGGGAAAGAGTGCACCCACGGCACAGGCCCGCCCGCGGATCGGTGGGCCCCGATCACGGGCCAGGCCACCGTGGGGGCACCCCCCGGGGCCAGATCGCCCCACGCCCCCCCCCAGGACCCCGGAGCCCGCCCACGCCACCTTGTCCCGCCGTTCAAAAGGTGGTTTAATCCACGCCGGCGGGACAGGCAATTTATCGGCGGGACTTCGGCCCATCCGGGCCGGAGAATCGAGCGGGGGGGCCCGCCAACCGGCGCGGCCAGATTCCCGCCCCCGCCGAATATCCGGTGCCGGAGACTTTGGCAACCGGCGGGGGCAGGATTCACGCCAGCCCCTGGCGATTCTCCGACCCGGCAGGGTGTCGGATAATGTCGCCCCAGATCTTTTTTTACGACAATCGACAATGGCTTCATGTTCATCATTAGATTTTTAATTCCAGGTTTTACCCTAGGTTTCTGGTTTCCCTGTCCAGTGACAATACCACTATGCCACCACAGGGCATTCCCCAAGAAATTATAGAAAATCTGACAGACACCAGTGTCCATATCTTCCTTGATATCTTGCCTAGTCAATAGGAACAGATTGCACCATTTGCAGCATCAGTCTAATAGATCTTTACTGTCCATTGCGACCTTTCACCTGGATTCATAAAGCAGTCACCGTATCCCTCTTGACTTTTGACAGAGAATTTATTTTCAGGGATAAAGAAGCAAAACTTACGGGCAAACAAAGAAAACCCTGCACTTATTACACCATTGAACGAGATAATCCTCCAACCTCAATATGTGAGGGCAACCTGGGCATGAAACATGGGAGGAGAGTGATAGTTCGAGTTCCTGCAATTACAGAGACGGTGGCTATAAGTATGTATTTTTCCATGGGCTGCACGGTTGTTGTTTGGCCAACCGATTCATGCCGCATAAAATAAAAACTCATTCTGTTGTTAGGAAGTATGTGATGATCTGGGGCACTGTTTAAGTACCTTTGTCAACAAGGAAAATGCAATTCTCTACTCTTAAAGGATGCAACTGCCTTCAATAAAGATAGACAAAGAAAAACATTCACAATTGGCTAAGAGGAGTTTTAAAATTAAAGTCACCATTGGCTGTCTTCTGTATTGCTCTTGGCCTGCTGAAAATTGGCAATTCGAATTATGATCCATGTATGTTAGTTAATAAACTCTGCTTTGCAAATATCACTATGGCAGTGTGTTCTAATGCTGAAGCATGGCTCTATTTTTGAGTAAAACAAATCTATAAAAATGTAATGATAGCAGAAAATACAATTCTTTTAATTGTCCATGCAAGGTACAGAAATAAGCTATGTACTTCCCTTTCCAAAGCAACAAAGAATGCCCTTTTGAAAGCACATCAAAGATGCCGATGCCAATATCTACAACTCAAGTTTCTGGCACAGATAGGTCTGGATTTCGGAACGGTAATGGTGGTGAAACTGTCATTGTTCATCGCTGTTACTCCATCGTAACTTTTACACATGCTCAGATTAATGTTGAAATCCAAAAGCTGCTGTCAATAATTTTATACCTTTTCAGAAGTTTGCAGATTGCAATCTCCCGTGGAAGCAGGAATAGATGAGGAAATTCTGCTCTTTTGCTGTCAGTCTCACTGTCAAAACCCTGGCAAATATTACGCCTTGTTGAATGAGGTGATACTCAGTTTTAAAAGGCAAACTAACTTCAGGTAAGGACAACAGATTTTCTTCCCCAAAGGACATTAATGAACAAAATTGGTTTTTACAACAATCAAGAATGGTTTCATGGTCACCATTAGACTTTTAATTCCAGATAGTTCATTCACTTCAAATTTCACCAACTGCCATGGTGGGATTCGAACCCGGGTCCCCAGAGCATTACTTTGGGTCTCTGGATTATGAGTCCAGTCAGGCCACTGCCTTCCCTTTGCAAAATGAAGGCTTCAATTTAACCTGTAAAATATTAAGTGCTTTTATCTTCCTAGTTTGCTGCATGTGAATGCTTTAATTTGATTGGCTGCCTACCTGCTTGCTGATTGCACTCCTGCTGCACACCAACCTTGAATTGGTGCAAGATTTAAACTTTGGCTTATGTGGTAAGATGACCATAAACTTGACCTCATTTTGAAAAAGCGAAGAGTAGCTTGAGGATCTATGAACAATTTAACTGTAGTGCCTCGTAATGTACCCTGTTCAAGTTTGAAAACCTCAGGATGTTTCTGAATGACATCCTCTGTCACTTTTGTGTGCTTTATCTCACCCCCCAGTTCAACTGAATTTTCCTGAGCCAGTCATTCCCGAGTAGACTAGGCCCAGGCCTTTTTACCACCAGTAGCTATTGTGCTCTTCCTTCTTGGCTGTTTATGCAATGTCTACCACTAACGCTCCAAGCGATGGTATAGTCTTGCCAATGTACCTCTGAATGTTGATTCCTGCCTGAGTAAGGGCTGGTTCCTGCTTAAAGCCTCAAATCTTCCTGAAGGTCTCCTCGCTGACTACCAATTCAGAGACTCGTGTGTCCACCTCCATTTTGATTTTCTGTCCATCGCCCTCCATTGTAGATACATAGAAATAGAACATAGGAGCAGGAGGTGGCCCTTTGGCCCTTTGAGCCTGCTCTGCCATTCATCACGATCATGGCTGATGATCCAACTCAATAGCCTAATCTTGCTTTCTCCCCATAGCTTTTGATCCCATTCGCCCCAAGTGCTATATCTAGCCGCCTGTTGAATATATTCAATGTTTTAGCATCAACTACTTCCTTTGGTAATGAATTCCACGGGCTCACCACTCTTTGAGTGAAGAAATTTCTCCTCAACTCTGTCCAAAATGGTTTACCTTGAATCCTCAGACTGTGACCACTGTTACTGGACACACCCACCATTGGGAACATCTTCCCTGCATCTACCCTGTCTAGTCCTGTTAGAATTCTATAAATCTCTATGAGATTCCCCCCTCATTCTTCTGAACTCCAGCGAGAAAAATCTTAACCTAGTATTATGGGCCAGGGTTTAGAGAACCCCAAAGTGTATCATGGAGTTCACCTGACCCACAACTTTTAATAGATTGTGATATGGGGAGCATACGGCCCACTCAACAGGTGTGGTACAGCAGAAATGGAAAAGTATTTTTTTAAAGCAAAACAATGTTTATTCTATGAACTCAAGTTAACCTTTTAAAAACATACAGTGAACATCTTAGCAACCATTAATTCAAATAACCCCAAAGACTACAACACTAAGTAATCCTTTTAAGCTTTCCTTTTAACATTCATGAGACTTAAACACAAAAGCTTTAACAGAAGCACATCAGGTTAAAGTCACTATTGAGAGCAGTTATTAGTTTTAAATCGTCAAAGGATCGATTTACAATCTTTAGATTACAGAGAGAGAGACTATACCCATTCTGGCTGTGACTGCAGCTATTCAGCTCTGAAAATGAAACTTAAACATACCCTGCAGCAAACAGCCTGAAACAAAAGTAAAAAGCTGACAGACAGCCCAGCTCTACCCACACTCTGACATCACTGATAAACACCCATTTCATAAAGATGCATTTCTTAAACACCCATTTAATAAAGGTACTCTCACATGACACGAGTCAATCTCTCCTCATTTGACAGTCCCACCATCCCTGTAATCAGTCTGGTAAACCTTCACGGCACAAATAGCATAAATAGGCTCTGCACACCCTCACTCATATTAAACATATCATAATAGTGTTCCTCTGCCTGATCTGAGCTTTCCAAGTGATCAGCCATCAACTGAAGCTTCCTTGCATTTGAAGTTATCTGCTCAGCCTTTGCCTTTCTCTTAGCACCCTGGAACATCTTTGCTAAATTCCCTTCTTGTTGCACCGGTGACAAACAGCTTCCATAATTTTACAATGATTTGCACAGTATGACCCTCCACACCTAAAATACTCCTCTATTGTCAGCGTTTTATATGCAGCTTCTTTTTCTATTTGAAACAGTGCACCTGTGTGCTGCCGCCATTGGCTATCTGAATATCTTCTGTGTTATTGGCAGTCATTTCCATGCACTGATAAATTTCGAGAGCCTTATTAAAAGTAATTGTGGCTTCTCCCAGCACACGGCACTGAATGCTGCCCTCATTAATGCCACAAACTAGTCTGTCCCGAAGCATGTCTTCCCAAACTTGCAATGTTCAGAGAGCCGCTGCAATTCAGCAACAAAGTTAGCTGCAGAATGACCTGTCTTCTGAAAATGACTGTGGAATTTGTGGTGATTCTATACGAGTGTAAGTAAATCTGCAAATGAAATGTCACCCAGTTTCCATGGTATAGCTAAATTTCTCATTAACTTGTAAGTCTTTGCCCCATACACACTCAGGAAAACTTCATCTGTGATCTCATTTGCCAAGAAGAAGTGTTCCAACCTTTCCACATATTCAGTCCCATTCTCATTCTCTTCCACAAACACACACATTTTTGTCGCCATAAAGATGTGGTAACTTGACCACAAAAAGGTAGTCGAAACGCATTAATATTAAAGTTAAAATTAAACTTCTTTCATCTATAAAAATAACAATAAATACAATATGGACTCAAAAACAGGAGCATCTGGTTAAACATCAAAGTAACAGTCACAAAAAGAATTAAAACTAACGACAGTTAAATACGAATATTGTAGCCACCTGGGTTGGCCAACTCCCGACGTAAAATGGAGAGCAGCAAAGGCTGCAGGGAAATTCAGCCAGCACAGGCAGAAACTAACAGGTGCAAGATACTGTGTATTAAACTCTGCAAAAGCCCAGACAGCATCGATACAAGCAGCCATCTGCATAATTATGTAGCAGCCATCTACATACTAATGAGCGATCCCCAGGTACAATCGAAACATTTGGGACAAACAAAGCTAAGCCAGACTCCCCGGCGCCAGCAGGAGCCAACACAAAAGAGGTTAACGGACACCTCAAGACTGCCCATCGATCAGGGAACCGCTCCAGTATTCGAGAAATCGAACCAAGCGATTGGAACGAAGTCCAATCACTTGGAACCAGGTACAGGGTCCGCCCCGAAAGGCGGGAAGCCCCTGGGGACTATGAAGTTAAGCCCCCAAGTTCGAATTGTTCTTCTTGACTGTGTCACTCTGCAACGCGAACCAACCCTTGACAGTGACCGGTTCAGCTGCCGCCGATATCCAGTAAGTCTTAAGTCAACGCTCGCTACGAGATAAGCGCTCCTAGCTACTAGTCCGTACCAACTTCGAATCCCGCAGACTCAGAACCCGAACGAAAGGCCATTTGTTCCCCTGACCTGTGGGCCAGTCCGAAGCTAAGTATAGGCCTGTTAGTTGTAGAAGTAGCTTAGAAGTAGAATTTATGCCTGAGTAGCGATTACTGTGTATAATAAATGTGCTTTGATTTGAATCTTACTAATTGGTGTATTGAGTTATTGATCATTACTTGAACTTGAACCTCATAGCGGTATCATAAAGATATCTGGCGACTCGAGAGCAAAGGTTATAAAACAGAGCCAATTGAACCAACCAAAAGTTAGCAACAATATACACAGGTAACAACAACAGCTAATGATGTTGCAGTACCTACCAATGACATCAGCAATGGATTTAAATGAGAAGATGCATAATAATAACACTCGATAACAGTTGGGAAAGGGGAAATCCCAACATAGAGATTGCAAGTTCTTTGTGTCCACTTTTTTTTGAGTTCTTTCTCCCTTCACTGCTGGTCACAATATACAGGCCATTAAATCTGATCATGTTCATTTACAGATGGATAATGTTATCTCGCACTGTGTTCCATGGATGCGCACTTTTAATCAATACCTGCCAATTGCCAAGATGCAAATACTCGCTCAGCAAGATTAAACATGCAATGTTCACTGGCTAGACTCAGCTCAGCCTTTGCAAATTGATGTCAGAATAAGTCTAGTCAGATAGTAGAGAAATACTAGCATAGACTTGAAAAAATATAAAATCCCCTTTAAAATGTATGAGCTGAATGGCCTTATTCCATCAGATTTTAATTTCATTTTTTAAAGGTTTATTCCAGCTGAAAATTAATTACATGTTGATTTAAATCCAAAAATACCGACTAGTGAAATTCTCAGGTTATCGCCAACACAACTTAGACGTGCTGATGAGTTCTGAAAAGGCAGAACTCCAGTTACAGGATCATTTTTTAAATTCACTTACGGGATGTGGGATGTCATTAACTAGGCCAGCCTTTATTGTCCATTCCCACATGCCTTTGAAAAAGTGGTGGTGAGCTGCTTTCTTTAAGTGTTGCAGTCCAGGTGGTGTAGGTACACCCACAGTGCTGTAAGGGAGGGAGTTCCAGGATTTTGACCCGTCGATAGTGAAGGAGATTTTTGGTCAGCTTAAAATTCTTGATCATTGCAAGAATCAAACACAATTAATGAGTCACAGATTTGACTCAATGACAACATACATTTCAATCCACTTGATTCTGCATTGACCTCTCCCAAACATAACTGAGGAAATGAGAACAACGATTCTTGAAGATTCGATGCATATATTTTTTTAAACTGTTTATACCTGAAGGTCAAAGATATAGAAAATCATTGGGCAGAGTTTTAGCAAAATTGCACAGCGTACTGGATCAGGCGAGAAAGGTTGTGTGAAACTTGTTGGCTTACAGATACTTTTTCTAATCTGATATAACAACACTCTGTGCGAGTTCAAAGCCCTGGTGAGGATCACACAGCCAGCTGGAGGGCAGGGTCTAAACATACCGCCAAAGCCAGGATTCTGAGATCGGGGTGCCATTTATAAAAGATACCCAAAATCTCAAAGTTACATTAAAGGCCTCTCACTCTTACGGAGATGGGAACTCCCCCACTCAAGGAGATTGGACCCCTGGTGGACAATAACCCTCGATCCACACATGCAGAACGGCAACCATCACTCCACCACACAAAGATCGGGGCATCCCACCACCCCCATACCACGCAAGCATTGGGATGACCCGACCCTCCTCCCGTCAGCATTGAGGCACTTCCCCCTCATTTGCACGGCTCCCCACCCTCCTCCACAGTCTTCAGTACACGCCCCCCCACTCCAATGCCTGCACAACCCCATCCCTCCACAATCATCAGTCCCCCCCCCCCAAACACACACACATGCGGAGAATCCGCCAATAGGACTCACCAGAGGGCCCACTCCTGGCTGTGCCAACCTCACACTGCCCCTGATGCAGCCCAGGGTGCCAGTCAGCAGCACCAGAGCACTGTCCGGCCATGTCCCTCACCACCCGAGGGCTTTCCTCACCTCCATGCCCTGGGCGTAGCCGTCATGACTTGTTGTTATTTTTGAAAGCCAGTAGTGATTCGCACCAAAGTGATGTCACACCGACAGGATGGGAGGATAAGGCGTGGGCGGATGTTATGAATTCAAGCCCGATAAGGAGATGTAAATGTATAAAAAATTATGGAAATCATGTTCATGCCCTTTCTGTGCGAGAGTCTGATCATGGCACCAGCCAGGGGCAGGGGGAGATCAGAAACTGGCGCAATCCCGTCGTGAGGTTTAGCGACCGTAACGGGATTTGCTCCCAAGGCGAACAATCCCGCCAAGTGCTGGCACCAGTGTGGTAGTCACCATTGTTGTATTGTATATACCGCATACGAGGGGTATTACGGTAAGGCCCCTGTACTACAGGTACGGGGGTAGATCCCAGCCTGCTGGCTCCACCCAGTAGGTGGAGTATAAATGTGTGGGCTCTCCGAGCTGCAGCCATTTCGGCAGCAGCTGCAGGAGGCTACCCGTCTCTGCGTAATAAAGCCTCGATTACACTCTACTCTCGTCTCGTCGTAATTGACAGTGCATCAACCAGTGGAGCATGTGTGGTCTTCTATGATCAAAAAATCGGCGTGAAACCCTCACTGATTCCGGGACTGGTGAGGGGTTAGCACCGGCGCCAAATGAAACTCCCGCCTCCTTGCCGAAAATGGCTGGAGAATGGCTGTGGCCCGGGCTGTGCATGCGCACAGCTGACAACCTGCACCAGTCGTGCCGTACAGCATGGCGCCGGCCGTGCATGACCCCAACCCGCCAACCATGACCCCACAGCCCACCCCCTGGCCACCCACACCAGACCCCCAGCCCTTGCAGAAGTCCCCCTGCCTAGCGGCATGGGTCCCGGCCGAGTTTGGCAGTGCTGGACACAGTCTGCAGCTGTCACACCGAGTTCCAGCACGGTTGGGACCACACGTGTCCCGTGCCGTGGGAACGCGGCCCATCGGGGACGGAGCATCATGGGTGGGCTGGCTAATGACGTGCCCCTGTCCCTAATTCCCCCAATTTCCCTGGCCGCCTCTCTCTTCCGTAGTTGGTGCACCAGCATCCTTCTTGCCTTCCTCCCATACTCGTACACCGTTCCTTGTAACTTCCTCAACTGACCCTCTACTTTCCCTGTGGTAAGCAAGTCAAACTCTGCCTGCAGGCTCCGGCGCTCCTCTGGCAGCCCCTCCTCAGGGGACTCCGCATACCTCCTGTCCACCCTGAGTATCTCCCCCACCAACCTCTCCCTCTCCATTCTATCCCTCTTCTCTCTGTGGGCCCTGATACTCACTGAAACCTCCCCTGTATCATTGGTCGCCACATAGCTTTGGATACTCCTTGTAATCCGCCCACAGACCTCCTCATCCGCCAATAGTCCTACGTCCAGTCTCCATAGAGGGCGATGGCCTCTCTCCGCCCCCAGCCTCAACTCCACCCAGTGCGGAGCATGGTCCGAGACCGCAATGGCTGAGTACTCTACCCCCTCCATTCTCGGGATTAGCGTCCTGCTCACCACAAAAAATCAATCCGCAAGTACACTTTGTGGACATGGGAGAAGAAAGAAAACTCCTTCACCCTTGGCCGAGCGAATCTCCACGGGTCCGCTCCCCCCATCTGGTCCATTAACCCCCTCAGGACCTTGGCCGCTGCCGGCCTCTTACCCGATCTGGACCTAGACTGGTCCAGAGTTGGGTCCAGGACCATTACCAGACTGCATGACTCCAGATCCGGAATTTTAATCAACATTCATTTCATAAAATCCGCATCGTCCCATTTCGGGGCATACACATTCACTAGCACCACCCGGGCCCCCTGTAGCTTGCCACTCACCATAATATATCTACCCCCTTTATCCGCCACAATACCGCCCGCCTCAAATGCCACCCGTTTGCTCACCAAGATTGCGACCGCCCTGGTCTTCGCATCCAGCCCCGAGTGAAAGACCTGCCCCACCCATCCCTTCCTCAGCCTAGTTTGATCAGCGAGCTTCAGATGCGTTTCTTGTAGCATGGCCACGTCTGCCTTTAGCCCCTTTAAATACGATAACACACAGGCCCTCTTGACCGGCCCATTCAGGCCCCTCACGTTCCACGTAATCAGCCTGGTCGGAGAGTTAATTACACCCCGACCCCCGCCGACTAACCATCATCTTTTTTAGGCCAGCCACGTGTCCGCACCTCCCGCACACTCCAGCCCCCCAGCCGGAGGCTCCCCGTCCCGACTCCCCCTTTAATTCCGAAAGTTTCTTCCCCTACAGCCAGCAAAGCAGCATCCCAGCCCTTTCCCCACCCACCTCGATCCCCCTCCCCCAAGTCAAGCATCCGCTTAACCCCCCTTCTACCCCCATTGCACTCCCGGCAGCTGACTCATGCTGACCTCGGCCGCTCCCGCCTCTACCTCCAAACGCACTGTTGGCTCCCTCTACGGGTCTCCACCCTCCCCCCCCCCATCCCCCCAACCAAGTGAGGGAGAGAGAGCCTTATTCCCGTGTGTCAAGAGAAAAAAAAAAGCTCAACCAAACAAACAAATTTGGGTGCTATCCCCAACGTTGAGCGACTCCCCCCACCCCGCAAATTGCTCTCGCTGTCCAACCCGTCCCCACCACCTGTGACGCACTCTGCACCAACAGCAAACAGACCCAGAACCCCGAGGGCCCAGCAAAGGGGGCAAACAAAATGAAAACACGGGGGAAAACCAACATAACACCACGCCCCCACCGCCCCCCCCCCCCCCCCCTCTGGGTGCGCCACCAACATACAGCAGTCCATTAGTTCGAGTCCAGCTCCTTGTTCTCAATAAAAGTCCACGCCTCATCCGGCATATCGAAATAATGGTGCCGGTCTTGGTACGTGACCCACAGCCTCGCTGGTTGTAGCAGCCCGAACTTCACCCCTTTGCTGTGGAGGACCGCCTTGGCCCGGTTGAATCCCGCATGCCTCTTGGCCAGCTCTGCACTCCAGTCCTGATAGATACGGATCTCGGTGTTCTCCCACTTGCTCATTCACTCCTTCTTTGCCCATCGCAGGACACACTCCTTGTCGGTGAAGCAGTGGAATCTTACCACCATAGCTCTCGGCGGCTCGTTCGCCTTAGGCTTCCTTGCCAGGACTCTGTGTGCCCCGTCCAGCTCCAGGGGCCGCGGGAAGGCCCCCACGCTCATCAGCGTTCCCAGAATCGTGGTCACATACGCACCCGCATCCGACCCCTCCGCGCCTTCAGGCAGAACCAGAATCCGCAGTTTCTGCCTCCTCAACCTATTTTCAAGGTCTTCCAGCTTCTCCTGCCATCTTTTGTGCAGGGCCTCGTGCACCTCCACTCTAACCGCCAGGCCCAAAATCTTGTCCTCGTTGTCAGAGGCCTTTTGCTGCACCTCCTTAATCGCCGTCCCCTGCATCTTCTGGGTCTCCACCAACCTTTCAATAGAAGCCTTCATAGGGGCCAGCATTTCCGCCTTTAGCTCGGTGAAGCAGCTCCTAAGAAACTCCTGCTGCTCCCGTGACCACTGGGCCCACGCCGCCTGATCCCCGTCGGCCGCCATCTTGCTTTTTCGCGCCTGTTCTCCTCTCTTCTCCAAAGCCGCTTTTTTGATCGCCCACTCCTGGTCCACTCCATACAGCGCTGGGGGACCCTCACTGCTTCCTTCCCACACTGGGAATCATCGTCCAAGTGCCGCTGGAGCTCCGTACATGGGCCCAAACGTCCGTTGTGGGCGGGAGCTGCCAACCGTGCGACCTACCTAGGCATAACCGCAACCGGACAACCTGCTGCTGCATTTTTAATTGAGTGCACAATGAACTCAAATCTTCAGCGAAAGTCAGCCAGGACGGCAGGTGAAAGGTGAGACGAATGAAAGAGTCACAATGGTTAGTTCCTTATGATTACACACTGCTGCTGAACAAATAGATTTCCATTTGTTCCAGTGTGCATTAATAAGTTACCCATCGCAAAAAGAATTTGGATTCATTTCTCCCCGATTAGCTTTTGTCACTCTTGTTCTTTATGGCAAATGGAACTGTCTGGATTCTGCTACCAACCAGTCCCTTTACAGTTAGGGGTTTAATTAATTTCGATGCCATGTATTCTATCACATGTATAAAAGTTAATGGTTTTCAAATGTGCGAATTTCTTACGTGTGCAGGAGTCTTTGGCCCAGTTTATTACATTTCGCCTTAATGCCCGAGCTTTCTGTTTACTTTTTGGTTTGTAAGCTATGATAAGAATTCTTTCTGGAGTCTTCATAAATACTTTAACCTCTCTCTCTCTCTCTCTGCACAGGAGTGGATTTCATTTGAAAGCTGTAATATAAGAGAAACAGACTCTGTCCATTTCTTGCAGAAAATTGGATTCCAAAGGAGCCATTATACTGACATACGAAAACTTTAAACTTAATCTTGTGAACGCTGAAGAAAACAGTGAACCTTTGAATTTATATGGGCTGCCACACTTTATGCTTTTGTTTGTGGGATGCAAGTTCATTAATATTGATGCACCATACTTCTTACTTTTTCCCCTGCAAAAGTAATGAACCAAGACTTGATTTTATCTGTGGCAAAGTTTACAACTGCGGCTATTTTTCCTTGCAAGTAGATAACCTTCCTCTTGAAGCTATAAATGCTGGTGACTATATTTTGGGGGGGATAGGTCGATAAAGAAAAGAACAGGGCAGGGAAAAGTGAAATCATGAGAAAGGTCTTGAGCTACTGCAAAATTATAATTAAGAAGCATAAGAACATTCCTGTGATGTCAGTCAAAGTCTTGGAGTAAAACTCTGTAGGAACGTTTTTATTATTTATTGTTATGATATACACCCCCACGTTTTTTGGTATAATCCGGTTAGGGGCTAATAACATTTTGTTTTAAAAGTAGACACAGTTTGAGATTCAAGACTTAGAATCTTAGAGTCCTTACAGTGCAGAAGAAGGCCATTCGGCCCTATGAAAGAGCACTCCACTTAAGCCCATGCCTCCACCCTATCCCCACAGCCCCACCCAATCTTCTTTTGGGCACTAAGGTGCAATTTAGCCTGGCCAATCCACCTAACCTGCACATCTTTGGACACTTGCTAAGAGAATAAAGCCACAAGATTTCACAGGTTTCAAAGAAATAAAATTAAACTTGACCAAAGTAAGGTTGCCATAGTCCCAGATGACCTTAGGCTGTTTCCCACTTTGAAGGGGGAGAGCTGACTGGTGCTGATTTAACCTGAGGATCACCACACCTCAGGCAAGGGGCAAGGTTGAGAAGGCAGAGCCTTCATGAATAATTTCAGCCAGTGCAGGAATTGATCCTGCGCAGTTTGCATCACTCTGCATCATAAACCAGCTATCCAACCTACTGAGCTAAACCCCTGAATGCTGATTTCCCTGACCCGAGGAATTTCCAGCACAGGGCCAGTGACCTCTGCCACCTTCTCGGCTCCCCAGGATTTCTCCTGAGCCCCAACTACACAAAGCCAGCAAATAGTTCCTTGGACTTCTCCATCCCAACTACTCATAGCGAGCTAACAACAACCTGGGGCGGGATTCTTCAACCCCCCGCCGGGTTGGAGAATCCTGGGGGACGGCGCGAATCCCACCCCGAAGCCTGCTGCCATATTCTCCGGCGCCGATTTCTGGGCGGGACCGAGCGGCCGTCCATTTTTGGCCAGTGCCGCCGGCGTGAATCGCTCAACTCACCCACGGCGGGACCTGGCAGGTAAATCGCCGGAGGCGGTCCTCGGGGGGCGTGGGGGGATCCGACCCCGGGAGGGCCCCCACAGTGGCCTGGCCCGCGATCGGGGTCCACCGATCTGTGGGCGGGCTTGTTCTGTGGGGGCACTTCTTCCCTCCGCGTCGGCCCCTGTAGGGCTCCGCCATGGCCGGCATGGAGAAGAGAACCCTCCGCACATCCGGCAAAATACGCCGGTCGGTCTGCGCCTGCGCGGAATCATGGCGGCCGTTCCGCGCATGCGCGAGATCACGCCGGCCCTTTGGCACATGCGCGAACTTGCACTGTCCCTTCAGCGCCGGCTGGAGCAGCGGGGACGACTCCGGCATTCACCTAGCCCCCTAGAAAGGTGAGAATTCCTTACTTTGGGGCCCGTTGAAGAGGGAGTCATTGACACCGGTTTTCCCGCCGACATGGGGACTTAGTCCCCGGAAGGGAAAATCCTGGCCCTGGAGCCTGCTATCAGCAGCGCATATATCCCATGTACTGCAGCGGTTTAAAAAAGCAGCCTATCAACACCTTCTCAGAGGCAAGAATGATTGGCAATATATGCTGGCATAGTCAGTGATGCCCTCATCCCATGAATTAATAATACTTTTGGTAGCTGGAGCCTGCTCACAGCAGTACCTTTGTACTGTGGCCTTTTCGCCTGCTGCAGAACACTTATTCCCTCAGCAAACATACAGATAAATTGAAACCCTATAACTTTCTTAACCTAGCTCCTTGGTGGCCGAGCTTCCAGGGATCACTGATGTTATTGAATTAATTCTAGCTTTGACTCCCAAAACAAAAAAAAACCCTGGGCTGCATTTATTTGCGAGTAGTTTAGATACCTTGGTTAAATTTTCCCATCTGGGGAGTGTTTTCCATTGTGGGGGTCAGTGGGAAAACAAGCCATGTACCCAGGCCCCAATCTGATTAATTATGCAATTGTGTGTTTTGTGTTCCATTCCCTGGTGGGGCAGGCATGATGGCAAGCAGTCTGCTGTCATATCTGGGGGCCATGTTGAAAAGGCGCCCAACACAACTGACCCACTCGTTTAGAAAGAAGATGGACCGCCTGAAAATGAAGTTGCATCTGTGAGAGCACTCTGAGGCTGAAAGATGGACCCCCTTCAGGACACTGGATCTGTAAGGTCCACCTGTGGATAACGCCCCCCCCCCCCCGACCCCCCCCCCCCCCCCCCCCCCCCACACACACACACCCTCCCCTCCCCCACATTCACCACTCACTGCTGTGGTGTTCTGGGGTCCAGGGCTGCTGCCGGCCTCCATACCGAATTCTGAAGGCAACCCCAGGCATTTTTCTAACATCTGCTTTGTACAGTTGTTTCTTTTCTCAATGGCATCGCGAAGAATCAGGTGAGTGAGCGGTCGGGCCTTCATCTGCATCCCATTAGAGGAATGCAAGTCAGTTTCACGCCAGCTCCCAACGAGATTTCCGATCTGCCATGGTGGGCACCAGCAGAAGATCCCACGGGAAATTCACATTGACGTTTCAACAAAACTTCAAATTAAAGCTGCTGACTTTCCACATTTGTCTTTTTAAATGATTGCCTCGCCCTCAAATTTCTATCGAAGGAGGATGAAATAGATGAATCAATTCTGCTGAACAACATTGGATGGAGGTTTTCTATCCCAACTTTATGACGCAAGACCATTTTTCTGTCCAAACTGTCCATATCTATCGATCCAAAATAGAACATAAGAATTGATCAAGAACAACTTGCATTTATGTAACTCCTTTAATGGAGAAAAACATCACAGGGTACTTCACAGGCACATATTCAGATAAAAATCTACACCGAGTCAAAGAGGGAGATATTAACCCATGGTGACCAGATGTTTTGACAGAGAGATTTGAAAAGAGTGCCTCAAAGTAGAATAGAGTAATAAAGAGAAATAGCACAAGGGAGGTAATTCCAGAGTTTCGGACCAAGACAACTGAAACCCTCATTGGTGGAGTGAAAGAACTGGGAGGTGAGCAAGAGGCTTGGGTTGGAGGAATGTAGAGTTCTCCTAAGGGTGTAACATTGAAGGAAGTTGTCATGATATTCATGTGAACATCACACCACATACACACACACATAATGATGGACGAATCAACGGACCAATCAACACACACAACACGACAGCCAATCACGGACAAGAGCATACACAGTACAAAGCAGGGAACACGACACTTCCTGGGTACTCGAGCAGGAGAGAACTCAGGGCACAGACCTGATTGCCAGCCACTCAGAGGTTCACCATGTGCTGAATACCAGAGCTTACTATGTTTATAGTTCAATGAAATAAAACTGCGTTGTTCCATACGCAACCGTGTTGGTTCGTCTGTGTGTCAGAGTACCCAACACTTCATGGTACCAGAAGTGAATTGACACCTACCCACAAATCTGCCACCCTGCGCCATGGACACCGTCAACACACCGCAGCCGCTGCAAGTCGCTGGGAACCTCGGCGTAAATTGGAAGCTATTCAAGCAGCGCTTCCTGGAAGCCAACGAAAGAGGGAGCGCCTCGGACACCAGAAAGATCGCCATCCTCCTCACCACCGCAGGGCAGCACGCCATCCATATCTACAACTCGCTGGTGTTCGTGGAAGGCGAGGACAAATCCAAATACGAGACGGTCCTTCTGAAGCTCGACCAACACTTCAATGTCGAGGTCAACGAAAGCTTCAAGAGATATGTTTTCCAGCAGTGCCTGCAAGGTAAGGATGAGCTCTTTCAGTCATTCCTTACCCATCTCCGCATCCTCGCGCAGTCCTGCGGTTACGACACCACCTCAGACTCCATGATTCGGGACCAGATCGTTTTTGGGGTCGCCTTGGGCCCTTACACCAGCAGCTTTTAAAAATAAAAGGCCTCACCTTAGCCTCCGCAATTGAAGCCTGTGCCCTGCACGAAAACGCGACTAGCCGCTATGCACAATTTCAGGCGACCGAATCGGCGTGGCGAGGGTCCTACGCGGCCGGATCAACGAGCCAGGTGCCCCACAAGGCCGTACAGGTCCAGGCGATCGAGTTCCTCCCGGCCCGCGGTCCGGACGACGTCGGCAATTCCGCGCGCTTTTCGGGGCCTCCCGCGATTGTGCGCGCCAAAACCTACGGCAACACTGAGGGACGTGATGCGTAGGCGCGCCCGACGCAAGATCGAATTGCGCATGCGCAGTGGCGCAATGAACGTCAAGACGTCACAACGAACGTCATGACGTTACGACGTGCAGCAACTGTGGAGCTGCACATTTAAAGCAGCAATGTCCCGCAAGAACCCAACAATGCCTACGCTGTGGCAAGCTGGGCCACTACGCTGCTTACTGTCGAGCAGCTCAACCTGTCAATCTTCCACAATTCCGACAACATCGCAGGGACGTGCGGACCATTCAGCCTCCCCATTACGAATCTTGCTCAGACGACATCCAGACGGGTGACACAGATGACCGAGACCCCTTCCGTGTTGTGGTCATTGATGGGAACCGAGTTAACACGATCAATCCGGGTGATGAATGGTGTGCCACCCTGACGGTCAACCGATCGCCGATAACTTTCCGCCTGGACACTGGCGCCTCCGCCAACCTCATAGCATGGTCAGCCTTCTATGCCATGAAGGCCAGACCACCAATTTGGCCATCCCAGTGCAGGATGGTCGACTACAACGGGAACGTTATCCCGGCTATGGGATCCTGCCAGCTCCAGGTGACACTCAAAACACACATGGCCACACTCTCATTCGAGATAGTCGGCTCATCGAAAGATTCCCTGCTAGGCGCACAGGCATGCAAGGCTCTCCACCTCGTGCAACGAGTCCACTCTCTCTCTCCAGATGGAACGCCTCACTTCCCGGATGCAGAGTTTAACGCACAGCTCCAATCGCTCCTCGCCCACAACCAGGAGGCATTCGAGGGCATGGGAAAACTGCCATTCACCTATAGAATTCGGCTCAAAACAGACGCCACCCCGGTCATTCATGCACCTCGCAGGGTCCCTGCGCCACTCAAAGTCCGCCTCAAGCAGCAGCTGCAGGATGTCCAGGACCAAGGGGTCCTATCCAGGGTCACGGAGCCCACGCCATGGGTCAGCTCCATGGTGTGTGTCAAGAAGCCCTGCGGCAAGCTCCGGATCTGTATTGATCCAAAAGACCTCAATAACAATATTATGAGGGAACATTACCCCATACCCAAACGGGAAGAGATCACGAGTGAAATGGCCCAGGCGAAAATATTTACCAAACTGGATGCTTCTAAAGGCTTTTGGCAGATCCAACTAGATCCGTCCAGCCGAACGCTGTGCATCTTCAACACCCCTTTCGGCAGGTTCTGCTACAACCGAATGCCATTTGGCATCATCAGGGCATCCAAGGTCTTTCATAGGATCATGGAGCAGGTGATGGAAGGTATCGAAGGGGAGCGCGTCTACGTGGACGACGTCATCATCTGGTCCACCACACCACAGGAGCACATCCATCGTCTCCAACACGTCTTTGCACGCATACGTGAAAATGGCCTGCGCCTCAACCGAGCCAAGTGTTCTTTCGGCCAAACCGAGCTGAAGTTCCTGGGGGACCACATTTCCCGGTCAGGGGACCGTCCGGATGCAGACAAGGTGAGTGCCATCACAGCCATACCGCAGCCGGCAGACAAGAAAGCAGTACTACGCTTCCTAGGCATGGTCAACTTCCTGGGGAAGTTCATTCCCAACCTTGCCTCCCACACGACAGCTCTGCGCCACCTCGTCAAAAAGTTCACGGAGTTCCAGTGGCAGCACACACACCAGCAGGAATGGGAGGAGCTCAAACTCAAGCTCACCACTGCACCGGTACTGGCGTTTTTCGACACGTCTCGTGCTACTAATATCTCGACTGATGCCAGCCAGTCCAGCATTGGGGCAGTGCTCCTGGGCCCCGCTCGCCTATGCCTCGCGGGCCATGACCCCCACAGAGCAGCGCTACGCGCAGATCGAAAAGGGGTGCCTGGCCTTGCTAACCGGTTTAGACAAGTTCCATGATTATGTGTATGGTCTTCCCGGTTCACTGTTGAAACTGACCACCGCCCCCTGGTCAGCATCATAAACAAGGACCTGAACGAGATGACCCCTCGCCTCCAGTGCATCCTACTTAAACTCAGGAGGTATGACTTCTGTTGCTCGTTTTAGCCTTAGTTTAATTGCTCTTATTCTGTCACCTTTGCTCTTGAGTCGACAGGTATCTTTCTGATACCGCCACGTGGTTCAAGTCCGAGTAATGATCAATAATCCAACACACCGCTTAGTAAGAGTTAAATCAACGCACATTTATTATATACAGCAATCAATACTTATACATTAATTCTACTTCTAAGCTACTTCCTACAACTAACAGGCCAATACTTAACTTTGGAAATGGCCCACCAGGTCAGGGAAACAAATGGCCTTTCGTCTGGGTTCTGAGCCTGCGGGATTCAAAGCTGGTACAGGTCGATAGTCAGGAGTGCCTATCTCGTAGCGAGCGTTGGAGTAAGACTTACGTTTCAGCAGAAGGGTCTCCAAGAGTGCAGAGAGGAGACGAAGGGAAGAAGGGTGAAGAAGGGTCGATTTGCCCCTATTCTTATAGTCCCCAGGGGCTTCCCGCCTTTCGGGGCGGACCTTGTACCTGGTTCCAAGTGATTGGACTTGGTCCCAATCACTTGGTTCGATATTCTCCAATGCTGGAGCGATTCCTTGATCGAGGGGTGGTCATTTACCTCTCTTTGTGTAAGCTCCTGCTGGCGCCGAAAAGTCTGGGTCGGCTTTGTGTTACTAATTTGTAACATATTGTTCCCGGGATGGCTACTTACTATGCAGATGGCTGGTGTGTTGTTGTGTTGATGGCTGCAGGTATCGAATCCATCTGGCTTCCCCAGGGGCGAATACACAGTTTTACCTGCAGCTGCCTGTTTGAGTCCTGTTGGCTGATTTTCCCATCAGTCTCTTCCGTTCGCCATTTTAAATCGGGGTTTGACCATTCTAATCGTGAGTTAGCCATTTTACATGGCTACACTTCCAACTGGTCTGCACCCCAGGGAAGGACCTTATCATTGCGGATGCCCTATCGAGAGCAGTGAGCACGCCGCCAGATTCGGAGGGGTTCGTATGTCAGGTCGAGGCGCAGGTGGCCTTCACATCGGCAAATCTGCCGGCTGACGACTCCAGTCTGGCCCGCATTCGCAGAGAGACTGCGGCCGACCCCCTTCTACAATGTGTGATGCGCCACATGACGGGAGGGTGGCTCAAAGGGCAGTGCCCGCAGTTCTACAATGTCCGAGACGACTTGGCCGTCATTGATGGTGTCCTTCTGAAGCTGGACCGGATTGTGATTCCGCACAGCATGCACAAGCTGGTTCTCGACCAACTACACGAAGGCCACCTGGGGGGTCGAGAAGTGCAGAAGGAGGGCCCGAGAGGCGGTATACTGGCCAGGCATCAGTGACGATATTGCCAATGTTGTGCTCAACTGCCCACCTGCCAAAGGTTTCAGCCGGCGCACCCTCCTGAAACGCTTCTGCCTCATGAGCTGGTGACGTCCCCATGGGCGAAGGTGGGTGTGGACCTCTTTCATGCGCTCGGCAGGGACTATGTCATCGTCATTGACTACTTCTCCAACTAGCCAGAGGTCATACGCCTCCACGATTTGATGCCGTCCACTGTCATAAAGGCCTGCAAAGACACCTTCGCTCGCCACGGCATTCCGATGACGGTCATGTCGGACAATGGGCCTGTTTCGCCAGCCAGGAATGGTCATCGTTTGCTGCCTCATATGGCTTCACACATGTGACGTCTAGCCCTCTGCACCCCCAGTCCAACAGAAAGGCGGAGAAGGGCGTTCACATTGTCACATCTGTACGTCTGCTGCTGCCGGATCGGATTTCTGCCTCGCCCTGCTGGCCTATCGCTCGGCCCCACTAGCCACTGGTCTCTCACCAGCCCAGCTGCTGATGTGTTGCGCCCTCAGGACTACTGTACCTTTCATCCTGGCACCCACGATCGACCATGCTCCGGTAATGCACAGGATGCAACTGCAGCGCGGTTGCCAGAAGAGGTCATATGATACACGGGCAACTAATCTTCCCGCCCTGGCCCCTAGAGACGAAGTCCGCATCCACCTACCAGAAGGTGGCTGGTCAGCACCTGCCGAAGTTCTCCGACGCGTGGCTCCCCACTCGTTCCTGGTTCGCATGCCTGATGGATCCGTTCGTAGGCACAATCGCCGTGTTCTTCGCCTGCTTCCACGCTCGCTACGAAACCTTACACCGACACCGTGCCCTCATGTTGTTCCTGATTTCGACTTCGTGGAGCTGCCTGCTACCATGCCCCTTTCGCCGTCACCCGTGGCCAGGCCCGTTCCTCAGCCGGTGGTTTCAGACCCACCCTTGAGGCGGTCAACCCAAATTCGTCGCCCACCTACTAGACTGGACTTATGAGACTGTTTATACATTGAACTCATGCAACCACTTTGTTGATATGTTTATGTTCTTATCGTTACAGCAATTCGCTTTATCGTTCAACGTTTCCCCGTTCTTTGTTCATGGTACAACCTCGTTGTTATGTCACACCTGACATCGTCCCTTGTATATAGTTAAACCCCATGTACATGCTGTAAATATTGCGCACACACACATTTAGCTACACTCAGTACACATCTCTACGTATAACCACGTAGGCGCATAATCCTGTAAAAAAGGGGGGACATCATGATATTCATTTAGCATTGTGGATAGCACAATTGCTTCACAGATCCATGGTCCCAGGTTCGATTCCAGCTTGGGTCATTGTCTGTGCGGAGTCTGCACGTCCTCCCCGTGTCTGCGTGGGTTTCCTCCGGGTGCTCCGGTTTCCTCCCACAGTCCAAAGATGTGCGGGTTAGGTGAATTGGCCAATGATAAATTGCCCTTAATGTCCAAATTGCCCTTGGTGTTGGGTGGAGGTGTTGAGTTTGGGTAGGGTGCTCTTTCCAAGAGCTGGTGCAGACTCAAGGGGCCGAATGGCCTCCTTCTGCACTGTAAATTCAATGATAATCTATGATTAATCTAGGACAAAGGTTCGGCACAACATCGTGGGCCGAAGGGCCTGTTCTGTGCTGTATTTTCTATGTTCTATGTTCATGTGAACATCACAGCACATACACACACACAAAATGATGGACAGATCAACGGACCAATCAACACACACAACATGACAGCCAATCACGGACAAGAGCATACACAGTACAAAGCAGGGAACACGACACTTCCTGGGCACTCGAGCAGGAGAGAACTCAGGGCACAGACCTGATTGCTAGCCACTCAGAGGTTCACCATGTGCTGAATACCAGAGCTTACTATGTTTATAGTTCAATGAAATAAAACTGCGTTGTACCGTACACAACCGTGTTGGTTCATCTGTGTGTCAGAGTACCCAACACTTCAGAAGTCACAGAGGTAAGTGAGGAGTGAGGCTATGGAGGGATTTGAACATCAGGATGATAATTTTAAAATGGTGTTGTTTGTGGACCTGGGTCCAGTGTAGATCAGTGAGCACAGGAATTCTGGATGAATGGGAGTTGATGCAAGATAGAATGTGGGCGGAAGTGTTGTTCATTAGCTCAAGGGCCCGATCGATCGGCTTTGTTGCACCTGACACAGGATGCGGCAACGCCATTAAGTCTTGTGAGAGGCCTCTCACGAGAGGGGACACCCCCCACAGAGCGTACTCCCCACTGAAATGCCCTAACTAGGAAGCCCCCTCCCGCATAGAGACCCCCTAAATAGGGAAAGCACCAACAGAGATCCCCTAAACAGGGGGACCCGTACAGACCCTTCAGAAAAGAGACACCTGTCGGGAAATCCCCAGAAACGAGACTCCTGTCTGGAAGCTAGAGAGCAGTCCAGGCAGAGGCAGTGAACAAAATCACTGTTGTCGCACTCACCTGGGCAATGTACCTGCTGTCTCAGACACGTGAAGCACCACATGTCAATACCTAGAAAAAGAAAGCAGTGACCTGGGTTTAATCCCCTCAGATCCTTGAGCTGCAAGCCATTTATTCGTTTCCCTCACTGGGCTGTGATTGACAGTTTCCACACACGTCTGTCAGCCTTCCTTCATTCATCATTTTCAAGGTTCAGTAACCCTGACTAATGTTTGCAAACATCAACTATTTCAAAGAGAGTTAACTACATTCCAATCGTCCCCCATTCACGCTGGAGTGATTTTGAAGTGCTCAGAATGAAATTAACAGCAATTAACTCTCTTTGAAGTGGTTGATGTTGCATTCCAATCACTCAAGTGTGTGATTGCAATGCACTTACCGCTCTTCGATGTGGTTAATGTTCATAAACATTGGGGTTTCAACACTTAGAGTCATTAGTCCATGAAGGGAGATGAATAAATCAAGGCTGTAGATGTTTTGTAGAAGCTGTCAATCACAGCCCACTACTAGACATGAATGAATGGCTTGCAACTAATGGATCTGAGGAATTGAAACACAGGTCACAGCTGTTTTCCTTCCAGGAATGAACATGTGGAGCTGTCAGGTAAGTGTTACAGCTGCAATTTATTTCACTGCCCCTGTCTGGACTGCTCTCTAGCTTCCAGACAGTGATCCCTTTTCGAGGTGGGGAGGTGATTGTGGGGGAATGGGTCTGTGGGAAGGGTCCCTTTAGTCAGGGTGTTACTGTGGGGGTCCCTTTATCTCAGGGGTCTCTGTGTAGGGTACCTTTAGTTAGTGGGTCTCTGTGGCAGTTCCTTTAGTTAGGAGGTCTCTGGGGAGGGGGGGGGGTCCCTTTAGTTAGGGGATCTTGGTGGGTTTTTTTAGTTCGGGGGTCTCTGGGGGGGATCCCTTTAGTTAGGGGGTCTCTGTGGGGAGTTCCTTTAGTTAGGAGGTCTCTGGGGGGGTCCCTTTAGTTGGGGGGTCTCGTGTTTTTTTTTTAGTTTGGAGGTCTCTGTGGACAGTTGCTTTACCTAGGGAATGCCCTATTCATGGAATCACTGTGGGATCTCCCTATTCAGGGGCCTCTTGTGGGGGTCTCCCTATTATGGAGGTCCCTGGGCGTATGTCACTATTGGGTGGTTCTCCTATTAAGGGTGTCCCTGGGGAGGTGTCCCTATTTAGCAGGAGGTCCGGGGACCCCCTGAACAATAGGGGAGGGAATGTCGAGTCACACCTGTACTCGGGGGAAGGGTGGGGGCATCCAAGCAATCGGGAGTGGGGGGACTGCTTTGCGGTGGGGGAGGGGTGGGGGCTGCTTAGTGTTGTGATGCGGCCACCTGACTTCGCTATCAGGCCGCCCACTCGAAATGGCGGCCCGAAAGCGGGATTCCATCAGGCATCCCTCATATTCTTCGCCATGCATAACTTTGCATGGCACGGGATACGGAATTGCTTCCCAATTGGTGCTCCTAGGGGGAACGTAAACTGGTAGCAATTCTCCTCTGGTGGGAGAACAACGGGGAATCTCAGACTTTATTTTTTAAAAGAAGTCAGCTTGAGAAAACACTGTGCTTCACAAACATTAGCAAATGGAAAAAAAAAAATTCCGATATATTGCCAAGTCAGGCACGTGTTACTTTGAAGTAGATAAATTCATATTGCACCATGGAGAGTTACAAACCTTTCACTCAATGCAATTGAATCTGAGGGAGGCAATATCATTTTTCTCGCAGGCACACTGCATAATCTTCAGGAGAAGTAGGCAATATTTACACTCTTCACGAAACAATAGAATCTTCTTCATTGGAACATTTCCCAATTATTATGAAGTTATTCCTGAAGTGTAAATATCATCATAAGTAATGCTTTGGGGGCCACGGCTAAAATGCCCCTGGATGTTTTGAATTTTCATACGACATATTGCCCTTCCTTCAAAAACCTTGAAAGGATCTCAATTTGTGCCTTTGAATCCACCTCTTAAGTGCCTTCCTTCCCTGCTCAATTCTGACCTCTCTTTCTCATTAAAAATTTGCAAACGATTCTCCTATGTAAAAGATAGATCATCACTGACTGTATCTACCCAGTGCAGCATGGATTTTGCAGATGAGCCAGCTGCCTCGTCCTTGCTGAAGTGACAGTGTATGTGAAGGCTTTCACCTCACTGACACAAAAACATCTCCCTGAACCAGACTCGCATTGAACTTCCTACACCACTGAGCCATTTCAGGCACCAACAAGGGACCTCAGGCAAATTACGTATGAACATGGAGTAGACCATTAAACTCTTTGAGCCTGTTCTGCCTTTCATTTGATTATAGTTGTTCTGTATCATAATTCCATTTACTCACCATCATTCCATAATCTCGTGTCTAACAAAACTCTTGACATGGAGATGCCGGCGTTGGACTGGGGTGGGCACAGTAAGAAGTCTTACAACACCAGATTAAAGTCCAAGCAGTTTGTTTTGAATCACTAGCTTTTGGAGCACAGCTCCTTCCTCAACTGAAGGAAGAGCTGCGCTCCGAAAGCTCGTGATTTGAAGCAAACCTGTTGGCCTTAAACAAAAATCTGCCAGTCTCTGTTTTGAAATGATCAGTCAACCTAATGTCATCAGCTTTCTGAGGGAGAGCATTCTTGATGTCCTCTACCCTACGTGTGAAGAGGTCCTCCCTGATATCACCCCTGAGCAGCCTAGCCTTATGTTTAACATTGTTTCCCCTTGTTCTGGTGACCTCCATCAGAGGGAATAGTTTCTCAATCTTATCAAGCCCTTTGATTATTGTAAACACCTCAATCAGTTCATTCCTGAATCAAAAGCAAAAGACAGTCTGCCCTCATAATTGAATCCATTTTAGCCCCTGAATTATAGTGGTTGGTCAATCTTCATTTCATTGTTGAGTCATGAAACTAACGGCTGCTCTGTTTCATCATTCAAGAAGTTCAGTACCAGGCTGAGCAGATGGTGAAGAGGCATAGCCAACTTTCAGTCATGTAACCTTCCGTGACTAGAAGACACCATTAATTGTATTTGTGTGGCATATTCATGCACCTTTGGGCATTTTCCTCCCATTTGCTGAAACAATGAGTTTGTGGTTCATTAAAACCCAGATGGTATACAGCTACCAACAAACAGTGTGCGCAGGCTAATGCTCATGTTTCACGAATCGCAATGGTCTTGAGGCGACCAAGCATTTTCCAACTGTGCAAAAGTGAAAAGACAATCTAAGAGTTGGGCAGAAGACCTAATTCCTGGAGCTATTATTTTCTGGTCCCGCCTCCCACAGGGATCGTCACACGTGAGACAATTTGATTGATCATTTAAAATTCCGCTGACGTTGGGCAGGAAACTCCAGCCTTGTAGCGGGAGCGACCGGAATATCCTGCCACGGGCCTTGATTTAACTAAAAGAAAACAGAGTATGTTCTGAGTGAGATTAGCGAGGTTGTTCCTGCTATCTAACGGCACTTTGGATGTTTTTTCGAGCCCTGGCGGGAAGCACCCCACTGAGGATGCACTCAGTCGCATTTCCTGCACTGAGGAGTGAAAGAAGAGACTGGGATGGCATTTTTAAATGGCGTCTCGATCATCCGAGCCCCCAACGCGACCCCCAGACCTCCCAACACTCCAACTCACCGACAAGGAGATCCTTGGGCTCCATGCACCCCACCTCATACGGACAGGGGGCCTAATCCCTGGCTTCGGCATAATGTCACCTAGGCACCTTGCACGTGAATTCCATTTAGACGATTTTATTGTATCTTCAAGACAGATTCCAAACCACTAGTCTTTCACAAAATAAAATTAGTTATAAAAGCATGATAATGTGACCAATACACCAATAATATTACAAGGGATAGGTACACATACAACTACCAACGGATGATGAGTCCTTATTGATTTCAGGACCTCCTGGTGCGACTACTGGCCAAATCACCTCCTGCTGCCGGCAGCAATTATATTCCTTCAACCATCACTTTTTATAGCTTGCATTTTTCCAACGGCAGATCTTACACAGACCTCACTGTCGAGAAAAAGTCTTCCCTCAGACAAATTATCAAAAAATGCATTGAGTTCCTTTTTTAAACACTGGAGGTAAAGCCCACTCTGACATTATCCACCTTTCAGAAGTTCCTGAAGTCTTAATCAATCAGTTTTCACACCACCTTCACACCGCACCCTGTACCATCCACCCTGACCAGTTTTACAACTCTCGTCATGTGTCCATTTTACTGGTCTTCAAAACTGTTTTCGGTGGTTTCACTGTTCGTATCGACACATAATCGTTTGTTCGTACAGAACCTGAGTATTGCTGAAGAAGAGACATGCAAAGCTTTTCATCTTGCACTCATCACGACACTTCGTAAGAATACCAGGATAAGGGGAAAACAACAAATCATACTGTAGGAAAAAAGAATACTGGTTGGATGGCAAGTGGACTCTGATTGACAGTAATGTTGCCATAGATAATGCTAATGCAACAGTTGAAGGTGACTGAATGGATAAGAAAAAAACCTACACGAACCAGCCCATGCTTGCAAAACTCAAAAGACAGTGTCCATCGTTAGATGTGATTTTGCGATTGGACAATGTTTGCTCAGGGTGATAAGAATTATGCTGACAACCAATTGAAGATTGGAATGTTGGGTTTGCAGTGTGGCGCATGCACTGGAAGCTACATATATTAATGCACAGCACTCTATTCTTTGCAGACAGAAAGAACCTGTACACAAATTGCATCTGTTTCAGCTAAACAAAATAAGTGACAGTCATTCACTGATTCATTCCCCAGGGCAATGCCTTGACCAATCAGTACGAAGTCTTACAACACCAGGTTAAAGTCCAACAGGTTTGTTTCGATGTCACTAGCTTTCGGAGCGCTGCTCCTTCGTCAGGTGTCCATCACCATCAACTGTGCATTCTCCATGGCAACCTGACCATCAATCTGCATTCTCTTCTCATACATCATAAATTGTTGCTTTCCCCTTATACTGATATTCTTCTGAAGTGTCCTGATAAGTGCAAGAAGATAAGGTTGACATGTCTCTTCTTTCAGTAATGTTGACATATTGTCAATTTGTGTTCAGAACTATGTTTCATGGTTCCTCAATTCAGCCATTCGTATTTCTTACCACGCTATTGAAATATAAGTGTTTCCATGAAGTCCCGCACACCAATTAAATGTTACATTCCAACAATCCATTTCTAATCAGGCACATTTAACTGAAAGACTTAACAAGGGTTTGAAGCACAGTATGTATTGTCATGGCCCTTTTTTATGGCCGTGGGCTCCTTGGCCCTATATACCATGGCCTCGAAAGTCTGCTCGCAGTGAATGTCCAATTGTTCTTCTGTGGAAAAACAACCTTAGCATCTCGCAGATTACTTTACTTTGAGAAGTCTCTTGGCCTTTCAAAGCGTGCTGCTATCACCTTGGTAGCGTTTTTAAATTTAGTCAGGTTTTATCAAACGTGCATTAGTACAGGAGTCTCCCAAATTGTGCACATCCGTCAGGTAGAAATAAACAGTGCAGATCTTACTTGTTTTATACCAACGATTATGATACTTGGATCACTTAATCTTTATTAGTGTCACAAGTAGGCTTACATTAACACAGCAATGAAGTTATTGTGAAAATCCCCGAGTCGCCACATTCCGCCGCCTGTTCGGGTACACTGAGGGAGAATTCAGGATGTCCAATTCACCTAACAAGTATGTCTTTCAGGGCATGTGGGACGAAACCGGAGCACACGAAGGAAACCCACATAGACACGTGGAGAACGTGTAAACTCCACACAGACAGCGATCCAAGCTGGGAATTGAACCCGGGTCCCTGCTGCTGTGAAGCAACACTG
The DNA here is from genome assembly GCF_047496885.1 of Scyliorhinus torazame. Classification (NCBI taxonomy): domain Eukaryota; kingdom Metazoa; phylum Chordata; class Chondrichthyes; order Carcharhiniformes; family Scyliorhinidae; genus Scyliorhinus; species Scyliorhinus torazame. The sequence continues at coordinate 296,788,298 of NC_092712.1, forward strand.
CTAACCACTGTGCTAATGTGCAGGGTGACCAGACAGACTCTCAGAGCCAATTGGCAACAGCAATTATCTTTTGCTGAAGGCAAATTTTCTTTTGTGTGAAAATAACTTGGAAACGGGGAGCTGTAACAGACCAGGGTCCTGAAGGAGGGGCTGCAGACGGTGCATGATGTGAAATAAATGAGTCAGGCCCTTATATGACAGAATTCAAAATGTCGCAAAAACCTCCTATGCTAACTTGACCTGGGACGGCACAGTGGCGAGGTGGTTAGCACTGCTGCCTACGACACTAAGGACCCGGGTTTGATCCCAACCCCGGATCACTGTCTGTGTGGAGTTTGCACATTCTCCCCGTGTCTGTGTGGGTCTCACCCCCACATCCCAAAGATGTGCAGGGTAGGTTGGATTGGCCAGGATAAATTGCCCCTTAATTGGGAAACAAAAATAATTGGGTACTCAAATTTTATAACTTGACCTGCTGTTCTCTATTTGAAGACTTTGGATGGAGTTTTGCCATTTTTTTGGTAAAGTGTTATCTCTGAGGAGGGGGGGTGGGGAGGGGGGTGCAACGGAGTGTAGTCGACTGGCTGCACTGCTGGGCTTCTCCGCCGTAGTTCTGAACACATTGCCAAAATGAACAGGGCGAGTCCTGAAAAGTCATGCTGGCGGGGCGAGCTCCAGGTTGTAAACAATTTGGGCGCCCCAATGCAATTTGTTAATCCATTAATTTCGCTTCTGAATAAATAGAGTATTTGTATAAACCGATAATGTGCCGATGCAAAACACAGGCATTAACTCCTGCTTTGAGCCAATCTTTAAAACAATTTACCCTTTTAAATGTCAAGGAGTGGAAACCCAAAACCATTCTTACATGAGGTTCAAGAAGCAACAGCAGGATTTCCAACCACCTCCCTCGCCACATCCACATGAAAAACACTGCGGCCTTACATTTGTTTCCACAATACAACACCCAGTTTTCTTTGCTGACACTTCACACGATGCACTGGGGTTGTTCACGGTTCAATGGTAACACTCTTGTCTCTGACTCAGAAGATTGGGCATTCAAGTCCCACTCCAGAGACTGGAGCACAAAATCTAAGCTGACACTTACAGTCCCACACTGAGTCAGAGCTGCGTTCATTGTCTATTCTCGGCAGGAGAAGTTGCATTATTGAAGTTGAAACTATTGAAGCTGCCATCTTTCAGAATGACACATTAAACAGAGGCCATGCATGCTCTGTCAGGTGGATGTAAAAGATTTCCCGGTGCTATTTAAAAAGCAAAGGACTTCCCCCGAGTCCCTGGGCCAATTTTTGTCCGCTACTCATTATTGGACCTGAACATGTGGAGAGTGGTAATCAGAGTCATGCCGGGAGGGGAAGGGAAGGGGTGAATGGGGGGGGGGAGGGGGGGGGGATGCTGGCGTCAATTGGTTGTGGGAGGTTGGGAGGGGAATGGGGAGTCAGCTAATCGGGCGGTTTGGATAGTCGGGGGAGGAGGGACTCTGCCAATAGGGGCAGAATTGAACAGAGTTGGGGTGAAGAATCAGTCAATCTGTGGGGGTTCCGACAGTCGGGGGCGGGGGTTGGACAGATGGTGGGAGCTGGAGTGCCAGCCAGTCAGAGGGACCCGGACAGTCTGGTGAGAGTCAGATCGCCTGGTGGGGGAAATCAGACATTCGGGGGAGGGGCAGCAATTGTGGGGGAGAAGGAGAGTCAGCGGGAGCAGTGATATAAGGATATCGTCACTGGACTAGTAAACCAGAGACGCAGAGTAATGTTCTGGGGATCCAGGTTAAAATCCTGCCACTGCAGATGGTGAAATTTGAAATCAATAAAAATCTGGAATTATAATTCTAATGATGACCATGAAACCATTATCGATTGTTGAAAAACTCATCTGGTTCACTAATGCTCTTTAGGGAAGGAAATCTGCCGTCCTTACCCGGTCTGGTCTGCATGTGACTCCAGACCCACAGCAAAGTGGTTGATACATAACTGCCTCTCAAGGGCAATTCGGGATGGGCAATAAATGCTGGCACAGCCTGCGATGCCCACGTCCCATGAATGAATAAAAAAAAGGGGCGGGCGGGTCAGACAGCCCAGCTTAGGAGGAGGTAGTCACATGGAGGGCACAATCTCATCGCAGGTTGGTGGTAATTGGAATGTGGAGTCCCATGGGGGTAAATCCCAAAGGGGAGGGCAATAGGAGGGTGGGGTGAGTCCCCTGGATGTTTGGGGTGTGGTTGGTTTGGGTGTCTACAATTGTTACGCAGAAGACAGAAGAGATTTGAATTCTTCTCACTTTTTCTGGGCAACTATCGATGTTCGGAAGGTTGGAACCATTTGAAATTTGCAATTTAAATCACATTTTCAGATGGCTCCCAATTCAGGACAATTGCCCATCGGAAGCTTGCACTTCCTGGGCAATTGCCGTGCAATCCTTAACTGGGACTTCAGGAGTTGTGAGGATGTTCCCCCAGTACCTCTTTGGGATGCCCCCAAGTTACACAGCCCTGGAGCCTGGCTCACGATATTGCCGTTGTGGGATCTTGCTGTGTGTAAATTGGTGGCTGCGTTTCCTATACTTAAGCTGTGGCTACACTTCGAAAGTACCCAGTTGGTTGTAAAGTGCCTTGGGTGGCTCTGAGGTTGTGAAAGGTGTCATATGAACAGAAACTGTTTCCTCTTGTCAAAGTTTGGTTCAGAGATCAAAATCAAAGAGGATTAATTATACCACTTGGAAATCGACCATTAAAATCAGTCAGTAAACATCAATGTGCAGTGGATAGAAAAAAAAAACTGCAAATATCCAGGCCCATGTTTGGAATTGACAGAAAGTGGGTCCAGCTATAACAGAAACATATCTAGCTTTGCAGAGAATAGAACGCAGACACAGCACATGTATTATTCAATCTTAATTGCAATGGAATGAAACTGTGGCAAACAAGAGGGCCCAAGAAGTGACTAGACAAGAAACGTAAGCCTCCAAGCATTATTGCACATTCTAGAACTCTTTCACAACATAAGCAGCAATAGATAATTTAATCTGCTAGATCTGACAACCATGATTCTGAATTAAACCTTATTTGCTCTCTTGATACTTCGCTCCCCACTCTTTGCATCAGGTATAAGGGACAGCTTCTAATATCATAGACAGAACGTTGATGTTCCCTGATTGCCCACGATCAGTATGTGTGATGAAAGAGGTGTGTTTTCTTACCCTTGGTGTGTAGGTCCCAATTAAATTGGCACAGCGGAAGGTTTTAGTGAGTCTAAAAATGAAGACGTTTATTTATCCTCACACACTGACCTCAAATTCAGTGTGATGCCTCACACAAATTCACACACAAAGATTAGACTCAAGTGAAGGCAGTGTGATGTTACAGTTTAGAATCACCTCAGTCTCTGGTTTCCGATCTCTGGCTCCCGTGTAGCAGGCCTGTTGTTTCTTGGATGGTTTCAATGTTTTAACGTTGAAGCATCCGTCTTGTAAAGGGTGAGCAGGCTGTGAGGTTTCTGGTAGCTGAATTCCTCGGAGGTTGGTTCCCTGATGAACTTGAAGTTAGAACTGCCTGGGAAAATCCTTATCTCCATCGGAGTCTCCCACTTACAAACTCTTGCTGTTAATGACTTTGGCTGTTTGAATTACTTGAAGCTAGTTTGATGGCTTTTGTTGATAGAGGCGGCAAATAGTTTGGCCAATTCTTAAAAAGCAGGCATCATGGCTGTTTCATTATGTGACTTCCTACAAGCTCAAATGAGGGTGGTGTTCACGTTGATTCCAGCATCTTGAGTTGTGTAGTTTAACACCTTGAAGGTTTGAGCCAGTTAGTGTTTTTGTTTTTGACCCATCTATTCAATTTGATATTACCCTTCTGAAATGGTTTCAGGAAAGGGAACTGATTCACATCTGTCTGGAAAGTTCCTTTTGTTTCAGTTTGAGACACGCGAGTGGTTTCAATCCACAAAGGAAGGCAGATGACCTTCTGGTGGCCATTAGTTTTTACCTTTTTGGGTCTAGTTTGAAAATATAAAATCGAGTTTGAAGTTCAGAATAGGAAATGCCAATACTGGACATGGGACTAACAAGCAGACTATTGTAAGGAATGGCATCTTTCAGAATTTTACTAAATTCTTCGGGAGTTAGTGGCTTGCTGACATAAAGGTATTTTCCTTTCTCTTTCTGGAGAAACATATAAATGATGCCTGGAAATATTGAGGTCCAGTGGTTCACACTTCCATGTCGATATTCTAAGTTGATAGATTGGCGTTTTGAACTATCTTATCCAGAAAGGAGCCAAGAAAAGGCTAAAAAAAAGTGGCTCCCAGCATGAGGTAAGATAAAAGATAAACTTGAGCTAAAGTGATGGAACAGGGGGCGATGTGACACCTTGCATACCTGTCCAGTGTTCATTGGCCAGAGCTACTAAAACAAGGGATTGATGGAGGGTAAACAGCTAACCCCTAGAAATAAATATTAATGGGTCGTTGAATCTCATCAGGCAGTTGCCTGGTTTTCAGATGGAAGAAGACCAGGGGAGATTGATGAGGAATGGGAGAAGAGCTTCCTCGCACTTCAGCTACCGAGCGGATGGCCATAAGCTACAGAGATCAACACACCCTGCGCCAACCATTTGTTTGTCCTCTGAGATCAGTAAACCACTCTCACCCGTCATGGATCATTTGCCTTTTCTATCTGTGTAGCTGTGCATCATATCTCAATTGTCGCTTCCTAATAAACTCAATAGACAACCTTAAAATCACCTATGAATTCTCATGCACCTATTTTGAGTAATCTGTGATTCCTGAAAGTAAACATTACGCCACATAAGTCTGGTGTCAGGAGCAGGATGGGGTTATCCTGCGGTGTTTGAATAAAAGGTATCAAGTGGTGATCAGACAGGCTATTGAAAGGTTGAATGAACAGCTTATAATTGCAATACACATTGAAATGAAAACAGTCAGGGCGATGGACGAAAGGATCCTGTTTCGAGAATACAATTAATTGAAAGGAAAGCTTAAAAACAAGACCCCAAGCTTAATATTCCTGGCAATATATCTGCCACATGTGTCGAGCTGAATTGGAAGAGGAAATTATGGTTGGCTGACAATCAGTTTGAAGGAATAGTGAAGGAGAGAGGGTTTATTTTAGCTGGAATTCCAAAAGTGGCTCTTCAACCTCTCCAGATACATCATCCTGAAGCTGGGATTGGGTCAAACTATCAAGTGGTTTGGAAATGGAAGATTCTCCTTAAACCACCACTGCCCCCCCCCCCCCCTCCCCCCACAACAACCCTAGCCCTCTTCCCCACAAAAAAATTACTGCATTTGCAAATGGGAAGCCATGCTGAATAGAAGTGGTTTCCAGCACAAATTCCATTCCTTCTCAGGAGATGCTGCCTGAGTTGGGTGATGAACCAAACAGAACTTTAGACCGATTGTTTATCAGCTTCATAGATGAGGACGATCCAATGTTATTTTCCTTGCTAATGCATGGATTCTCAGCCAGAGTGCAGGAGGGGACATTACCATTGTCTGCACCACCCTTATTCTGGCTAGGTGTCTAATGAACCTGACTGGAAGTGGACCTCAGCTGAAGACTGGATCCTTCCTGTGAAACACATCATAGTTTTCGGCTCTTGATCCTCTATGTTACAGAGAAAGATCCTGGGTGGGATTTTCCATTACCCGACGCCGATATCGTAATCAGCGATCGGGCGCACAATCCCTGTTTATGATCGAATCGGGGGTGGCGCCTGTTTTTGGATGTTCCGCCCCTCCAAAACAGCGTCATCGAGGAGTACACAACACGCCATTGGGTGTGTCCAGGGGGGGTCACTATCCGGCAGGTCGGGTCCGCGCGCGGCCAGCACCATGTTGTATGGCACGACTGCTGCAGGTCGTCACTGTGCGCTTGCGTGCCCACGGACCTGGCAATTCTCCAGGCGTTTATATCGGGAAGGCCGTGCGTTTTACGTGGTGCGGCTGCTAGCCCCTCACCGGTGGGAACATCGGAGCGGGGGTAGCACCAACCTTTTCGTCGTAAAACCAGCCGCATCCTCCGGACACAGCGTCAAAATTGGAGAATCCAGCCCTCTATCTGTTCTCACTATCAAAAGTCACTCAGATAGTAATCAATTGGCTGAGTTACTGAAGGGGAAGTCCTTCCTGCAGGATCCCAGCCCACAATAAGTCACTGAGCAAAACATAGCTTTTCACAGGAACGCAACGGCTGACATTCAGCCCACCTTTGAAAGGGCTGTCCAATTAGTCTCTCCCATCACCCCCTGGCTCTTTGCCATGAGAGTCCTCAACTGAAGTCTTTCAGAAAAGAAAACTTTTATTTTAGGACCCTTTCTAAGAAGCTGTGGGGAAAACCGTAAAGAGCTTTGATAAAATATGAATGAAACATGGGCTGGAATATTCCACTTCCACCAGCCCCCCACCCACACAGCAGTGGGGTTTTCAGTGGCAGAGGCGTGTAGCCATTAGCAGGTGGGTTGCCTAGATACGCAGCAGGCGATCAGCGCAAATGGCCCTCGACGTCGGCCGGAACGGGAAGATCTTGCCAGTGGCAAGCCACCCCCACGGCATGAAAACCCGCCGGGGGTGGGGGGGGGGGGACTGGAAACTCGTGGCCTTGATGTTGGATTTTGGAGGAGTGCGAATAGCTGTTTTTATTTTCATTGCCTGCCAATCATTCCAATTCTTCTCCATCAGAATCTGCTCAAAACCATTCTCAATAACCTACAAATAAATTCCATTTGGGTATAAGAATGATGCAATATTTTGGATTGAAAATGTTTTTTTTTTAGATTTAATAAGCCAGGCTTGCAGTGAAATATATTATTTACCAGTTGCTTGAATTAAGAGATCATGGATCTGTCATGTTATTATGGAAATATAAGAAACGGAGCATTGACTTTTTTTAAATGAAATTTTTACAAAATATTCTTATCTTCTTCAGGTGGAGAGTTAGACTCAGCTCAGTTCTGGATTTAAGTCAAAAAATGTTTCCCATCTTTTCAATGTGAGGGTGCAGATTATTATTCTTAACAAAAGCTGACGCCAATCAATCGCCCCTTCTTTCTCAATGACCCATTTCCTTCTTACTCGTCCTAATCATTCTTTGTTGATCAGCCATGTCATTTGTTTCAACCCATTGCTCAATTTTAAAAAGTATTTTGGCTGGGACAATATTGGGCAGGATTTCCTGGCCACTCCCGCCAGTGGGATCTTCTGATCCGTTGACGGTGACTCCTCCGCCATGGGTCCCGTTGAGGCGGAGGGTCCAAACAATGGGAAACCCCATTGAGAGCAACTGACCCAATGATCCCACCATGGGCCAATGTTGGGCTGCCTCCGCCAACTGGAAAACACACCACGGACGAGTGTGTGCGTGTGGGTGGGGGCTACGTGAATCTCACCCACTATAGCAGAGTTGCTGGAGGATTAGAGCTGCTCTCATACTTTGGCATCAAGTTCTATACTTATACTTTGTCCTTTAGCGTGTTGAGTGGAAATTCATTCCTTGACTGAGCTTTGAAAATTCTCAACCTCTTTTTCAAATTTCTCCCTGTCCAATCCTTTCCCATTTGTATTATCTCATCCAGCTCAAAGATACCTGGCACCTCCGATTCTGACCTCGTATAGGTGGCTCAGCTACCTTGAACTTAAGCTCTGAATTCTATGCCTTAAACATTTTTGCTGCCTTTCCCCCGTTCTCCTCTTTTAAGGTGATCCTTAATCTAGCTCTGTGACCACGCTTATCGGCCACACGTGCCACAGGGATATCGCAATCCATCGGGGCCTCACGTGCTTCCCCGATGCCGATCTCCGCCTCACGACAGCCCGTTCTCCAACCGCATCGACCAAGTCCAACGCCCTCTGCTCAGCGGCGGTGGGGGGCTGCTGGTCCAGCCAGCCCCCTCTGGTCTGCTCTTTCTCTCTCTGCGATTGTGATCCAGCTTCTCCTGCAGGGAAGATAATGCACAGTGTGCGACACTCGGACGCGGGCAGCGTCCACAGCGACCACAGCTGGTGGCCTGTATGTTCAGGGCACCCGGTGAAGGCGGGCATATGGTTGTTGGCATGTGGTGCGGGGTGGAGTATGGGCGACCTGTCAGCAGGTGGGGTTAGATCGCCCATTGGGTGCGGGGGAGGGGGGGCTACAGGTGTGTAGGATGGGTGTTGATGTCAGGGGCACGGTGGTGGTGGTGGCCCACCCTGGCTGGCCTGGGGGCCACGTGGAGGCGGGGTGCTATGAGTGTGGGGGATGTGAGAGGGGAGGGATGGTGCCAGGGGCATGGGGCTGCTACTGAACTCTCAAGTGCCACCTCAAAGGAGCAGGTATCATGTCTGAGAGAATGACTAGTGGACTGGATGTCCGGCCACTTTTGATGCTGGAACTGTGTTCTTGAGCTCTTGGAGCATCAGCACCATAGAGGCAGCTGCCAACAATGAAATGTTAAAGAGCAGTGCTTCATCGCTGGCGAGCTGTTCACGGCTCAAGGGTTACTATCTGAATGAGGACTGAGCATGATCTGCCAGAATGTTTCTGGCAAAGGTCTGGGGTCTAAGGGTTCCTGATCCGGCCAGGAGTGAGTGTGCAGAGTGAGGTTTGCCAGAACAACTGTCTTGCTGGACGGCACTCTGAGAGAAAGAGGGACAGTCATGGTAAGGGTGGGGGAAGTCTGGGCGATTGGAGGGCCCCAGGATGGAAGCCCTAACAGATTGTCACTCTTTCTCCTTCTCCAATTCCATCCAGATACAAAAATGTTTGCTGGTGCAGATCCCATGGAGGCTGTGCTTGTGGTAGCCGAGGTGTTTAGACACTGAGATGGAGGCAAGGCCAACGCAGGCTGGAGGGGGCACCACATGTGCAGGTGGCCGTTGCACACCCTGAATACCTGGCCACCCATTTGGCTGAGGAGGGTTCGAGAATGGAAGGCAAGTGATGTGCCAAGGTGTACAGGAGTCGTTGGTACCTACATGAGCTGAGGGGCAGAATATGCCGCAAAAGATTGGGCCGCGACAGGGAGACAGTGCAGCATCTGTTCCATGTCTTCACAGACATGGAACCCTCTGGAGGGGACACCAGCTCCCAGTGGCCATGCAGCTCACTGCAGCACTAATATTTTACACCACCGGATCATTCCAGGCCTCGAGCAGGGAATTGTGTGGCATATCGCAAACTTCAGCCCACAGATACACCTGGAGGGTGATGAATGTCCTGTATTCTCGGGCATCAGACTGTATCAACATCACTCCAGGGTGATGAGCCTGTGTTGGCACTGTCAGTGGGTCACTATACAAGGCAGGAGAGTGATGATCACTCAGTGTGGGGATGGGGGGGAGCGGAGCTTAGGGAACACGGGGTGGGGAGGCCTGCTGTGAAGATTGAAGTGACAGAGACTTCACTTGTGTCTGGTGTGACATGTCTTAATGGTGAACATTTTAATGTGACAGATTCCCATTCCCCCTAGCTACGGACAGTGACCGCACCTGTGCCCACTCAGTTCTCCTCACTCTTCTTGACCTTCTGTGGTCTACTACAATGTCTAGGTGTGACCTGAGGATGCACATCAGAGGTGTAGCCAACCTGCTTCCTTCTGTGCCCTCTGGACTGTGATACCCTTGGCGGTATCCTCTGGACGTCTGGTGTCACTGGCGTCAATGTGCTAACCTGTTTTGCCGACTGCCCTTGAGATGCGCTGTTGTCAGGAGAGGAGGATTCAGAAGGACTGGAGACCACCTTAGTCTCCTTGGTGGAAACCATGGGTTGGACTGCAATTTTTCTTCCTCCATGAGGTTGCCCTGGTGACTCAATGGGATGGAGGGGCAGCAGTAGTGAGCTCTAGAAGCCTCTGAATCATCTGGCACTGCCAGTCCTGGATGCTCCCCAGTGTCTGCACCATGGTGTTGACGCTCTCAGCGAAGGTTCTCAGTGACTGGGCCACACTCTGGAGTGCCTAGACAATGTCCACTTGCATCTGGGACATGTCCCTCATCGACTGGGAAATAATGTTGAGGCCCTCAGCCATGGTCATAACAGACTAAGCCATGGCTTGGATACCACCACTTAAGGATGTCGTGCTCCAGGCTTTACACTGCGGTTGCCACCCTAGCAGCGTTGGCCTTGGTGCCACGCATTGTCAGCACCACCTCCTGCACCCGAAGGCTTTGGGACTCCTCCATTTGCCTTCGCATTGCTGGAATGTTGCTGACAACTCCTCCTGAATGTCACGGCTGTGTCCTCTCATCTGCATCGGTTCTGGGAGAACCTTGTCCAGAGGTCCGACATCTGGCTGGAAGCCAGCTGAGTCCTGTGATCCAGCAGAGCTCCAACTGCTGTCTCCATTGGATGTTCCTGCCTTCACCTAATGTGCATGAGCAACCGTGTGGAGCTCACCAGATAGTGCTCCTGAGGCCTGCCCACTAATCACACCCCGACCGAGGCGTGTATGTCTCTGCACTGGTGGAATGTGCAGGTGATAGCTGAAATGCATTGTTGGTGTTCTCCTCAGAGTTTTCCTCTGTGATGTGTTCTTAGGTGGCGGGGGATGGGGAGGTACATGACCTGAATGGCTCCACCTCATCAGAAAGTGATCCTGCAAGACTGTGGACATGTGGTCAGTGAAAGGAAAGGATAATTGTTGGGACATCAACAACTCATTAGAGACAGGTCATCTGGGTGAAGGGGCAGTGGATCCTTACCTCTCTGGCACAGTCCAACCTCACTGTCGATCACTTCTCTCTTCTCGCGCAATCTCCAATTCGTAAATTGGGGGGTGGCAGGCAGGACTGATGCCAGGAGAGAGGTGGTAACTAACCCTTGCGGCTCATTGGAGGTCATTCATCTTCTTCCTACATGGATGGCGGTTCTGCCCACATTGACCGCTGCTGTCACTGCCTGCCACACGGTATTGCTGACCCTGCTATTGGTCCTCCAATCCCCTTGGGGGAGCAGAGTGCCGCGTCTCTCAACCACACCATCGAGAAGCCTGACCAGGTTGGCATCCCCAATATGAGGAGCATATCCCTGCGCTGCCACCCTCGTTTCTTGACTGTGAATGAGTGGTGAGGGAGTGTTTAAAAGAAGCTCCCCCATGTTAACAGTGAGCAGCTGAAGTGCGCATCGTGTGAATCAGACGGCGAGGGAGTCAAACCATAGGAGAATCATGTGGGGGCTTATTTTTGTAACTGAATACAGGCTGCGATCTCACCATTGCAGTCAACACGAAAGACCCCAACAAATCCGCCCAAAATGACATTTAGGAATCGCACCGATTATAGATGACACGGTACATTGTAAGCTTCGCTTTAAGGTTATGACTGAAACTGGAAAAAATATAGAAGGGTGATGATATCCATGCACTGACTGTTTTGTAAAATAGTTGTGGAGAAATGATTATTCTTAGTCCAGATGACCTTTAATGATTGGACTCTGCACCTAAGCTATTTGAGCCAAATTCTAGCCAAGTATCACTGAAACAAACAGGGTTTAAGCCTGAAATACCATCAACCAATCTAATAAATCTTATGTTTAGTTGGCTGGACAGTTTTGTAAACTATTTATTGATCTGGCGTTTCCCATTGACAGATCCGGGCAGAAAATGAAGGTGGATTAAATGGGCTTGTGTATATTTGTAGTGAATCCCACTGGAATGAATTGACATGTTTCCCTGATATTTTGAGCTATTGACATTTAAATAAATATTTAAGCTGGCCAGTGGTAAGGTCTGCTATTTCTTGCTCTTCAATTTTGGCAGTGAACTTCTCATGGCCAAATGCCAGCTGACTGCCAGCAATTATTCCAGTTATTGTTTGTCCAAGATTGATTTTAGTTTTCAGACGTCATCTGAAATTTCAAGTTATGTGAAAGTTGGTCAGCAGTATTGGCACAGGTGCTGAACATACTTTCTGGCATGGGTAGCGCTAGTCACCAGTACCCCCGCAGGCAAGGATGGAGGAGTGGGGTTGGAGGCCTCCCGGTGCCAGGTGCTGACGGGGCTAGGGGCATGGTGAGGAAGGCAGAGTGTTGGGGGGAATTGCCGGGGGTGGGTGTGGGAGGGGAAGGGGGACATGCGGGGACATGAGTTGCATAGAATCATAGTATTTACAGAGCAGAATGAGGCTATTTGGCCTATCGAGTCTGCACCAGCCCTTGAAAAGAGCACCCACTTAAGCCCACACCTCCAATCTATCCCCATAATGCAGTAACCCCACCAAACATTTTTTTTTGGACACTAAGAGCAATTCATCATGGCCAATCCACCTAACCTAATCCACCTAACAACATAACGGGCTACAAAGCGAAGCCGAACAGTATCTCTGGCAGCAGCGCACCCCTCCCCGATGAACTCAATGCATTCTATGCTCGGTTCGAGCAGGTAACCAACAATCCGCGGTGAGTGCCCCAGCAGCCCATAATTCACCCATACCCACCATCACAGCTTCCAAAGTCAGATTGGCCTTCCTGAAAGTGAACCCTCGGAAGGCGACAGGCCCAGACGGGATCCCTGGTCGTGCACTCAGAGCCTGCGCGGACCAGCTGGCAGAGGTATTCACGGACATCTTTAACCTGTCCCTACTCCACTCCGAGGTCCCCACCTGCTTCAAGAAGACCACCATCATACCGGTACCAAAGAAGAACCAGGCAACGCGCCTCAATGACTACCGACCGGTGGCCCTGACTTCAGTCGTAATGAAGTGCTTCAAGAGATTGATCATGAAGCGCATCACCTCCATACTCCCAGAACACCTTGATCCACTGCAATTCGCATACCGCTGCAACCGGTCCACATCAGACACTATTTCACTGGCCCTACACTCATCCCTAGAGCATCTCGAAAACAAGGACTCCTACATTAGACACCTATTTATTGACTACAGCTCCGCCTTCAACACCATAATCCCAGCCAAGCTCATATCAAGGCTCCAAAACCTAGGTCTTGGCTCCCCACTCTGCAACTGGATCCTCAATTTTCTGACCAACAGACCACAATCAGTAAGAATGAACAACAACACCTCCTCCACAATAGTCCTCAACACCGGCACCCCTCAAGGCTGCATACTTAGCCCCCTACTCTACTCCCTGTACACACACGACTGTGTGGCAAAACTTGGTTCCAACTCCATCTACAAGTTTGCTGACGATACGACCATAGTGGGCCGGATCTCGAATAACGATGAGTCCGGGTACAGGAGGGAGATAGAGAACCTAGTGGAGTGGTGAAGCGACAACAATCTCTCCCTCAATGCCAGCAAAACTAAAGAGCTGGTGATTGACTTCAGGAAGCAAAGTACTGTACACATCCCTGTCAGCATCAATGGGGCCGAGGTGGAGATGGTTAGCAGTTTCAAATTCCTGGGGGTGCACATCTCCAAAAATCTGTCCTGGTCCACCCACGTCGACGCTACCACCAAGAAAGCACAACAGCGCTATACTTTCTTAGGAAACTAAGGAAATTCGGCATGTCCACATTGACTCTTACCAACGTTTACAGATGCACCATAGAAAGCATCCTATCAGGCTGCATCACAGCCTGGTATGGCAACTGCTTGGCCCAGGACAGCAAGAAACTTCAGAGTTGTGAACACCGCCCAGTCCATCACACGAACCTGCCTCCATCCATTGACTCCATCTACACCTCCCGCTGCCTGGGGAAAGCGGGCAGCATAATCAAAGATCCCTCCCACCCGGCTTACTCACTCTTCCAACTTCTTCCATCGGGCAGGAGATACAGAAGTCTGAGAACACGCATGAACAGACTCAAAAACAGCTTCTTCCCCACTGTCACCAGACTCCTAAATGACCCTCTTATGGACTGACTTCATTAACACTACACCCTGTATGCTTAGTGCTTATGTAGTTACATTGTATATGTTGTGTTGCCCTATTATGTATTTTCTTTAATTCCCTTTTCTTCTCATGTACTTAATGATTTGTTCAGCTGCTCGCAGAAAAATACTTTTCACTGTACCTCGGCACATGTGACAATAAACAAATCCAATCCAACCTGCACATCTTTGGACTGTGGGAGGAAACCGGAGCACCCGGAGGAAATCCACGCAGACACAGGGAGAACATATGGACTCCGCACAGACAGTGACCCAAGTGGGAATCGAGCCTGGGACACTGGAGCTGTGAAGCACTGTACTACCGTGCTGCCCATTGGACTTGGATTGCCACTTGGAGTACTGCACCATGCTAACATGTCTGTCCTTTACCCTCCTGCAGGCAATGGATTTTGGTGTTCAGTCAGGAATGGTTGGCATCGGCCTGGCTACTGTGACCATCGAGGAGGCAATGAGGCTGCACAAGCAGGAGGTGTTTGGGAGGACTCTGCAGAGAATGGTCTACCCCAGATGGTCTACACAGGGCAAGCCGGTGACGCTGGAGAGCCGGCTACCCAACAGGCTGAGAAGGAGGCTCTGCACCAGACCCCATCTATATCGGCAGCGCCTGTCCTTCAAGAGCATGCTGCCAATGACTATGGCTGAGTAGGAAGACCGTACGACATCTGATCAACATGATGGCGCACCTAGAACTGTGTGGGCATGGAGAAGGACACCTGGTCCCGGTAGCTATCAAGATGACGGTCACCCTGAATGTTTTTGCCACATGTTCCTTCCAGGCGCCAAGTGGGGACCTGTCTGAGATCACAGGTGCATCTGTGCTGTCATGGATATCCTATCTGCCCGGGCGGCACAACATGTCAACTTCAATCTGGACCGAGCCCACCAGATTGTCCACGAAGCAGAATTTGCCACCAAAGCAGGCATGCCCCAGGTTCAGGGGCTGATAGATGGGACACGCATCTCCCTATGGGCAGCGGCGCACGAGGGGGTGTCCTTCATCAAAAGAAAAGGATTCCACTCGATGAATGTGCAGTTGGTATTCAGGCAGGTTGTACAGCGCTTTCGCCGTGATACACCCAGCAGTGTCTGACAAGGCGCACCCTCGGGTGAGGTGTTGGCGCTTGGGCGACAGGGGTTACCCGCTGCGGTCCTGGCTGATGAGGACTATCTGGAGGTCCCAGACTGATGACCTTATTACAACGACCCCCATGTAGCGACCAGGGGCATCATCGAGCAGCGCATCAGCATCCTGAAGGTGAGGTTCAGGTGCCTGGATGGCTTTAGTGGGATCTTCGAATATTGTCCTAGGAGGATCTCCTTCATTGTGGTGGCCTCCACATCATCGCGCCGCAGAGGGGCTACATGCTGGGAAGGAGGTAGAGCACTGCCATGTCATTGTCCAATAAGGAGGATGTGGAGGAGGGCCAGGATGGGTAGGACATGGGGCCCGGACAGGCACATAAGGCCGCACAATGAGCGCGCCAGGGCTGCAATGCAGGTGACAACTTAATCGCCTCCAGGTTCGGGAACTAGGGGGCCTGGCCACAGGCAGCTGAACCATCCCATCCCACCGCCACTTAACCCCCCCCCCCCCCCAGATGTCCCCCCTCCCTGCACTTCATCCGCCCACACCAGCACCTCCACCCCCCTCCAAGCTTCCCACCAGCTTCACCACAGGGTGGTAGCCTTGGGTTGGCAGTATCGGTGGCTCTGGTCCATGGGGCAGAGGATGAGGACGACCGCTCTGCGATGAGCTCCGGTGCTCCGTATCGTTTGACAGAGTCTGACTGCCGCCCTGGTGATCCCTGCATGCCACATTCCATCGTCCGCCCCTGTGATCCCTGCATGCGTGCTGTCTATCCATCATACGGGCCCACAAAACCTCCAGGTGAGGCAGGAGTGAGGATGGGGTCTGGGGCGTGGTGGGGGTGATGGTTATTGGGGTGGTGAGTGTTGATGGGTCACTCAGTGGGTGGGTCCGACCACACGGCACCCCCACATCTCTAACGTTCCAATGCTCCGTTTCGGTGGGTCCCCAGGAAGAGCATTGGAAGTGGATGCGGCCTGCTGCGTATCTCACCCTGCGACCTGGGTCCCCTTTTAGCAGCTGTTCTCTGGAGCGACTGGTAGGCTTCGAATATTGCAGACGGTGTGGTGCCACCTTGTTCTTCCCACTGCCCATTGGATGCGCCAGGGACAGGTGGGCGGGATTCAGGGGCAGTGCGGTGTTCCAGCGCCTGCCCTGAGGGAGTCACCGACATGGGCCCCATCCCCTCCT
The DNA here is from genome assembly GCF_047496885.1 of Scyliorhinus torazame. NCBI lineage: Eukaryota > Metazoa > Chordata > Chondrichthyes > Carcharhiniformes > Scyliorhinidae > Scyliorhinus > Scyliorhinus torazame. The sequence continues at coordinate 296,804,438 of NC_092712.1, forward strand.
CCTTCCTCGGGGTGCCCCATGGCCCCCAGGCTAGTCCTTGGGATGGGGGTGTGGTAGAAGCGAGCTCCGGGGGCTCCTCTGTCGCCTGGCACTGCCACTCTTGGAGGCCCACACTCATCTCGACCAGGGTCTCGATGCTCGCGGCCAAGGAGCACAGGGATTGGGCCACGTCCCTCTGGGGCTGTGCCACGTCCCTCTGGGACTGTGCCACGTCACTTAGTGAGCGTGCAACGTCCCTCAGTGTCAGGCTCAGGTCAGCCAGCACCCGACCAATACTCTCGACATCCGCAGCCATGGTCCGTTGTGACTGGGCCATGCTCTGTCATGCTGCAACAATGTCCATGTTGCCCTGGTACATGGCTGTCCTGTCCTGCTCATTAGCCGTCACCCACATACTGTGCCCCAGGCCTTGAACATCCTGACCCATGGCCGTGACCCTCGCACTGAAGGCCACCCACTGTTGGCCTGGGTGGCACGCATTGTCGGCACCGCCTCCTGCTCCTGCAAGTGGTTGAATTCCTCCAACTGCACCTGCTGGTTGCTGACTCCCCCTCACGTAGTCCCGTCTCTGTGTCTGCATCACCAACATTGATGAAACCGCCCTATCTAGAAGTGCTCGACCTGTCTGGGTCTCTCGGGTCAGGCCGTCCTCCAACCGCCCACCCCCTCGGAGGTCCCCCGAGATTGCGCGGGCTCGCGGATCGGTGGCCCCCGATCGATAGCCAGGCCGTCTGTGAGGCCCCCCCCCCGGTGAAGGATCCCCACCACCCCCCACCAGGGCAGCCGCGGACTGAGTCCGCAGCCGCCACGCCGAGTTCTCGACGGGTGAGACCATGAGAGACCCACGCCGTCGGGAATTCGGCCAGTTACACTCGCCGTTACAATCACCGCGGGAGCCTCTGTCAATGGCCCCCGACCCGCGCCGTGTAGACCGCGCACCAGATTTCGGGTCTGACGCCCATTCTCTGCCCCCGCGCCGATCGCGATTTCAGCGGTGAGAATCCTGCCCATGGTGCCCGCCCCACTAAGAGGACGTAAATGGGTCTTCGTGACCCAATTTTATTTTGCCCAATGTGAAGTAAACCTAACTGAGTCCTTACACCTGCTTAATTATTTAATTAATTGTTAGTTATTTCTGTACTGGGGAGAAGGTGGCATCGTCACTGGAATAGTAAACCAGAGACCCAGGTAATGCTCTTGGGACCCAGATTCAAACCCCACCACTGCAGATGGTGACATTTGTATTCGATAAAAATCAGGACATTAAAAGTCTAATGATGACCATAAACCATTGTCGATTGTTGTAAAAACCCATCTGGCTCACTGGTATCCTTTAGAGAAGGAAATCTGCCACCCTTACGTGGTCTGGCCTAAATGTGACTCCAGACTCAAAGCAATGTGGTTGACTCCTAACTGTCCCTCAAGGGCAGTTAGGGATGGGCAATAAATACTGGACCAGCCTGCGATGCCCACGAACAAAAAAACAAACAAATATCAAACCCATCAAATGTTTATGTGCCACAGTGTAGTCGTTATTTTGTGGTGTAGTCGTTATTTTACTAGCCTAGATCCAGCGATCTGGAGCTGGGCCCCATGCCCCGAGACACGCCAGAATGGAAGCAGGCCACCAAAGAATAAAACACGTTGGTCTTCCATCTTTATTTGCGACCCCTGTGAGTTTTGTGAAAGCAGGGAAAGCGTGTGGTGGGGGCGGGGGAGGCTAGCCAACTCGCAGCAATGATGATCAGGCCAGTTAAGGCATTGAAGGAGTTAATTAGATCACCTTTGAACTTTTCCAAATATTCCCGGGTCAGACAGCCTTCGATTGCTGTCTCTCGCAGACCAGCTCAAGGGTGGCAACAACAAGGTCCGGTTGTAATTCAAATATTCTTTTCTTCTTTATTCTTTCATGCGATGCGGGCTTCCCTGGCAAAGCTAGCACATGTTGCCGATTGCCCTTGAACTCAGGGCAGTTAAGAGTTAACCTGATTGCCGTGGGTCTGGAGTCACGTGTAGGCCAGACCGGGTGAGGATGGCAGGTTTCCTTATCCAAAGACACTAATGAACCAGATGGGTTTTTACAAGAAAGGCATTTATGACTGTCGCATGGGCATCATTATTGAGACGAGCTTTATAGCACAGATTTTATTAATTCAATTTAAATTCCACCATCAACTGTGCTCAGATTTGAACCCAAATCCTCAGAGCATTAGGCTAGGCCTCTGGATTACTAACCTGGCAATGTTACCACTATGTCACCATCTCACCCAGAGCAGCTCATCTTATATAAGTGTCAGAGAGGAGGTTCAACGGAGCAGGGGCCAGAATATTTTTTTATACAAATTCTCATGTTCCGACCCTATCCTGGATTAAATGCCCCTCTAAAATGTGAGAAATCTGCACTTCATTTTTTTTCAAATTTTAAATGTTACTGCCCAAATGTAGCCTGATTTTCCAATGTCCCTCCACAGATCCCAACCCCTATGCATCCCTGTCCAAAAATTGGCCAGCAAACCCACCACTAATCTCACTGACAGTATCTCTACCAAAATACCATTGAGTTTCCACTTCATGTTGACAGGGATTCGGAACCCAAAAACGAACCCACCACCCAATTTCTGTCACCAACACAGAAATCTCGCCCTTGGCCCCTGGCTGGGCTAATATTCACAGAGAATGTAAATTCAAATTCCATAATGAATTTGAATTTAATTAAACTAAAAATAAAGAAGCTGGCTTCAGCAAAAGCCATCATGAAGTGATCAGTCTTTCCTAAAGCCCAACTAATTTACTGATGCCCTTTAGGGAAGGGAATCTGCCATCTTTACCCGGTCTGGTTGATACACACATGAGCCACACACCAGCATGGTTGATTCAGGAGTAACCTAGTGAAACATGCAGTTATATCAAATTGATCTCCTACCATCTTCCCAGAGCAACTAGGGAAGGACAATAAATGCCCGCATCCTGAGAGAGAACACCTAACAGTTGACGAAGAACAGAGAACAATACAGCACAGGTCAGGCCCTTCGGCCCTCCCAGCCGGTACAGGTCATCAGACCAACCTTTGCTAAAACTCTCAGCAATTTGTTGTGCCGTATCCCACTGCCCATCCAATCCATGTGTTTGTCAAGATGCCTTTTGAACGCCGTTAAGGTATCTACTTCAACAACCTCCCCTGGCAACGTGTTCCAGTCACTCCCCGCCCTCTGCATAAAAAAACCTGCCTCGCACATCTCCTCTGAATTTTACCGATGGACCTTAAACATATGCCCCCTGGTGACTGACTCCTGCACCCTGGGAAAGAGTGCCTGCCGATCCACTCTATCCATGCATCTCATAACCTTGTAGACCTCTATCAGGTCACCCCTGAACCTCCTTCTTTCTAATGAACACAGTCTGAGTCTATTCAGCCTCTCCACATAGCTAACACCCTCCAGACCAGGAAACATCCTGGTAAACCTCCTCTGCACCCTCTTCAAAGCCTTCACATCCTTCTGGTAATGTGGCAACCAGAATTGTGTGCAATATTCCAAGTGAGGCCTTACCAAGGTTCTATACAACTATAGCTTGACTTGCCAGTTTTTATACTCGATGCCCCATCCAATGAAGGCAAGCATTCCGTATGCTTCCTTGACTACCTTGTCCACTTGTGTTGCCACCTTCAAAGATCTGTGAACATGCACGCCCAGATGTCTCTGATTTTCTATATTCATAAGTGTTTTGCCATTAATGGTATATTTCCCCTCTATGTTAGGTCTACCAGAACGCATTACCTCACATTTGTCCGGATTAAACTCTATTTGCCATTTCTCTGCCCAAGTCTCCAACCTATCTATGTCCTGCTGTATCTTCTGACAATCTTCAACACCATCTGCCACTCCACCAACCTTGGTGTCATCCGTGAACTTACTAATCAGACCAGCTACATTTTCCTCCAAATCGTTTATGTACACTACTAATAACAGAGGCCCCAGCACAGATCCCTGTGGAACACCACTAGTCACAACCTTCCATTCAGAAAAATACACTTCTAGTGCTACCCTTTGCCTTCTGTGACCAAGCCAGTTCTGTATCCATCTTACCACCTCACCTCTTATCCCAGGTGACTTCACCTTTTGTAGCAGTCTGCCATGAGGCACCTTGTCAAAAGCTTTACTGAAGTCCAGGTAAACAACATCCACTGCCCTCCCCTCATCAATCATCTTTGTCGCCTGCTCAAAAAACTCGATCAAGTTAGTGAGGCATGACCTCCCCTTCACAAAACCACGCTAACTATCGCTTATGTGAGGATCATTGGCCTATAGTTTCCAGGATTATCTCTGCTACCTTTCTTAAACAGCGGTACCACATTAACTGTTCTCCAGTCCTCTGGGATCTCACCTGTAGCCAATGAGGATATAAAGATGTCAAGGCCCCAGCAATTTCCTCCCTTGCTCCCTTCAGTATTCTGGGGTAAATCCCATCCGGCCCAGGAGACTTATCTATCTTAATGTCTTTTAAAAGATCCAACTCCTCCTTTTTGATGTTAACATGAACCAGACTGTCCACACACCCGACCCAAGAATCATCTTCCACAAAGTCCCTTTCTTTGGTGAAAACTGATGCAAAGTACTCATTTAGTACCGCACCCATTTCCTCTGGCTCAACACATAGAGTCCCCCCCACTGTCCTTAAGTGGTCCAATCCTTTCCCTGGCCACCCTTTTGCTTTTTACATATGAATTAAAAGCTTCGGGATTCACCTTAATTCTACTTTCCAAGGACTTTTCATGATCCCTCCGAGCCCTCCTAATTTCCCGCATCAGTACCTTCCTACATTCTTTGTACTCATCAAGGGTTTTGACTGTCCCCACCCTCCTAGACCACACAAAAGTCTCCTTTTTCTTTTTGACGAGGTTCACAATATCCCTCATTACCTAAGGCTCCCTGAACTTCCCATGCTTATCCTTCATTCTCTCAGGAACATGACTTTCCTGAATCCTAATCAACTGTCGCGTGAAAGACTCCCACGTGTCCAATGTTGATTTATTATTCAACAGCCGCACCCAATCCAAATTCTTCAATTCTTGTCTAATGTTATCGTAATTTACCTTTCCCCAGTATAGCACCTTAACGTGAGGGTTACCCTCATCCCTGTCCAGAAGTACCCTAAAACTTACGGAATTGTAGTCACCACTCCCAAAACATTCCCCTACTGAAACCTCAACCACCTGTCCAGGCTCATTCCCCAATACCAGATCCAGTACTCCCCCTTCCCTTGTTGGACTATTTACATATTGCATCAAGAAGGCTTCCTGGACACACCTTACAAACTCTGCCCCATCCAAACCCCTAAGTGAGCCCCAGTCAATATCGGGGAAATTAAAATCCCCTACCATAACAACCCTATTACTTTTGCACCTATCCAAAATCTTTCTACCTATCTGCTCCTATATCGCTCGCTGGCAGTTGGGGGGCCTGTAATAAGCACCCAACATTGTGATTGCCCCTTCCTGTTCCTGATTGCCTCATTGTATGAGCCCTCCAAGGTGTCCTCCCGCAGTACAGCTGTAATATTCTCCTTAACCAGTCATGCTACTCCCCCACCCCTTTTACATTCCCCTCCATCTCTCCTGAAGGATCTCTATCCTCCAACGTTCAGCTGCCAATCCTGTTCTTCCTTTAGTCATGCTTCTGTGATAGCCACAACATTGTAATTCAAAGTACTAATAAGTGCTCTGTTGAACTGCCTTACTCGCTTTACTGCCGTTGAAACAAATACACTTTAAACCATTGTGTTTGAGCAGACAGGGTGATGTTGTTCTCTTATTTTTGTTCTCTATTTCCCCTTCAGTTTTTACACCTTCTAAGTGAGCGCCCTGGTTCCCACCCACCTGCCATACTAGTTTAAATCCTCCCGAGTGACTCCAGCAAACCTCCCATCCAGGATATTGGTGCCCTTCCAGTGTAGATGCAACCCGTTCTTCTTGTACAGGTCACACCTGCTCCAGAAGAGATCCTAGTGGTCCAGAAACCTGAAACCCTCCCTCCTACACCACCAGTTTAGCCACATAATTAGCTGCACTATCCTCCTATTTTGAGCCTCACTGGCACATGGCACAGGGAATAATCCTGAGATTACAACCCTAGAGGTCCTGCTTTCTAGCTTACTACCTAACTCCCTGAACTCCTTCTGCAGGACCTCATCACTCTTCCTGCCTATGTCGTGAGTACCTATGTGTACTACGATCTCTAGCTGGTCACCCTCCCCCTTCAGGATGTCCTGTGTTTGTTCAGAGACATCCTTGACCTTGGCACCAGGGAGGCAATATACCATCCTGAAGTCTCTTTCCCATCCACAGAAGTGCCTAGCTGTGACCCTTACTATAGAGTCTCCTATAACTATTGCTCTCCTGCATTTGTCCTCCCCTGCTGAGCATCTGACATGCATGTAGATAAAATAGCTACACAGATCCTGAGTGCTGCTTGTGACTTGGGTTTCTTTGTTCATCAACTGTAGGTAAACACGGCCGGGTCAAGGGCAGAATAACGTGAATGCTTTACACAAGTATTTTGCTTTTCCACTGTATTGAAGTCTATTGAGTTTTTAAAAATAATTTTCTTACTGTGACATCTTTCCTGTATCGATTGAATTGCTTTAAAAGTAACTGTTATGAAACTGATCTACTAAACATTTATTTTTGAAAGGGCTGCTATATAACAGGTAAGGTGGGGAGTGAATAATGGAGAGGTATCGATAATGAACTGGGCTTATAAAAGATACGGGATGGAATCTATCGCTGTCAGTGGATGTTTTGCTCGTTACCTGAAAAAGCTATGAGACTCTGAGGTGGAAAGCCTGCCATATCTTCATAGAATTTACGGTGCAGAAGGAGGCCATTCGGCCCATCGAGTCTGAACCGGCTCTTGGAAGGAGCACGGTACCCAAGGTCAACACCGCCACCCTATTCCCATAACCCAGTAACACCACCCAACACTAAGGGCAATTTTGGACACTAAGGACAATTTATCATGGCCAATCCACCTGATCTGCACATCTTTGGACTGTGGGAGGAAACTGGAGCACCCGGAGGAAACCCACGCACACACGGGGAGGATGTGCAGACTCCGCACAGACAGTGACCCAAGCCTGGAACCCTGGAGCTGTGAAACAATTGTGCTATCCACAATGCTACCATGCTGCATTAGGCAGATAGGTGGACAAGGGGAGGGGGGAGCTGGTCTTACACCAAGCTGAAGACACTGGAAGACAACCTACTATGTACCAAAAGCTGCCGGTCAAACTGAGGCTAGCAGCTCTCCCACTCAGCAGTGCCATGGAGGAGGCTGTAGCTGATGCTGGGAAACATCATTCGGAATCCTAGCATTGAGGAGTGACCTGAGAACCAACCCCTGCTGCATGTTGATGCCCTTGACCTTACAAAGATTACTGCAGATTGAGGGACCTTCCCCCACCCTGACCCCCATTCCCTCCAGCTGACATGTAGCCCACATGATGTTACCAGTCATATAGGCCGCATGTCAGCAGGCTTGACTGAGCTGGGACGATTGCAGCGGAGATAGGAAGAGACTCTTCTTTGCTTGTAAACTGGCCAATTAAGACACTCAACTGGAGATGGGACAGTAAAGTCAATCATGGGCTTTCTCGCCGAGAACTTACTTCTGGTAAAGGCGGGAAAGCATTGGGCAAAGGTCCGGAAACCGACCCATCAGATATTTAGGCTCGCCAGCCTGCTTCCTCACCTTCTGAAATGGTGGAGGAGCTGACAGTTGTGCCGCTGGCCGAGGCTTCTGCCAGGGCCGGGGGCGGGTGTGTGCGTGTGTGTGTGGTCAGGAGGTAGGCCGTGGTGTCGGAGTGGACAGTCACGGAGCACCATTGCCACGGCCTGCAAGGCAGCCATGCAGCTGCACATGCCGCCGGCTGCCCACTGTGAACTTAGGGCCATGGGGGGTATGGGTGCCCCTCTTGGTCACCCTACCCAGGGTGCCTCTGACCCCAGTCGACCCATCAGCTAATGGGCGTGCTCTAGTGCAACCAGTGCCACCTTGTTGGCTGGGATGAGTGTGTGTGGGAAGTGTAATATGTATATCAGGCACAGTTTCTCTTTGAAGTCAAGTGTGTTTGACATAGCGCCTGTGCTAACCCCTCCTTGGAAGCCCATGAATCCTGCTCCGGCGTCAAAACTGTCTCAGGAATGGAGAATCCCATCCCGTGTCTTTCTGAGGTTTAGCTTTCCTTCTGGTACTTCTTCCTTCGCTGTTTGAGATGGTTTTCTCTGGCAACGCTGTCTACCTTCTCTGTAGATTCAGGGTTATTTCAAGTTCACAGCAAAGATGTGCCAGGCATTCACTCGTTTTCAAACAATAAAGCAGTTCTTTACTTCAGCAGCGAGATAAAGAGAGACAGAGAGAGTTCCTTCTCCTTCCAAGGTCTAATCACTTCTGCCAAGCTCTCTCAAAAAGCATCACACAGGAACCAATCACTGATTGTTGTCAGGCAGAACACTAACACTGGCTAATCCACAGGTTACCAGCTCGCCAAACAAACCAGCTTCCTCCAAAACGTGTTCCTAAGATCACTCAGCGCCAAAGAGATTGAGTTCTCCTTTTCAAAACAAGACCTGGGAGCACAGTGTCCAGACAAGCAGACAGCTTCAGCTTGGGTCTTCTGCTTAAATGCGCATTCCGATTATGGGTCCACAGACCAAAAATAATAACATGAAGTAAAATGAAAGGGAACAATGGAAATAAACAGGAAAGACTCTTACAACACTGAAATTGAATTCTCAGATGACTGAGGAGTCCAATGTGCATCCTACAGTATTTGTCACAGGTGGGGCAGACAGTCGTTGAAGGAGCAGGTGGGTGGGGTGCCTGGGTTGCCACGCACTCCTTTTGCTGTTGATGCTTGGCTTCAGCTTGCTGTCAGCGATGAAACTTGAGTTGTTCAGCTACTTCCTGGATGCTTTTCCATCACTTCGGGCAGTCTTGGCCCAGATATTCCCAGCGGTCAGTGGGGATGTGGCACTTTTTCAAGAAGGTCTTGTGGGTGTCCTTCAAGTGTTTCCTCTGCCCTCCCGGCTCTCGCTTGCTGTGCCAAAGGTTCATGAAGATCCTTTGATTCGGGATGCGGACGATGTGGCCCACCCAGCGGAGCTTATTGAGCATGGTCATTGCTTTGATTCTGGGAATGTTGGCCTGAGTGAAAATACTGACATTGGTGAGCCATTCCTGCCAAAGGATTTGCAGGATCTTGCAGAGTAGTACTTCTCTAAGGTTTTGAGATGCCTGCTGTACATTGTCCATATCTCTGATCCCAATTGGAGGGCGGGTATCACTACTACTCTGGCCGTGGGCTTGTTGCCAGGCCTGTGGTACTGGGCTTCAAACAATCTGGCACACTTAAGGCAATGTTGAACCTCATTAATGTCTGCGCTTGTTAACAGGAGGCTCCCAAGGTATGGAAAACGGTCCATGGTGCCCAAGGCCTCATTGGTGATTTTGATAACCGGGAGGTTGGGACAGGGGGCAGTGCTATGTGGCAGGGGCAGGTTGGTGGAGGATCCTAATCTTACGGATGTTTAGTGCAACGGCTATGCTTTCATATGCTTCGGTGAAGGTGTTGACGATGGCTTGGAGCTTAGCCTCTGAGTGGGTGCAGATGCGAGCATCACCTACCTATTGTAGTTCGATGACAAAAGATGGGATGACCTTAGATCTGGGCTACAGGTGGCGGTAAGCCCCTGCCTACTTGTGGTTCAATACAAGCAGCAGCAGGACATGACGTTTAAGAGGACATCAATTGTTGTCCAGACAGGAAAGCCACCATGTCCTAGGCATAGTCAGAAGCAACTTGATGGGCAGTGAGATCTTTACTCAGCAACCTTTCTTTGACTCACAAAACCCCGCCTCCAAACCCGCCCGGGTCAGATATTAAATCTGCCCATTGAGGGGATAAAGATAAATAGGTGACCTGAGATTTATACCATTCCCTGCATCAAAACTAACATGGCAACCTGTGCAGAGTCATGAAAAGTACTTTTTTTCACTGGCTCCTCTGACATATAACTTGTTTCTGAGCAACTTGAAAATTCAGTGCTTTTCTTTTCAAATGGTTTGAATTTATCCAAAGTAATGTAGCTTTTTGCTTTGCTTTATTCTGTCTTGCTGCCACTAGCTCTCTGTCTCTGGCGAAAGATCCTTAGAAATGTTTTCACTGCAAGGAGTCGCTAAAGGAACGTCCAAGGATCAAACTTGTGAATTCTGAGCAGATCTACAAAAAGGACATGCTTGGTGTCACCCTGTGATAGCGCCAGGCTTTAATCTGCCTTGTAGCATGCATGCTCCTGCAAATATAACATTTTGTATATTAAATCTCTCAGGGGTGTATTTACAATCTTATTACTCATGTATTACCACCAGTCTGTGAATTGACCCATAATTGTTATGACAATGATGTTGATTAACAGCAACCTGGACCTGGAAATTGGAAATGAACATGTTTCAAGCTTTGCTAGGGGCTTTTGTTATTTCAACTCAGGTTATGGATATCGCTGACATGATTACATTTATTGCTTATCTCTATTACCCTGAATAGCACATCTCTCCGACTCACCTACAATTCTCTGAGAACACTGTGTGTCTCCTATCTTGGTCTACTGTACAGGCCCCATTCCCTTCACTCATTCTGCCCACCATTGGTGGCTGCGTTTTCCAACGGTCTAGACAATTCCTGCAACTTCCTGGTTCCTAGGTGTCGGTGGCACAGTGTTTAGCACTGCTGCCTCACAGCGCCAGAGATTCAGGTTCAATTCCGGCTTTGGGTGACTGTCTGTATGGAGTTTGCATGTTCTCCCTGTTTCAAAGCTCGGTCAAACAAAATAGGATTGGCTGAAGGGAAGAAAGAGTGTCGGATTGCCAAACACTTACCTGTGCTAAATTTCTTCAATGCCTGTCTCACCTGACCTTCCTGACTAAGGCGAGACAAGGTCATGGCAGCATAGCTGGTCCAGCACCGGAGTCTGAAAGAACTGGAGCGTCCAGGAGTTGGAAGCACGTCGCCAAAACAAAAGCAACCAATTAGGCCCCTTAAGGAGTCAATTAAAAATGATTTCACATGACCCATCTACCTTTACAGTTGATAGGCATACCGACCTGCCAGGCGGCCTTAATGTTTTAGCTGTTACGACCTCCTGGGCTAATGTGTGATCAATTCCAGATCTACTTGTCCCGGAGCTATAGCACAATTGAAATTAATAAACAATTCTTAGAAGAACACCAGGGGCGGGATTCTCCATCCCGCTGCACCCGTTTTCTGGTGTGACACCCCCCCCCCCGACGGCAGCGGGATCCTCCACCCCGGCAGCCAGCCAATGGTGATATCCATTGTGGGCACCCCCTTAAGCCGCCTGGAAATCCGCGGGCGTGAGTGCGCCACCGGAGAAACGGAAGATCCCGCTGAGGGAGAATCCAGCTGCTGAAGTCTTTGGCTTTTGGCTACCCAATAACTAGTCACCAGGTTTGTAAATTTCAACATAACTAATTGTATAAATAACAATAACTGTGATTAAATATGCAGCAACAACAACAGGTTAACTCTTATCTAATACTCAACTCCCCCACTTAAATTCGCCTCAAGCTCTGAACACACAAGACAGACAAACACAGAGGGGAAAAGAGGGGTGTAAAATGGTAAGTGAACAGATGAGAGTCTTTGTTTCAGATGGTGCATTCCAACACACCTTTCTTCAATTGTCGGCTTTCAGATCAAGGTTCCTGTCTTCGGTCTCTGATGAATTTTACTGTAGATTCATTCAGGTCTCTGTATAGCCATGCAGCTTTTCTAGAGAAAGAGAGGGAGATAGACAGAGGCAGAGACATTTCTTTCCTCTGAACATCCAGGACTCCAACTGTCCTGCCTTGATTCTCTGAAAATTATCCTATTGGGGTAGGATGCAATCATCACCTGTTACCGGACGAATTACAGCCTTTTGACCAATTCATTGGCCACCAGCCAACCAATTGAGTCCCATCGATCTCTTGGGCACTGAAAAGTGTGAGTTTTCTTGTCCGAAGGCTAGCACAAGGCAAGCTTGTAACTTTCGAATTCCTCACTTCCCCTACTCGACTTAAAGATACATGTTTTATGAGGAAAGGTTGAGGGAGCGAGGGCTTTTCTCTTTGGAGCGGAGGAGGATGAGAGGCGACTTAATAGAGGTTTATAAGATAATGAGGGGGATAGATAGAGTGGACATTCAGAGACTATTTCCTTGGGTGGATGTAGCTGTTACAAGGGGGCATAATTATAAGATTCAGGGTGGGAGATATAGGAGGGATGTCCGAGGTAGGTTCTTTACTCAGAGAGTGGTTAGGGTGTGGAATGGACTGCCTGCTGTGATAGTGGAGTCGGACACTTTAGGAACTTTCAAGCGGTTATTGGAGAGGCACATGGAGCACACCAGAATGACAGGGAGTGGGACAGCATGACCTTGGTTTCGGACAATGCTCGGCACAACATCATGGGCCGAAGGGCCTGTTCTGTGCTGTACTGTTCTATGTTCTATGTCCATTAAGCATCCATGGATCAAAAAGATAATAGCAAATGTAAAGAAAGGGGGGGGGGGGGGAAAGGAATCATTAGGAAGGGCCCTGTCATAATTACAATCTCGATTCAGGATGGAATGAAATGGTGGTGCCGAGATAAAATGTAAAAAGGCGTCCGGGTCTTTTGTTGTCAGATGTCTGAATAAGCTGTCTATACAGAGTTTGATGCATTTTTCATCACAGCTAATTTGTAGAGGTCTGCAAACCACAGCAGCTGGCCGCCTTGAAGGAGCCCAATAGAAATGCAAGTCTATTTTCTTGCTGCCGCCCTCTTCCCGCCACCCTTGGGCTGCGCTGAGCCTTTCTCAGTACGTGTTTCACACTGGCTGCCTGTCAATTGGCCAGCCAGTGATCGTGGGCGGAAGCACCTTCCACACCCATTTCCATGCTCGCCGGGTGCACGTGCCCAACAGGCGTAAAATTCAGGCCCTAAACGTCAGCGAGTACAAACTGAATTTACCCAGCATCTCATCATGTGACAACCCTCGCCTCCCAGAAATTAGATAATTTGCAATTGTTGGATTATAAAATCGTGCAGCTAGAAATAGGTGGAGGTCAGGGTTTGGGGTGGGTGTTGGTGCAGAAGGAACAATTTCTATGGAGGAACAATTTCTATGCCTGCACAACGGGGCCCTGAGGAGCTTCTTATATTGGACCTCGGACTCCATTTCCAGGAACCGTCAAACTACAGAAATTAATGGACATCTTCTCAATGCATTGTCTGAAAATGAGGTCGCTGGCGGATTGCACATCAGCTGTGCCCAGCTTTATATTCAAGTAAATAATCTTTTTAAATCTACCATTTTTGGAGACAACCTGTAAGGACCACCTGGTGTTTCCCAGAACTGACCAATTTTGCAGAGGGGCCCTTCAAACAAATGTCCTTATATGCCTCTGCAAAGTGCTAAATAACTGTTTCAGGGACAGGCATGGCACATCATGTTTTCTTTGGACTTTACCAATACGGCAAGTGTTGGATTTACTTCTTATATTATGTGTGTGCTTCCGGTTCACCACACTGATACTTTGGCAGTCACTTAGCTCCACTGTCCCTGTGTCTGAAAGTCCAAAACTTCTATGAATATGCTACCATACATCTACCCTGATGAATTAAACTGAAACTGAACACTTGCCTTAAGTTAAAGCTGTTATCTCACTCACTGGATGAAGCTTTCCACTTCAGGGGCTGTGATACATTCCACCTGGTTTTCCAATTATCATCAATAGAAATGAGAATTAGACAGCGCCTTTAATTGGAACATGCAGCCCAGTGGTTAGCACTCACAGAACCAGGGGCTCGGGTTTGATTCCGGCCTTGGGTGACTGTCTGTGTGGAGTTTGCACATTCTCCCTATGTTTGCATGGATTTCCTCCGGGTGCTCCGACTCCTCCTACAGTCCAAAGTATGCACTTTAGATGGATTGGCCATGCTAAGTTGCCCCTTCGTGTCCAAAGATGTATAGGTTAGATGATGGGATTGTGGAGCCAGAGCAGGAGGAGCTGGCCTAGGTGGGATGTTCTTTTGAAGGGGCGGGCAGACTCGATGGGCTGAATGGCCTCCTTCTACACTGTAAGGATTCTATGATTCCATGATGTACAATAAGCAGATGTTTAAGTGACGTCATCTAAAAATGCTGGCTGTCTAAGGACAGAACGCTTAGCATGGAAATCCGAAGCAGGGGCAACTATAACAGGCACTAGTCCTCCACTGTTCAGTTCTGAAGTAGGAAGTTTTGTCTAATCTCAAAGAGAAATACTGGCAAGTGTGGACACAGTGACTTTGCGTTAGAAAAAATAAGCTTATGGCGAACAATCTCAGTTCTCTGACAATGGTGGCTTGGGCCTAAGGGGTTCTGTCAGTAGATTTATTGCATAATTTAACTTTAGAACCATGACCATTTTTTCCATCTTTTGGCACCAGCTGTGAAGTTTCAAAGCTTGGTTAAAATGCTGATGGGTAACTGTGGACAGTAAGTATGCCATTCTTAACTCAGTTTTCGCCTCCTCAGCTCTTGAGTAGAAAGATTATAGGAGCTCAGAGACTGGCTGTACTATCTGTTTGATAATCTGTTCTCTTGGGGGATTGTAAAAGATTCCATGGTAACTATTAGAAGAAGGAAGTCTTGTGATGCAATGGACAGTGCCCCTGCCTGTGAGGGAGCTCCTTACTTTTGAGGGAGAAATTGAGGGCGAAATTGTTGTCATTGCACCATGCCACTAGGTTCTCTATCTCCCTCCTGTATTCTGACTCATAGTTGTTAGAGATCCGACCCATACAGTTGTATCATCAGCAAACTCGTAGATGGAGTTGAAGCTGAAATTTGCCAGTCATGTGTGTATGTGAGGAGTATAGTAAGGGGCTAAGTACCCAGTCTTGTTGGGCCCCAGTATTGAGGACTATCGTGGAGGAGGTGTTGTTGTTTATCCTTACTGATTGCAGTCTGTGCGTTAGGATGTCGAGGATCCAGTTGCAGAGTGAGGAGCTGTGTCCTAGGTTTTGGAGTTTGGATATGTGCTTGGCTAGGATTATGATGTTGAAGGCAATCTGTAGTCAATGAATAAGAGTCTGATGTAGGAATCCATGTTGCGCATTGCTCCAGGGATGAGTGTAGTGCCAGGGAGATAGCATCTTCTGTGGACCGGTTGTGGTGATAGGTGAATTGCAGTGGATCAAGGCAATATGGAAGGGTGGAGTTGATGTGTCCCATAACTAGCCTCTCGAGGAAATTCATAATAATAAATGTCAGGGCCACCGGTCGGTAGTCATTGAGTCACGTTGCCTGGCTCTTCTTTGGCACAGGTATGACAGCGGTCTTCTTGAAGCAGATGGGAACCTCGCTATGGAGCAGGGAGAGGTTAAAGATGTCCGCGAGCACATTCGCCAGTTGGTCCGCGCAGGATCTGGGGCGAAATTCTCCCGAAACGGCGCGATGTCCGCCGACTGGTGCCCAAAACGGCGCCAATCAGACGGGCATCGCGCCGTCCCAAAGGTGCGGAATGCTCCGCATCTTTGGGGGCCGAACCCAACATTGAGGGGCTAGGCCGGCGCCGGAGGAATTTCCGCCCCGCCGGCTGGCGGAAATGGCCTTTGTTGCCCCGCCAGCTGGCGCGGAAATGACATCCCCGGCGGCGCATGCGCGGGAGCGTCAGCGGCCGCTGACAGTTTCCCACGCATGCGCAGTGGAGGGAGTCTCTTCCGCCTCCGTCATGGTGGAGACCGTGGAGGAGGCGGAAGGGAAAGAGTGCCCCCACGGCACAGGCCCGCCCGCGGATTGGTGGGCCCCGATCACGGGCCAGGCCACCGTGGGGGCACCCCCTGGGGCCAGATCGCCCCCCCCCCCCCCCCCCCCCCCCCCAGGACCCCAGAGCCCGCCCACGCCGCCTTGTCCCACCGTTCAAAAGGTGGTTTAATCCATGCCGGCGGGACAGGCAATTTATCGGTGGGACTTCGGCCCATCCGGGCCGGAGAATCGAGCGGGGGGGCCCGCCAACCGGCGCGGCGCGATTCCCGCCCCCGCCGAATATCCGGTGCCGGAGACTTCGGCAACCGGCGGGGGCGGGATTCATGCCAGCCCCCGGCGATTCTCCGACCCACCGGGGGGTCGGAGAATGACGCCCCAGAGTCAGGATCCATTGCTTGGACCTAATTTCTTGCTTTTTCTGCCAGAACATCGGGAATTACACTTTAAGAATAATTGCAGAACATTTGGGGAAACCTGAAGGTGTGAAAGATGCTGTAGGAATGCAAGGTTTTGCTTCCTTTCAAGAGCAAAAGGTAAGGGGAGTAATATGAATTTGTGGGAGATGCTCAGTGTTAATGTGGAACATAAATTGCAAATACCAGATAACAGCAATAATTGTAGTTACATTATGAACCCTAGGGGTAGATGGGTGGAGAGAAAATGTGAAGAGTGAATGATGTTTTTGCAGTGGATATAGTGATGTAGATAATTAGGTAAAACAATCATGTGGAATGATAGATAAAAATAGAAATAGACCTGTGGCAATGTAAGTTGAGATTGCAAATTTAACCCACTACTGCTCCACACTCGCCAGATGAAAGAGCTTGTTTAATAATAATCTTTAATAATCTTTATTGTCACAAGTAGGCTTACATTAACACTGCAATGATGTTACTGTGAAAAGCCCCTAGTCTAAATTTACCCAATGATCCCAAATGAGGAAACTATTGAATGAGATTTCACTTCTTTACTCGGATGTTGCCTGGTATGGAGAGCATTAGCTATGAGGAGAGGTTGAATAAACTTGGTTTGTTCTCACTGGAACGAAGGAGGTTGAGGGGCGACCTGATAGACGTCTGCAAGATGATGAGGGGCATAGACAGAATGGATAGTCAAAGACTTTTTCCCAGGGTAGAGGGGTTTACTAGGCGGCATAGGTTTAAGGTGCGAGGGGCAAGGTTTAGAGGAGATGTACGAGGCAAGTTTTTTACACAGAGGGTAGTGGGTGCCTGGAACTCGCTGCCGGAGAAGGTGGTGGAAGGACGATAGTGACGATTAAGGGGCATCTTGACAAATACATGAATCGGATGGGAATAGAGGGATACGGACCCCGGAAGTGTAAAAGATTTTAGTTTAGACGGACAGCATGGTCGGCACGGACTTGGAGGGCCGAAGGGCCTGTTCCTGTGCTGTACTTTTCATTGTTCTTTGTTCTTGGAACTTTTATATGAACACAAATCAGAGCCAATGTAAAGCAACAGGCAATTCCTTGTGCGAATGAACTATAAATCGCACATGGAAGAGTAGTTAATGCAGAGCAAAAGTTCATGGATCGTCGAGGCAGCTCCTCTGCCTGCATGGAGACAATTTCAGTAACATCATTCTTCCAAACCCAGCTCTTACTCATCAAAATTCCAATCCTCTTCCTTCAAGGACCTAGCCAATATCCACAGGCAGCAGGTACTATATAAACATGGTTCTGTTTGTGTAACCTTCTACACTATGGTGCACATCCTTTCAGAACCTTCACAACTCTCAACTCCCATAATTCATGTTAGTATGGATCGACCAGAACCATTTTTACATTTACAGCATATGACTAATCCTCACCAATCAATTGGAAGTGAAAGAAATAGCAACAACGGCTTAAAAGTTCTTACTTTTAAAAATAAATTTAGAGTACCCAATTATTTTTTTTCCAATTAAGGGGCAATTTAGCATGGCCAATCCACCTAACCTGCACATCTTTGGGTTGTGGGGGTGAAACCCACGAAGACATGGGGAGAATGTGTTAAATGTCCACTCAGGAATCCAATTCTCTGGCTTGCTGACCACCTTGTCTCTCCAACCCTTTCTTGTCCTCTTTGTCTCTCTGCCCCGAACAGGCGCCCGAGGGTGGTGACTAGGGGATTTTAACAGCAACTTCATTGCAGTGTTACTGTAAGCCTACTTGTGACACTAAATAAAGATTATTGTTGGTCGCAGGCCGCCATATTTTAACTTCCTATGTGTTTCTATTGCTTTCAAATTGTAGGAAATGGGACCTTTAATAAAAATATTTTTCAAACTAAGTATGGTATATGGTAGACATAGCAATAAATTCACCTCACCAGATTAATTATTTTCCTTCATACTCTGGAAAAACACATAAACTGCAGCTCAAAGTTTTGAAGTCTCTTGGTTTGTTTTTCCACTTTCTCATTTCTATGTTTATCAGACGGCATCTTGCATACCTTTTTATCTATACAAGTGTCTGATAAGGACTAGCAAATGACCCTCAGCATGCGGTGAACGAGTTAAGAGATGGAGTGGTTGGAGGGGGTGGGGCGAGGAGCGGTGCCCATCCTGACATCTTGAGTACCTTGTCTTGTATCATTGGTTAGAAAGGTCCAAACAAGAGTTTAACATTGGGTAAACTATCAGCCCCCAGCTTATATGAATGCGTTCGGAGACAGGGGGCAGTCCTCGTCAAGCAGCCGCCTTCTTCAGATGGAAGATGGACCAGGGAAGATGAAGGGAGACTGAGGGAAGAGTTTGCTAACACTTTGGGAAAGTGAGGAAAGGAGATTATGGTATTGTTTGAGGGTCACAATTGTGGTTCGGGAGGCTTGGTGATTAAGGCTGGTTTGAGATTAAGGTGCTGGAGTGGTACCTGGAGAATGGGGTCAGAAGTAAGTTTGGAGATCTTGGGACCAGGAGAGTCTGTGATTGATTATGATAGGTACTGCTCAACACAGTTTTCCCAGAGGCAACCAACAAGGGTTCTGACTGCCTCAAGATCAAGCCAAACTTGCAAGAGTGCGTTAGCCCCCTTAATTGCAGACATTAATGTCCCAAAACCTGCTTCTCATGTGGCCAAAGTATGTCTCGTCTTTGGTCTTTGCCTGTGTTGCCAGGTGGCACACACATATGGAGTGCTACCTTGGGCTGCGTAAGAGTGCTTAAGTTGGCGTTTGGTGAGTGATGGAGTTTTAAGGGTTAATTTAATTTCTATCTTCAGCCTCATCTTTTCTTTGATTTAGCAAATAATTAAAAGCTGCTCTTTGAGTTGGAGGAAGTTGAAGTTTAGTTCAGCTTTAAATCAGGGGTTTACAGGCTCTGCCTGGAGCAGCAGCTAGTTAATTAGATAACTGACCTGGAGTGATTTTCAGAAGCTTGAGTCAGGGAGTGCAAAGACAGGCCATCTTCAGTGCTGCTTTTACCTGCACAGGAGTGCTGTTATGGGCTGCAGTAGAGTACTTAAGTTGGAGTTCAGTGAGTGAGTGAGGGAGTTTGGGGAAGTGGGGGAGGAGGTGCTACTTTCTTTTTCTATCTTTCTTCAGCCTCCAATAGCTGGAACTTAATTTGCTACAGGAGAAGAAACTGATTGGTGGCCAGGAGTTGAAAAGTTGCATGAGAGGGGTGAATCTTGAAAATATCCAAGAGTGACATCACAGGGAAGCATGAGTTAATCAAACGAGGCCAGGAGCCAGCGCAAGAAGAGCAACAGCCTTGGAACATAGGATCTGGTGAGTATTTCTATTGTGCACTCTTTCAAGTAAAAATTACTCTTTAGTTTAAATTAAGCACCTTTTAAAGTATAAGAATGAAACAAAGGTCCTTTGTATATATTTAATATTCTTTTACCTAGAAGAAGAAAACTAAAGAGAGTAATTTCAGGTTAGGTCGTGGCAGTTCCTGTGTGACGTGGGAAGTCAGGGACATTTGCAGTGTTCAGGACGACCATGTGGCAGGAAGTGTCTCCAGCTGCATCTGCCCAAAATCCGCATTTTGGAGCTGGAAGCATCCACTGTGGAGCCTCCACAAGGCTGAGATCTTAATGGATAGTATGAACAGTGAGGTAGTCACACTGCCAGGCAAAGTGTGCACAGGCAGAAAGGGAATGATTGACCAACAGACAGCGTAAACGCACCCATGTGCCAGTGAGATCAGGAATAGGACAATAGGCAAGATAAATGCATGGCTGGGGGGATGGTATAGGAGGGAGGGATTGTGTTTCCTGCTGCATTCAGTCTGATTCTGGGGAAGATGGGACCTGCAAAAGCTGTTTGGGCTGCACCCCAGCAGAATTGGGAGCAATATCCTTGCTGGGGTATTTGCTATTACTGTAGAGGAGAGTTTGAACTAGAGTAGCAGGGGGGTGGGAACCTGAGCAGGGAAACACAAGGGGGAAGCAAAGTTAGAAATGAAAGTAGAAAGCAAAAGTGAAAGGCTGAGGAAACAAGGGCATGCAGCAAATAGGGCCATAGTACAAAAGGATGTGTAAAAATGTTAAAAAGACAAGTCCAAAGGCACTGTATTTAAATGCATGGAACATTTGAAATAAGGTAGATCAATTAACAGTGCGAATAGATGTAAATGGATACAATATGACTGTGATTTCAGAGACAAGGCTGCAAGGAGGCCAAGGCTGGGAAATAATTATTCAAGGGTATTCGATATTTAGGAAGGACAGGAGAAGGGGAAAAAAGGAGATGGGGTGGTTTTGTTAGTAAAGGATGGAATCAGTGCAAGAGTGAGAAAGGATATTGGCTCAGAAAATCAAGATGGAGAATTGGTCTGGGAGGAGCTAAGAAGCAACTAGGGGAGTAAAACATTATTGGGAGATGTCTGTCGGCCTCCAAACTATAGTGGTAAGGTAGGGGATGGCATTAAAAGGAATTACATGTGGTAAGTGTGCTACAGTAATCATGGGTGACTTTAATCCACATAAAGACCGGGCAATACAAATTAGCAATACTACTGTGGTGGATGAATTCTGAAGTGTGTATGAGATGGTCTTTTTTAGACCAGTACAGCAAGGAACCAACTATTATGCAATGAGAAAGGATTAATTAATATTCTTGTTGTTTGGGATCCTTTACGGATAGTGACCATAACATGATGGAATCTTTCAATGGATAGAAAATGAAGCAGTCCGATCAGAAACTATGTTCCGATATCTAAACAAAGTAGACTGTGAAGGTATGAGGGGTGAGGTGGCTATGTTAGATTGGGAATTTCAATAAAATGTATGATGGTGCGTAGGCAATGGCTAATATCTAAGGAACAAATGCAGGCACAACAAAAGTTGTACATTCCTTTCTGGTGTAAGAACACATCAGGAAAAGTGGTCCAACCATGACTAACAAATCAAATTAAGGATAATATCAGATTCAAAGATGAAGGGCGGGATTCTTCCATAATCGGCGGGGCGGGCAACTCCGGCGGGACGGAGTGGCGTGAACCACTCTGGCGTCGGGCCGCCCCAAAGGTGCGGAATCCTCTGCACCTTCAGTGGCTAGGCCCGCCTCGGAGTGGTTTGCGCCCCGCCGGCCGGCGGGAAAGGGGCTTAGCGCCACGCCAACTGGCGCCGAAGGGCCTCCGCTGGACGGCGTGAGTTGGCACATGCGCGTGCTGGCGTCATCCCCGCGCATGTGCAGAGGGCTTTGTTTCTGCCTCAGCAAAGGCGGACTGCTATAGCCGCCGGTGCGGAACAATAGAGTGCCCCCACGACACAGGCCCGTCCGTGGATCGGTGGGCCCCTATCGTGGGCCAGGCCACCGTGGGGGCACCTCCCGGGGCCAGATCCCCCCGTGCTACCCCAAGAACCACAGAGGCCGCCCGCGCCACCAGGTCCCACCGGTAAGGACCTACTCCAATTTACACTGGCGGGACTGGCAAAAGATGGGCGGGACTTCGGCCCATTGCGGGACGGAGAATTCGGGCAGCCCCGGGGCCCATTGAGTCGCGCCGGACCCCGCCATTCTCCGAGGTGGGCGGCGTGACTCACGCCGGGCCGATTTTTGAGGGGCAGGAGAATTTGGAGGACGGCGGGGGCGGGATTCACGCCGACCCCCGGTGATTCTCCGACCCGGCGGGGGGCCGGAGAATCCCGCCCAAAGTGTTTGAAGTTGCTTGAAAATGCAGCAAACCTGAGGATTGGGAGCAGTTTAATATTCAGCAAGGGAGGACCAAGAGATTGAGTAAGATTGGAAAACAGAGCATGAGAGTAAACTTGCACGCAACATTATTACGGGACTGTAAAAGCTTTGATAAGTATGCAAAAATAAAAAGATTAGTGAAGACAAATGTAGGTCCCTTACAGCCCAAAACCTGAGAATTTAGAATGGTGAACAAGGAGATGACAGGGCAATTAAACAACAACTTTAGTTATGACTTCACGGAAGAAGAAATAAGTAATTCCCCAGAAATGATAGTGAAGCAAGGGTCTAGTGAGAAGGAGGAATTTAAGGAAATTAGTATTAGTTAAAAAATGGTAATGGAGAAATTATTGGGACTGTAACCTGACAAATCCCTCGGGTCTCATAATCTACATCGCGGGGTAATAAAGGAGGTGGCCATGGAAATAATGGAAGTGTTGGATGTCATCTTCCAGAATTCCATAGATTCTTGAACAGTCCCAGCTGATTGGGGATGACAAATGTAACCATGAAATGAAGGGTGGGATAAAACGGAATTACAGACCCATCAGCCTATCATCAGTAGTAGGGAAAATGCTAATGTCTGTTGCAAACAGACGTGATAACAGATGTGATAACAGGACAGTTAGAAAATATCAATGAGATTAGACAAAGTCGACATGGATTTATGAAACTGAAATAATGTTTGACAATCCTACTGAAAAACACTTGCCATAGAGGGAGTGCAGCGAACATTCACCAGTCTGACTCCTGGGATGGCAAGAATGTCATATCAGCAGAGATTGGGTTGACTCAGCCTGTATTCACTGAAGTTTAGAATAATGAAAGGGGATCTCATTGAAATGTATATAATTCTGACAGGGCTGGACAGACTGTATATAGGGATGTTTTTTCCTCTGGTTGAGGGGTCTAGAACAAGGGGTCTTGGTCTCAGGATACGGTGTAGGCCATTTAGGACTGATGTGAGGAGAAATATCTTCACTCAGAGGGTGGCGAACCTGTGGAATTCTTTACCACAGAAGGCTGTGGAGATATTTAAGAAGGAAATAGATTTCTAGACACTAACGGCGCCAAAGGGTATGGGAAAAGAGCAGAAGTGTGGTGATGAGATAGAGAATCAGCCATGATCATATTGAATGGCAGAACAGGGCTGACGGGCAGATTGGCCTATCCTGCTCCTATTTTTATTGTTTCTTTATTGAGTGAGGTACCATTAATTCACAATGTATTGGGTTGATCCTCCCCACAACACTTCTCGATGATTGACAGAAAACCAGTGGGCAGCATGGTAGCACAATAGTTAGCACTGTTGCTTCACAGCTCCAGAGTCACAGGTTTGATTCCTGGCTTGGGTCACTTTCTGTGCGGAGTCTGCACGTTCTCCCTGTGTCTGCGTGGGTTTCCTCCTGGTGCTCCGGTTTCCTCCCACAAATCCCGAAAGACGTGCTGATAGGTGATTTGGACATTCTGAATTCTCCTCTGTGTACCCGAACAGGCGCCGAATGTGGCGACTAGGGGCTTTTCACAGTCCCTTCATTGCAGTGTAAATATAAGCCTACTTGTGAAAAGAAAGATTATTATTATTATGATTATCATTGAACCTCCTCAGTGACACCGCAATTCCCACAATAATGCCTTCATGTCATCTGCTAGTCTAGCAAACAGTTCGCTAGTGCCTGGGATTATTGCTACGGACTGGAGAGAGGCCCATGTGAGAACAACATTTAAAGAGAGCAACAAATCAGAATTGCTAACTATAAAACATTAGCTTGACTTTAATTACAGAAAACGTGTTAGAGCGATCATTAGATATACTCTGCATGACCACTGCAGACTGAAGGATTTACAGGATCAGGGACATTTCTGAGTGCTAACACTATTTCAAACCTCCTTGGATATCGCTATCATCACTATGGTGTATTATAATGCATTATTTTATAAAATGTCAGCATTGAATCGCACAGAAGGTTTGGAGGGTGCTCAATATGTACTGTGGTCGGTACAAATAATACAGTTGAAGCTAATCACAGGTGATTATATGTTAACAATTTAGTGACTGCGTTCCAGTGATACTTTCTTGGGTCTGTGTTTCTGTTATGGTGGATGTTGGGCACACAGAGTCCTTGTCGGGGCACAAACCCATTTTAAAGCTGCACATGCAGCTCACTTCAATTTATGACGATTAATTCAGTTGTAAATGAATATCAGACAGGGTGCTTAACTGGCACCCAATTAAATATTGGCCATCATCACCCAAATTTAAAAAAAAGCCCCCACTGCTTTATCCCTCACTCATTTGTGACGGGAAAAATAATTTGGTTTATTGACAACAGCCTTTGTTGATAAATGCTGTGGTAATGTCTGAAGTCTCAGGTAATTCCAATTTCATCAGAAAGTGAGGATTCATCCTTAAGACTGGAAAGGAAGGGGCTGGTAATCAGGAACATTGCATTCCATATTCGGGAGAGCAGGTACAGCCAATCAGCAAGTACCCTTATGATATCACCTTCTGCAATATGACCATGTGACATCCCAAAGCCAATTGGATGAGTGACAGATCCTGCATTGTGTGGAGAATGTTTAATGAAGAATAATGATTGTTTTAGGATCCTCTCGGATAACGTACTCCATTGTTAAAGTGCTGCTTGTTTGCTAATCCCGTCTGATAATAATGGGGCTGCAATTTGTACTTAAAACAGAGAAATATCAAACAGCAAGAATTGATGGGTTTTACGCACATATGAAAACGAAAGCCTCTTGTGAAGGTTCTGTGCAAAAGGTAATTAATTATTGAAAACCTTGGCACTAATTAGCATTAAACTTGACCGTGTGTATCAGGGCAAAGGGCAGATATTTCAAGCACAAACTAATGTGAAGAGTTGTAATTGTTTGCCTCCCTGCTCGCTCATCTGTAGTTTCCAATGCATTTCATGTCTCCCTGATGTCTGTATGTGCTTTGTATCTGTTTATTTACACTCTACTCCAGGTCAACTGCTATCTCTGTATTAACCACTACCTTACCTGTTAATTGTGCCTTTGACAATCTCACTAAGAGAACACTGGGGTGTATGATTTATTTATTTCCAGTTTTGTCCCTTCATGTCTCCTGACGATATTCTAAAGGAAGTTGACGGACAGATCAGCTATGGTTTAATTTGAAAGGTGGAGCGGGTTCAAGGGGCTGAACGGCCTACTCCTATTCAGATGGGCAGGATTTTCCCAAGGTGACAGGTGTCCTACCTCCGGGGTTGTAACCCAGAAGGGGTGAGGGGTGTTGTAAGGGAAGGGTAGGGTGAATGGGAGCACCCTTCTTTGGCAGGTGGGAACCATGGTTATCTTTTATGGTTGCCAGTCAATTCACAACTATGGTCCACCTTCCTAGAGCCACCGGCTGCATCAGAGAACTGACAGCCCTGCAGTCTAAATAGCACCACCAAGAGCAATGGCCACTTCTGAGGTTGTATCTGGATGCATTGAAATACCTGTGCTCTCTCAAGCAGGTAAGTGGGGTCTGGAGACACTAGGGCCAGTCAGGCATGACCTGGAAGTTGGAGGGTGAGGGTGGGGGGTGGGGGGGGAGCAGCTCAAGACAGCTGGCGTTAATGCCTTCTGATGAACCACTCACTTGCCACAGGGAGGCTTCCTTCATGGAGCTGGTGGCTTCCCCACACAGCTGGGGGTAATGGGGGAGAGGCAGTGGAGAGACAGAAGGCGGGGGGTGGGTGGGTTAAGAGGGTGGAGGGGCTCTGGAAGGGTTGTGGGATGCAGGGGTCACTCACATCCAACAAATTTATGGCACTGTCTTAACTACGTAAACTACCAACCTGAAACCGTACAGCAGAGATTGAACCTATTCGTAGGCCACCCTTGAAAAACCTCCACAGCAGCACAAATGCAAAGGGAAACACACCTGGTACATTCACCCCTAGGTTCCTGGATCCCCTCCCCAGCCCCCCTTCCAAACCCACCACCACAAGGGTCAGAAAAACTGATTAAATGTTTTAACTCCACAGAATATGACACCTACATGGGCCAGAATTCGGATTAACCTTATTAAATTGGATAGATATACCTTCTAATAGTTACATTACCTCTATCTTATAGAAAATGCATGGCAGAGAATAGATTGACAATCAGTCATTCCTGTCACTGAACCAATTACCTATCTTTCTACAATAATCATTGATTTCTGTGACTCAACCAATTATTTCCCAACCTAGAGTGCAGCTCCTCTCTGTAGAACATAGAACATTACAGCGCAGTACAGGCCCTTCAGCCCTCGATGTTGCGCCGACCTGTGAAACCACTCTAAAGCCCATCTACACTATTCCCTTATTGTCCATATGTCTATCCAATGACCATTTCAATGTCCTTAGTGTTGGCGAGTCCACTACTGTTGCAGGCAGGGCATTCCACGCCCTTACTATTTGAGTAAAGAACCTATCTCTGACATCTGTCTTATATCTATCTCCCCTCAATTTAAAGGTATGTCCTCTCGTGCTAGACATCACCATTCGAGGAAAAAGGCTCTCTCTGTCCACCCTATCCAATCCTCTGATCATCTTGTATGCCTCAATTAAGTAATCTCTTAACCTTCTTCTCTCTAACGAAAACAGCCTCAAGTCCCTCAGCCTTTCCTCATAAGATCTTTCCTCCATACCAGGCAGCATTCTGGTAAATCTCCTCTGCACCCTTTCCAATGTTTCCATATCCTTCCTATAATGCGGCGACCAGAATTGCACGCAATACTCCAAATGCGGCTGCACCAGAGTGTTGTATAGCTGCAACATGACCTCATGGCTCCTAAACTCAATCCCTCTACCAATAAAAGCTAACACACCGTACGCCTTCTTAACAACCCTCTCAACCTGGGTGGCAACTTTCAGGGATCTATATACATGGACACCGAGATCTCTCTGCTCAACCACACTGCCAAGAATCTTACCATTAGCCCAGTACTCAGTCTTCCTGTTATTCCTTCCAAAATGAATCACCTCACACTTTTCTGCATTAAACTCCATTTGCCACCTCTCAGCCCAGCGCTGCAGCTTATCTATGTCCCTCTGTAACTTGTAACATCCTTCCGCATTGTCCACAACTCCACCGACTTTAGTGTCATCTGCAAATTTACTCACCCATCCTTCTACGCCCTCCTCCAGGTCATTTATAAAAATGACAAACAGTAGTGGCCCCAAAACAGATCCTTGTGGTACACCACTAGTAACTGGACTCCAGTCTGAACATTTCCCATCAACCACCACCCTTTGTCTTCTTCCAGCAAGCCAATTTCTGATCCAAACTGTTCAATCACCCTGAATCCCATGCCTCCGTATTTTCTGCAGTAGCCTACCATGGGAAACCGTATCAAACGCTTTACTGAAATCCATATACACCACACTCAACTGCTTTACCCTCATCCACCTGTTTGGTCACCTTCTCAAAGAACTCTATAAGGTTTGTGAGGCACGACCTACCCTTCACGAAACCGTGTTGACTATCTCTAATCAAATTATTCCTTTCCAGATGATTATACATCCTATCTCTTATAAACCTTTCCAAGATGTTTCCCGCAACAGAAGTAAGGCTCACTGGTCTATAGTTACCAGGGTTATCTCTACTCCTCTTCTTGAACAAGGGGACAACATTTGCTATTCTCCAGTCTTCTGGCACTATTCCTGTAGACAAAGATGACTTAAAGATCAAGGCCAAAGGCTCAACCATCTCCTCCCTAGCTTCCCAGAGAATCCTAGGATAAATCCCATCCAGCCCAGGGGACTTATCTATTTTCACACTTTCCAGAATTGCTAACACCTCCTCCTTATGAACCTCAAGCCCTTCTCGCCTAGTGGCCTGAATTTCAGTATTCTCCTCGACAACATTGTCTTTTTTCTGTGTGAATACTGACGAAAAATATTAATTTAGCACCTCTCCTATCTCCTCGGACTCCAAGCACAACTTCCCACTACTGTCCTTGACTGGCCCCACTCTTACCCTAGTCATTCTTTTATTCCTGACATATCTATAGAAAGTTTTAGGGTTATCCTTGATCCTACCTGCCAAAGACTTCTCATGTCCCCTCCTGGCTCTTCTTAGCTCTCTCTTTAGGTCCTTCCTAGCTAACTTGTAACTCTCGAGCGCCCTAACTGAACCTTCATGTCTCATCTTTACATAAGTCTCCTTCTTCCTCTTGACAAGTGTTTCGACTGCCTTAGTAAACCACAGTTCCCTCACTCGACCACTTCCTCCCTGCCTGACAGGTACATACTTATCAAGGACACGCAGTCGCTGTTCCTTGAACAAGCTCCACATTTCCATTGTGCCCATCCCCTGCAGTTTTCCTCTCCATCCGATGTATCCTAAGTCTTGCCTCATCGCATCATAATTGCCTTTCCCCCAGATATAACTCTTGCCCTGCGGTATATACCTATCCCTTTCCATCACTAAAGTAAACGTAATCGAATTGTGGTCACTATCACCAAAGTGCTCACCTACCTCCAAATCTAACACCTGTCCTGGTTCATTACCCAGTACCAAATCCAATATGGCCTCGCCTCTCGTTGGCCTATCTACATACTGTGTCAGGAAACCCTCCTGCACACATTGGACAAAAATGGACCCATCTAATGTACTCGAACTATAGCGTTTCCAGTCAATCTTTGGAAAGTTAAAGTCCCCCTGTGGTGAAGCCTGAGATGTCATTGTCATTAATGAGTACCTGAGACACTTAGAACCAAATGCAGGTCGTC
The DNA here is from genome assembly GCF_047496885.1 of Scyliorhinus torazame. Classification (NCBI taxonomy): domain Eukaryota; kingdom Metazoa; phylum Chordata; class Chondrichthyes; order Carcharhiniformes; family Scyliorhinidae; genus Scyliorhinus; species Scyliorhinus torazame. The sequence goes on from NC_092712.1 coordinate 296,833,174, forward strand.
CAAGTGAAGTAGACAATGGAAGAGAGTGCTGTGGTCAACCATGTGAAAGGTGGCAGAGGGGCCAAGGAAGATAAGGAGGCAAACTGCAACACAAAGAGTGTCATCGTCACAACAGACGTTACTGGCAAATTTTATTAGCTCCATGTTATGGGCGAGGCGTTTTCAGAACCCCAAGATATATCATGGAGTTTAACCAATCTCTCCCTTTAACGTATTTGTTGCTTTTCCTACCCCACGGCTTGTTCCCTAGGTGTGGTATTTCAATTATGGACACGTGGGTTTTTAAACACAAAACACTGTTTATTCCATGAACTCAACTTAACATCTTAAATAAACATTGGATCTCTTAACACCCCTTACTTCAAAGATAACTCAGAAAATATTGCAACAGTAAATCATTCCTTAAAATGTTCCTTCAAACTTCCAAGAGACTTAACACCTTTAAACAAAATCACATCAGGTTAAAGGCTTCACTATTAGAAGTTTAAATCACCCAAATGATCCAGAGATGGTCTTTTATGGCAGACGTCACAGCTCACTGCAAACACAGACACACACAAGCTGTTTTTAAAACTTGCAACTCTCTGGAAACACACAGACACCCACAAGCTGTTTTTAAACTGAAACTAAAAGCCTGCAAAATGGCTGACCTAAAGCCCAGCTCCACCCACTCTCTGACATCACTGTTTTCTGAAAGGTACATTGCTTAAACATCCATGCCTTAAAGATACTCTCACATGACATCCATTTCAGTAATATGACAGGGCCATATCAGCGTGATATCAGGTTCGACAATGGAAGACACAAAAGCATTCCAAATAGGAATGGAGATAACAATATCCAAAACTGCAAGTCAAGGAATACATCTCTCCCCCTCGTGAAGTCTGACATTCAAACGATCGACAACAAAATGTGTTTGCCAGGGGGCGTGCAGCAGTCAGGTAATGAGCATTTGCATTTCTCACTGAGAACAGGTCAATTATTTTTTTTATTTGACTGATTTTAGGAAGGATGTGGAAGCTCTGGAAAAGGTGCAAAGAAGATTTACCAGGATGTTACCTGGAATGGAGAGTAGGTCTTACGAGGAAAGGTTGAGGGTGCTGGCCTTTTCTCATTAGAACGGAGAAGGACGAGGGGCGACTTGATAGAGGTTTATAAGATGATCAGGGGAATAGATAGAGTAGACAGTCGGAGACTTTTTCCCCGGGTGGAACAAACCATTACAAGGGGACATAAATTTAAGGTGAAAGGTGGAAGATATAGGGGGGGATGTCATAGGTTCTTTACCCAGAGAGTAGTGGGGGCATGGAATGCACTGCCTGTGGAAGTAGTTGAGTCGGAAACATTAGGGACCTTCAAGCAGCTATTGGATAGGTACATGGATTACGGTAAAATGATATAGTGTAGATTTATTTGTTTTTAAGGGCAGCACGGTAGCATTGTGGATAGCACAATTGCTTCACAGCTCCAGGGTCCCAGGTTCGATTCCGGCTTGGGTCACTGTCTGTGCGGAGTCTGCACGTCCTCCCCGTGTCTGCGTGGGTTTCCTCCGGGTGCTCCGGTTTCCTCCCACAGTCCAAAGATGTGCAGGGTAGGTGGATTGGCCATGATAAATTGCCCTTAGTGTCCAAAATTGCCCTTGGTGTTGGGTGGAGGTGTTGAGTTTGGGTGGGGTGCTCTTTCCAAGAGCCGGTGCAGACTCAGGGGGCCGAATGGCCTCCTTCTGCACTGTAAATTCAATGATAATCTATGATTAATCTAGGACAAAGGTTCGGCACAACATCGTGGGCCGAAGGGCCTGTTCTGTGATGTATTTTCTATGTTCTATGTTCTATGATTTTCTCCCTTTTTGCTCCTCCCCTTACCTCACCTCAAGGTGTCAACTTCTTCCAAAGTCCTGATTGTCCAGACAGGGTAGCACAGTGGGTAGCACAGTTGCTTTACAGCCCCAAGGGTCCCAGGTTCGATTCCCGGCTTGGGTCACTGTCTGTGCAGAGTCTGCACGTTCTCCCCGTGTGTGCGTGGGTTTCCTCCGGGTGCTCCGGTTTCCTCCCACAGTCCAAAGATGTGCAGGTTAGGTGGATTGGCCACGCTAAATTTCCCTCAGATTAGGTGGGATACGGGGATAGGGTGGAGGTGTGGGTTTAAGAAGGGTGCTCTTTCCAAGAGCCGGTGCAGACTCGATGGGCTGAATAGCCTCTTTCTGCACTGTAAATTCTATGATTCTATGACCATTCCATGTGAGACCAGTCAGTAGGTGAGAAGAGGGTTGGCAGACTCGCAAGCCAGAGAAAATATCATAGCAGGTATCAATTCTCTCTCACCATTAAAATGGCAGTTTCACATGGTGCCCATACCCACTGACATGTTCTGCTGAGTCGCCACCCCTGCCTCTGCATTAACCTGGGATTACACAAATAATCTGTCCCTGGATCTGTCCCTGAAAGAGGCCCAGGACCAGCATCCTCGTGCAGATAAAGTAAGAGGGGCTCACTGCCTTAAACTGGTACTTTCTCAGCGAGAGTCACTTTGAGTCTGAAGCCAAAAATCCGAGACATGCGAACTTCGAGGGAGAATTTACTTTTGTTCTCCAGTGTCAAAAGGCCTTATTTCCCCGTGTAAGGGGCGCCTGGTGGACAGCTGACCTGCAGCACATGTGTGGCAGCCCAGCCTGGACAAGCACAGCACACTGTGGGCATACGGGAAGGGAAATTGTTCCGTGCCAATACAAATAAATGTAGATTTGCTTCGATGCAATGCTTCTCACTGCCTTAGGAGACCCCCAAAGTGCTTCCAGTCATTTCAATAAGAAGTGTATTGTAATGCAGGAAAGGTGACAAGCAATCCACACACTGTAAAATCCCACAGGCAGCAACGAAATAGTACCCAGATAATCTGATTTTCGTGATGAATGGTTGAGGGGTGAACTTCAACCTGTACACCCAGTTCATTCCTCTCCCAATCATGATGTTTTCACGTCCACAGGAGGGGATGGACAAGGCGTCGATTGAAGAAGGCGCCTCGAATCGTGTAGTACTTCGCAGCTTAGATTTTGCATTTAGGTCACTGGAGAAGAGATTGAATTTATACCCTTCCGACTCAGGGGTGAGAGTGCTTCGAGCGGAGCTATTTGCTAACCCCAGAAAGCAAGCTGACAGCAAACTGACTGCCCCTTTTTGTGTCTACCCAATTCTCTTTTCCAGTGAGGCTGGCGGGTATTTAAATGGGCTGCTGATTTGTCCCGTTTCATGCTACTGGAGTGGACACATTGGGCAGGATTCTCCGACCCCTCGCCGGGTTGGGGTATCCCCGGGGGGACGGCGCAAATCCTCCCCCGCCGCCCCGACGCTGGCTGCCGTATTCTCCGACAGCGTTTTTCGGGAAGGGGCGGGATTCACGCCATGCCGATCGGGGGCCGTTCGCTGCGCCCCCCTCCCACCTCGGCGATTCTCCAGGCCCCAATGGCCATCCGATTTTGGCCAGTCCCACCGACGTGAATCCCTGAACTCCCGTACCAGCAGGACGTGGCAGGTAAGTCGGCGGGGGCGGTCCTCGGGTGGGTTGCGGGGGGATCCGACTCCGGGGGTGGCTCCCACGGTGGACTGGCCCACGATCGGGAACCGCCGATCTGCGGGCAGACTTGATCTGTGGGGGCACTCCTTTCTTCCGCGTCGGCCCCTATAGGGCTCCGCCATGGCCGGCGCGGAGAGGAGAACCCCCTCGCGCATGCACCAAATATGGCGGCCGGTCTGCGCATGCGTGGAACCATGCCGGCAGTTCCATGCAAGCGCACGATCACGCCGGAACTTCGCTGCATGCGCGAACTCGCGCCATCCCTTCAGCGGCGGCTGGAGCGGTGCCAACCCCTCCGGCGTCCACCGGAGAATTCCGCACTTTCGGGGGCTGTTGATACCAGAGTGGTTGGCGTCAGATCTCCTGCTGGCGTGCGGACTTAGTCCCCAGAAGGGAGAATCCCAGCCATTACCACCCCCTTTACCACACCCCCTGGGTATCTATCGAACACTGTCCTGAAGGGGGCCAGGAGTATCAACCCAGATACCTCTGGGTCAAAAATTAAACGCAGGAAATTGGCCAAAACTTCTGTTGGTGCATTGGTAAATTTGTTTCTATCAAATATCTTTGCGTGCTATTTTACGTAAGTCATTCATAGATTACATAGAACATACAATGCAGAAGGAGGCCATTCGGCCCATCGAGTCTGCACCGACCCACATTAATCCCTCACTTCCACCTTATCCCTGCAACCCAATAACCCCTCCCAACCCTTATGGACACTACGGGTAATTTAGCATGGCCAATCCACCTAACCTGCACGTCTTTGGACTGTGGGAGGAAACCGGAGCACCCGGAGGAAACCCACGCGGACACGGGGAGAACGTGCAAACTCCGCACAGACAGTGACCCAGCGGGGAATCGAACCTGGGACCCTGGCGCTGTGAAGCCACAGTGCTAATCACTTGTGCTACCGTGCTGCCCTACTCATTGCCCTCTATTCTTAAACAAACATGATAATGCATGTAAAAAGTTCGGTAAAGATTGTGCACAGAGACATTTTACCTCAAGTTCTTTTCTTGGAAGTCAATTAAAATGTGAGGCACAGGATTCGCTTCCATAATTGCATTCATCACTACTTTTCCTGTGCCTCTTTGGCTATCACACAACAGTCAGTTCTTACATGAAATCAGCTGGACCGCCCAGTGGAGCAGAGTGTGTCACGTTTTTAATAGCTTCTGGAGTCATCTATTGCCTAAAGCACTCTTTTGTACTGTGAATCCTGCCCTCATTTCCATTTTAATAAATCCCCCAAATGGGATTGTACCATTTGGCAAATATGTAAATTATTTGCCATAACCATAAATTTCCGCGAATATATTCAGCAAATGTGTGCATTCCCAGTGATTTAAATCAGCCTGTAAGATTTATACTGTGAAATTTCAGCAAACAGCAATGAATGCATGAAATGTTGTTTTACTGGTATAATTTCTTGTAACAGAGAAAAAGATCCTTTGATGTGGCGTGCTATGAACATAGCAGTACGTTTTGAAGATTTATTTTGCTCTTTCGGAGGTGTGGTTTGCAAAGTGTCTCCCTCCGATGTCATCTCCCTCCCGGTGACAGTGTGCCTGACGTCTGTTCTATAGTAAATCCTGAGAACTGATCGACAGCTGAGAAATCGTTGGTCTGGCTTGCTCGGCACATTCTCAACTGGAAGGGCACCTGCGCTACCCTAAATGTGCTGACCTCATGCCTGCAGGCAAAATCGTGAATATAAAAAAGTTCTGTAGTTGGGATTGTGCCTGTTGGTGGGCCTGAGACCTCAGGCTGCAGCAGTGACTAGACAGGCTGTGACTGCACGCTCTGAAAAACAGGAAAGTAAATTGGACCAGAGCATTAGTGAGGAGTGTAAAGAGGTAGAAAATGGCAGCTTGCTCTTACAGGGCAATCATAAATGATCTGAAAGTAGTACACGATGGTATAAAGGTTCTATGGTTATAAAATATGCACACTCAATCAATGACATTAAATTGAGTACATTCACAAACAAAATTAATTTCTTCAAAGTATAATACCTTAAACAAAGGCAGAACCGAGAAACCCGTGGCTATTCAACGGCAGCCATGTTGAATAAAGGGCCTAAACGGGAAACGCAGGGCCAAGGCCAAACATAACTCAGTTTTTTACAATGGGGAGCTCCGCTCCTTGGAACTGCCCGTTGTAGCGCGAGATCGGGATTCCATTTTTAAATGACGTCCCGATCTCCAAGGCCCACAAATAAAATCCTCGGCCTCTCCCCAGCCCAAACACAACATGGGATGGGGGGAGGGAGGAGGGGGGGAAAGGGGGACCCCACCCCCCCACCCCTCCTCCAGCATCCTCTGACACCCACAGGGGCCAACCCCAGCCCAATCACATGTGAGCAAAAAAAATGGCAACCTGGCACCGCCCCTGCCAGCACCACCTGGGCACCTTAGCAGTGGCAGGATGAGACTCAGGTGGCACTGCCAGGGGGGTAGAGCTGGACTATGACAAGGTTGCATGGAAATCTCGCAAACAAGGGAGTTGAAGGGGTACCGCACCATTTAATGGAGGGCTATGCATGAAGGCTCCAGATGTGGTGGATAGATGTCCAAGGGGGCATGGGTGCCTCGCAAGTGGGGAGGGTGATTGAATCGAGGAACAGACTTCTTCTTGAGGCTGCTAGCCTTTTTCCTCTGAGTTGCTGACATCCTGCACGGTCTGGTGAAGACAGATGGGCTGGAGAGAGTGATATGAGTGTGCCGCACTAGTGTTTAAATATGGCACTGGAAATTCAAAATGGAAGACAGAGATCATGGTCAAGAGAGACTGGATCAACTAGGCCTGTATTCACTGGAGTTCAGAAGAATGAGAGGGGATCTCATTGAAACAAATTCTGACAGGACTAGATAGACTGGATGCAGGGATGATGTTTCCTTTGGCTGGTTCTAGAACAAGGGGATACGGTGTCAGGATAATGGGTAAGCCATTTAGGACCGAGATTAGGAGACATTTCTTTATTTCGGATGGTTAACCTGTGGATTTCTAGATCACAGAGTACTATTGAAGTCCAAGTCACTGAATAATCTATGGAGGAAATATATAGGTCCAGCTCTGCACCCCCTCCAACCCCCACCCCTCTCCCAGTTTTCTCCCTGCCTTACATTGCTTGTCTTCTAAAAGCATCAAGGGATATGTGGAGGATGTGGGAGTGTTGATTTGAAATAGAGGGTCAGCCATGATTGAAAGGCCAAATGAGCTACTCCTGCTCCTATTTTCTTTGCTTCTATGTCTAAAATTGTTGAACTCAAATGTTAAGTCCAGAAGACTGTACATTGCCGAACTGGAAGATGTGGGCCGGGATTCTCCGAGGCGGCGCCGGGTCGGAGAATCTCGCGCCCCGACGCCGGCTTCCCCATTCTCTGGTGCCGTTTTAAGGGCGCCAGCAGGATCACCGCCACGCCGGTCGGGGGCCGTTGACAGCGCCCCCCCCCCCCCCCCCCCCCCGGCGATTCTCCGGGCCCCGATGGGCCGAGTGGCCGATGAGTTTGGCCGAGTCCCGCCGGCGTGGATTACTCACCTCCCACACGGCGGGACCTGGAAGGTGAGTGTGCAGGGGCTGTCCTGGAGGGGGGGTGGGGGCAGGGGTATCCGATCCCGGGGGGGGGGGGGGGGCATCCATGGTGGCCTGGCCTGCGATCGGGGCCTACCGATCAGCGAGCGGGCTGGTTCCGTGGGGGCCTACTTTAACTCAGCGCTGGGCCCCTGGAGGGCTCTGCCATATTGCTCGGGGGTCGGCAAGGAGAAGGGAACCCCCGTGCATGCGCCGAATAATGCCAGTCATTCCGCGCATGTGCAAAAATACACCGGCCGTTCTGCGCATGCGCAGGCTGTTCCGCGCCGGCTGGAGCTGCGGGGATCACTCTGGCGGCAACCTAGCCCCTGGAAAGGTGCAAATTCCTCACTTTTGGCGCCTTTGACGCCGGAGTCGTTGGCGCCGGTTTTCATGCCGGCGTGAGGATATAGCCCCATTATTAGAGAATCCCGCCCGTGGTGTTTTCCTTTACGTTGGACTTCACTGGAACATTCTAGCAGCCCGAAGACAGAAATATGAGCATAACTGCAAGCTGGTGAATTAAAATTAAAGTGACAGGAGGTCATGCTTGTGGACAGTGAAAAGGAGTTCCATAAGCGGTCACCCAGTCTGTGTTTGGTCTCCCCAGTGTAGAGGAGACCACAATGTGAGCAATGGACTAAATTGAAGAAAGTACCTGTAAATCGTTACATCTGGAAGGAATGTTTGGTGCCTTTGGTCGGTGTGGAGAAAAGAGGTAAAGGGGCTGTTGTTACATTGCCTGCAATTTGTGGGAAGGGGTTGGCTGTTGGGGTGATAAGTTTGTCATGGATGGAATGGCCCCTTCAGGATGCTGACAAGGGATGGTAGGGGAAGATGTGTTTGGCAGTGGCACCATGCTGGAGTAGGCAGAGATGGTGGAGGACGATACTTTGAATATGGAGCAGGTGGAGTGGAAAGTGAACCTTTCCTCAGCTTCTTATCAGAGTGCCCTTTAATGACATATCCAGCATGACCTGGTTCACATGGAATCTTTACATTTCTGAGTTACAGAATATTGTTATGGGTGATGCTGAACTTTTTATTCAACTTTCCTACTTGATAAAGTACACAAGTTCCTCTTATTTCACCTTGCCCAAGGTCTCAAATGCATTTTCTTTTTACATTTTAGAGTACCCAATTCATTTTTTCCAATTAAGGGGCAATTTAGCATGGCCAATCCACCTAGCCTGCACATCTTTGGGTTGTGGGGGCAAAACCCACACAAACACAGGGAGAATGTGCAAACTCCACACGGACAGTGACCCAGAGCCGGGATCAAACCTGGGACCTCAGCGCCGTGAGGCTGCAGTGCTAACCCACTGCGCCACCGTGCTGCCCCTCAAATGCATTTTTAATTACGTTTCAGCAAGGTTAGTAATATCAAACACGAGTCATGGATTTGATTTCAAGGCTAAGAGAGTACAAATGGAATCTATCTTTCCAGAATGATGGGATAGATTAATTTGTCTATAGGTTGTACAATATTGCTATATATTGCTGGAGCACCCAGTCTAAAATTTAATCGTTTGCATGCTAATATCACCTTTAACTGTCTATGCAAGTGAAAACAATGCCTTAAGGCTTTCACACATCCTTAATTCCTTCCATGAATGCATGTGCTACAATTATCTTTCCCTCACTCTGTGTTGACCTATTTTCAAACTTTGCTATCAATGAATTTGAAATTTCACTTTGAAGTATTCCTTCACATCTACAATGGCAACATTGGGAAAGCTACCCCACAAATTATCCAAACAGGAGGCTTGAACTCGTACTCATTGAATCATATCTTGCAGCGAATATCCAATCCTTAATCACCCATTGACAGGACAGACTCGCCAAAACAGATCCTCAACATTGACTCCAGAACTTATGAGGTTTCATGACATTAGGTCAACCATGAGCTTGGAAACTTTCTGCTGATTACCACCTACCACCCTTCCCTAGCTGATGACTTGGCTTTCTCACATGTTGAACACCACTTCAAGGAAGCACTGAAGGACACAGAATGTAGCCCGGGTGAAGGATTTCGAAACTCATCATCTACAGTGGCTCGGTAACAGCACTAGTGAGTCACAAGGCCAAAACCTGAAGACCATTGGCGGGATTCTCTGCCAGCGTGATTCTCCGTTTTGCCAGCGCCTAGGGGTTTCCCGACGGCGTGGGGCTGCCCCACAATGAGAAACCCCATTGACCGGCCGGCGTAATGGAAAATCCCGCCCGCAGGTCGGGGCAGAAATGTGGCGCGGCGGGACGGAGAATCCCGCCCTATAGCTGTTGGCTGGATTTCCAGCAGACAGAACCAAAGCGAAGGAAAAATCTACTTGACTTCATCCTCACCAGTTTACCTGTTGACGATGCATTTGTCCCTGATGGTGTTGGGAGGAGCGACATCCTCAACAGTCCTTGTGGAGAACAAGTCCCATCTTCAAATTGAGAACACCTTCTATCTCAGTGTGGCCCGTTGACGATTGCCCACATGCAGGCATTGTTTGTGTTCATGCTGGAATCGCTGCTAGTTCATGGCGAGATCACGCTGCTGCAGATGATGCAGTTCAGACAGTATGCCCAGCACAGGGAGACTGTCTTTTTCATGATGTCAGAGCACGTCTGGGAGGTTGCGCATTTTGATATTACTTTATTGTCGGTTATATCTTTGCCCCTGCCTAATGGATCGCTTTGTGTAGAAGTAGTGAAGGAGGAGAATCAAGAGTAAAATCTAAAATGCAGAGGAAGAAGAAGTTGCTAAAAAGAGAAAAATAGGTGACGAGGGCAGAATGGTCAAAACGAGCTGAGAGCTGGATTATTTTATTACTCAACAGGAAGGGAGGCATTATGCTTAATTTGCAACGGGACGATAGCAGTTCCCAAAAAATACAATGTTAAGAACATTATGGAACACGCCATATCTCTCACATGGCAAACTTTCCTGTAGGTTCTGCCCAGCGTGTTCGACAGCTTTCAGACCTGAAGGAAGCCATGAAAACACAGAAAATAGATCCAAACAGAATTTGCATTAATGTAAGTAAGGTAAGCAGAAATATTTCATTTGTTTTTGCCATTTGAAGTTGCTGGCAGTTCTATTAATATACAAATGATTATTTCTGCATCTTTTGCAACTGATGATGAAATATTTGGGGCACATGCTGAATGTATTTAATCTTATCCATGGGGTTATAGTGAGTGGAAATGCCAAATTTCAATCTTGTGGGCAACTGAGATGAAGGAGGGCCACTCATGTGGCCTCGGGTGTCCATCACTGTTATATTACACTGTGTGGCAACCATGTTAAATGGGATAGATTCAGACCAGATTGGCCAGCTCAAATTAGGCATCCAGGTGGCACTGTGGGCCAATCACAGCAGCAGCATAATTGAATTCCACCGCAATCTGTATTCATGGCTTATCCCTCACTCTTTGTTTGCTATTGGACTAAGCTACTGGTTCAATGAAGAATATTCAAGATGAGTGGAGATGCCGGCTTTGGACTGGGGTGAGCACAGTAAGAGGTCTTACAACACCAGGTTAAAGTCCAACAGGTTTGTTTCGAATCACTAGCTTTCGGAGCACTGCTCCTTCCTCATGTGAATATTAAAGAGTGCTCGGAGCAGCATCAGAAATATCTAAAAATGAGGTATCAATCTGGTAAAACTACAAAACAGGATTGCATGCATGCTAACAGCAGAAGCAACATGCTATATTCATAGCTAAGTGATCTCACACTTAACAGGTCAATCAATCAATCATAGAATCTACAGTGCAGAAGAAGGTCATTCAGTCCATCGAGTGTGCACCAGCTTTGGAAAGAGCACCCTACTTAAGCCGCACCCCTCCACCCTATCCTCCCTGGAGTGGTGAAGCAACAGTGCCAACCACTGTACTACCATGCAGTCCTGCCCCGGCCAGTCATGAATGATGGTGGACAATTAAACAAAGTACAAGAGGAAGAGGTTTCATGAATATGCCCATCCTAAATGATACCAAGCACATGGTTGCAAAAGATGAGTCTGAAGCTTTTGCAGCAGGTTTAACCCCCAGGAGTTAAGCTAATGATTAATCTTAGGAAAGTAATATTTGGGCAAGGGAATTTCTGCTATGTGTTCCAATGGGTGATCTATGGATTTGATCTGGAGGAGGATCTGTGGCGTGTGATATGCGATTGGTGATTGATGTGTTGGGTAAGCTGGGTCTGCGAGGACTTTATTTACTGTAGCAGAGAGAGACAGGCTTCCAACACTTGAAGAAATGCAACTCTATTTTATTAAACTCTTAACTATTAAACATACTTTAACTGTGGGTTATGTAATAACACTATGCTGAGTTGACTGGAGACCTGAGGTTAACCTGGCCAGACTATCTTACTACCACATGGTGGATGTTCAAGTTATTGCTCACAGGCTCTGACTGTCTCAGAAGCTGCATCCCCAGAGAGCGGGAAAACTAGTGCTCTCTGGTTTTATAGTGGCCGTGTCCTGTCTGGTGATTGGCTGCTGTGTTCTGTATGTTTATTGGTCATCCTTTGTGTCAATCAATGTATGTCTGTGCACCATCATATTCTTGTGTGTATATTATGACAGTTATTTCTAATCCATGAAATGCAATCTTTATTTCTTCAGTTTTTCCCAGTATGTAGATGATGCATTTATGCATTTATTGCCTATTTCTAGTTACCCTTCAGAAGACGCTGATGGGCTTTGTCCTTTAATGTGGACAATCTGTGTGAGGAAGGTGCTGTTGTATTCCAGCTAGACAGTCAGTGAAGGATAGAACTAGACCCTAATCTTCACACACTTATAGGGCGGGATTCTCCACTCCCGCGACGAAGTGCCCGCGCCGCCGTGAACGGCGTCGAGGTTCACGACGGCGCGAAACGGCCCCGGTCCCGACCAATTCAGGCCCTGACAATGGGCCAGGATCGGGGCCGCGTCATCTACACGCGGCAGGCCTTGTCGCCCACGTAAAGGCGGTGCCGCATAGATGACGCGGCCGGCACCGCATAACAGGCGTCATCCGCGCATGCGCAGTTGCCGTCCTAAGTCCGCCCCGCAAGAAGATGGCGGACGGATCTTGCGGGGCTGCGGAAGGAAGGAGGTCCTCCTTCAGAGAGGTGGGCACCGATCATGGTCCACCCCACATTTAAGGTACCCCCCGGTGCAGGATCCCCCCTCGCCCCCCCCGCAGGCCGCCCCCCCAGCGTTCACGCACCGCTCACGACGGCAGCGACCAGGTGTGGACGGCGCCGGGGGAACCCGCCGTTTTGGCCTGGCCGCTCGGCCCATCCGGGCCTGAGAATAGCGGGGGTGCCGCAGAATCGCCATTTTGGGTGTCTCCGGCGATTCTCCGGCCTGCGGCCCGCGAAACCCGACCGGGCCGTACCCGCCGCTTGGGAGAATCGCGGGAGGGCGTCGGACCGGCGTCCCGGCGTCCCGGGAAATTTTGGCGGCCCAGGCGATTCTCCCAACCGGCGTGGGAGTGGAGAATCACGCCCATAAGCTTTGGTTTACAGAAATACACATTCTGCACTGACACCACCAAACCCACCAACCACAATGTCAGTCTTCGTCTGCAAATAGGCGAGCAAGGGAATCACCAGACAATATCCACTACCTCAGTAGAATCAAACAGAATCACTGAATTGTTACAGAGTAGCATGAAGGCCATTCAGCCTACCATGTCTGCGCCAGCTCTCCAAATGAGCAATTCGCCTTGTGCCATTCCGCCACCTTCTTCCTGTAATCCTTGATATTTTTCCATTTCAGATGACAATTCAATTGCATTCCGAATGCCTCGATTGAACCTGGCCCAGTCCCACGCCCGGTCAGTGCATTCCAGATCCTAAACACTCACTGAGTGAAAAGGTCTTTCCTCATGTCATGCTTCGTTTGCCAGGTACTTTAAACCCGCACCCTCTTATTCTCTATCCTTTCACGAGTGGGAACAGTCTCTCCCTATCTACTATTTCCAGACCCCTCATGATTTTGAACAGCTCTATCAAATTTCCTCTCAGTTGTCTCTTCAAGGAAAACAATTAAAACTTCTACAATCTATGGGCAGAGTTCTAGAAAATATGGCCAACCACACCCACAAGTTCTGAGCTTGTCCCAAAGTTGCTGGGTTCTGGTCAGCCTTCTCCGAGGCAATGTCCAAGGTTGTGGGGGTGAAGGTGAAGCCATGCCCGATAGTGACAATCTTCGGGGTATCGGAGCAGCCAGAGCTACACATTCGGAAGGGGGCTAACGCCCTTGTTTTCACTTCTCTGATCGCATGTCGGACAATCCTACTCACCTGCCGATCGGCAGCACCATCCAGAGCTGTAGGTTGGCTCACTGACCTTTTGGAATTTCTCCACCTGGAGAAGATTAAGTATGCCATGTGAGGGTCGGAGGAAGGCTTCCTTTACTTGGGGGCAGCTTGTCGCGCTGTTCCAAAACCTTTGAGGCCAGCAACGTTAAGAATAAAAAACCAAGATAGATGAGGAACCAAAGGACTGCGCAACCCGGGGAGTTGAGGGGGGGGGGGGGGGGGGGGGGACGGACGGAAGGAAGGTGGGGAAACCACAAAAGAAGAGAAGAGGAAGGGGGGCGGGGGTAATGCCCTCCCCCGAAAATAAAAGCAAAGCACAGCTGAAGCCAATGGATTGGGGGGGGGGGGGGGAGAAAGGAGGAAGGGAGGGGGGTGCAAGGGGTAGGGGGGAGGAACAAAGACTGATCCAGAGGGCAGCAAAATGTATAAAGGGTCAATTAAACGAAAGACAAAATAAACCTCTCTGTACAATAAGTTTAATTTGCATGGGTAAGAAAAATGTGATGTATATATACAATTGTTTATAAATATGAGAAATGCCAATAAAAAGATTTCAAAAAACAAAAAAAAGACTTGGGGTTGGATTCTTTCTTTAGGAGACAAAGTTCTCCCACTGCAGTAGAATTGCCCCTTGTCTGCTCTGGCATGAGGAGCTGGTGCCCAGGAGTGATACCCTCTCCCTTGCCATTCAAATCTGTGCATGGCAGGGAGCTTGCGAGATTCTGTTAAATTCCTCCACCACACCCCCAACACTCCCAGCACCATGAGAATTATGGGTCACCCTTCCCACAGCTTGCATACATGAGGGTAACTTGATTCCCCCCCACGATGTCCCATCAGATCCCCAACACAGATCCCTCCCATCCGAACCCCATTAGAGACCCTTATGACACAGACCCCATATCAGAGAACCTCGATCAGAGATGCCCCCATCAGAGATCGCCACATAGGAGACCCCCCATCAGAGACTCCCATCCCGTGAGGCTCCCCCCCCCCCCATCAGATACCCCCATATCAGAGATCCCCCCATCAGTCACCCCTCCCTGGAAATTAAAGAACAGTCCAGGCAGAATCATTGCTTTTTCACTTACCAGCTCTGTACAACAGCCTCAGACCAGAATGTTGAAAGCTGCAGCTGTAACAGGTGTCCTCGGTTTCATAGAAAGCCAAACACATCACAAGGCGTAAACCCCCTCAGACCCTTTGATCTGATGAGGGTTCTGATGGAGCTAATGGCATGTTAGTGGACAGGCTTCAGGGGCACAATCTAGTGAGTACCACACCGTGGATGATAAACATCAGGTGGAGGCAGGATCCCCCAGGCGAGACAGCAGTCAGAAGTCTGTTAGATCCTAGGATGCAGCTGTGCCCCAGCCTGATGCTGAGCCTATGGAGCAGAGTTCTCCAGAGCTGGTGGAGGCAATGGGGACCAACCTGGGCATTCAGAGGGAGACGTCAGCATTACTCCATAATATTCATAGCTGCTCGGAGAAGTCCCAGAGGCTACGGGCGCAGGAGATGTTGCCAGCAATACGCAGCACCGAGGCCAACACTACTAGAGTGGCGACCATGGTGGAGAGCCTAGAGCATGATATTGGCACCATGAGTGAAAGTGTCCAAGGCATCGTGCAGGCAGTGACAGCCATGGCTGACGGTCTCGGCAGTACGTCTACCTCGCTGGGGGATGTCACCAGCACCAGGCCGACCTTGATGAGGTTCTGCGGGACATGTCCCACTTATGATGATAGGTAGACTATCATCTGTATATAATATCAGTAGTTCATCATCACTGTAAATTCTATGATCTATGATCTGCATGTGTATTATAAGTTATCTGTTTTACTCTGTACAGAGTACAGAGTCCCAGGACCCGGATGCACCATGTGTTCCTTCAGAAGGTGTTTGTAAGGAGTTGATAGCAGTTGCAGGTTGGAGCAGCTCTGTTGTATCTCGGTGTAAGTTAGTTTTAGACATTTATTTCCAACTGTATTCATCTTAAACATTTTAGTTATTCGTTAATGTAGTGTTAGTAACAAATAGCTTTGTTGACAAAACAATGTCTAATGTTCTTTGTTCACATTGGCCCAATCAAAAAACATTACATGGTACCTTAGAGTGGATGTCGAAAGTGAACAATTCGGGAAAGTTAGATAAGTTGAGAAGCCACAAGAGAACAAGCGGTGACTCAAAAAAAAAATCGGCTGTAAAACGAAATACTACCAGGATCGTCAAAACAAGATGGAAGCATTGTAAACTCCCAGCCAACTGCTCATGACTGGTAATGGAGATGCAAACTGGTGTGCATTCAAGCAACAGTTCATTTTTTATGTGCAAGCTCTTGGTCTCCAAGACACTTCCGACGAGAGAAAAATAGAACTCCTAATGACAGTAGCCGGTCCCCAAGCAATTGATCTGGATAATACTTTTAGTTCACTTCAGAGGAAGACAAGGGCCACTCAAAAATAATTGAGCAATTCGATAACTATTGCCATCCGCAAAAGAACAAAACCTTCGAACGCTACGTATTCAGAATGAGACTGAAAAAATGGGGCGAAATAGTTGACTGTTTTGTCACGGATCTACGCCTCAAAGTGCAGTCCCGCAATTTCGCAGATCCCCATGATCATTGATAAAAGAATGAAATTGTATACGGTTTAAAATGTGATAGATTATGCAAGCGATTGCTGAGGGAGAGTTAAAATCAGCAGATGCCATTAAAATCGGCTAGCCCAGTGAGATAGCACAAAAGCAGATCACTGAGATCCAGACCCAAGAAAGTGGCGGGAAGAAAGAGGGCACGACTGACGCTATCTTTGCTGTATCGCAGCAAAATCAGAAACGTGGCCCGGGCGGCGGCCATATTAAAATCATTTCAGAGCACGTCATTTTGTGCCGAGGTGCAACAGAATGCACGGTCCAAGAAAATGCCCTGCATTTGGCAAAACTTGTGCCAGATGTGCAAGAAAAAAAATCATTTTGGGAGCAATACCTGTTCAATGAAAGAAGACAGCAACCAAAGAGTGTGAATGTAATAGCCAAGGCAACAAAACCAGCGATTCATTAATTATGCAAAGTGAAGCCTTGAATAGGCAACATGAAATAAATGATGAATCAATTGGCTCTGAAGGTTTTGTCTTTTTGAACATAATTTATGTGAATGCTGAATGACAAAACACACTAAAAATTCAGATGGTGAAAACAGCGGATGGCTGGACCACACCGCTCAAAATAAACAAGGCCATTGTAAAAGTTAAAAAAGTTAAGTTAGACACCGGAGTCGAGGGTTGGAGGTGTTGTCCATGTCTCCAGTGGGCTCACAATGTCCGTGGGTGGGTATGTGGGGGACCTTCAACTTAACTTTGAGATCTGGGTACCGATCTCTGTGGAGCCGGTCTTGCTGCCGTCTTCAGTTCCCCATTCCAGAAAAATTCTATGTGTGGGATGCTTCAGTGAGGATCTCCCAAACGCCAAAAAAATGACTAAGTGTGGGTGATTTGGATTGCGCCCAGACACCCAGCAGGAATAGCCCTGTGATTTCCACCCAAAATGACACTTAGTTGTTTTGGGGGACATTTTCATGCTTAAATTTGAATTTGAATGCACTAATCTGGTTCACACGGACGAGGGCGTGAACCAGATTGCATCTGCCATTGGGACTTTGCGGCTGCGTAGGGTGGTTTCAATGGGACATCCTCCTGGCAAGCGGTGGGAGGATAGAATCCCACTGCCAGCGAATGGCCTGCAGCTGAAGTACATGCGGCTGGGGGACAGGAATATCCAGGCCCACATGTTTCCTGAAGGCTCACAAGAACACAAAAATACATAAGCACAGAAGAAATAGGAGCAGAAGGAAGTCAATTACCTCTCAATCCTGCTCTGCCTTTCCCTAAGATCATATCCGATCTTGGCCACAATTCCATTTCCCACCTGTTCCCCATAAACCTTGCTTCCCTCATTGTTCAACTATCTGACTATCTCAGCCTTGGATATAGTCAATGATTCAGCCTTTACTGCTCTCTGGGGTAGAGAATTCCAAAGCTTCACAGCGTCTGAGAGAAGAATCCTTGTCCGAGATGCTCTGTCCGTTCACGCCGGCATGATTCTCCGGCCTAGCTGCAGTGAATGATGTTTTGGCTGAGCGTCAAATTCTCCGTACTCGCTGTAAGCGGTGGCGGGGCAAACCCTGATCGGAGAATCCCGGCCCTCACCTCTGTCACAAATGGGAGCCCTGATATTGAAAGTAAAAGCCTAACATTAAGGTTTAGTGCCAGGCTGATCAGGGGCAATATCAGGAAGCACTTCTGCAGACAAAGAATAGAGAAAACCTGAAACACCCTGCTCCAAACTGGTAAGCCTCTTGGGTAACCTGACAAATTTAAAAGTGAGATTGATACATTTTTCAAAGGTATTATGGGTTGTGTAGCCAAGAAGGGCAGAGGGAGTTAAGATACAGACCAGCCATGTTCTCATTGAATGGCGGAACCTTCTTGAGGGGGTGAATGGTTTTCTCCTGCTACTAAGTTCCCATGTTTCCAATTGTAACACTTTACATTAATGACATGCCTGTCTCAGAAGTAAGGCAGCGCAAATCTTCAGGGTCACTTTCTCCTGTACTCAAAAGGTCGTGTAGCTGAGAGATTTTAATGAATTATTAGCAGTGACGCATTCATAATAAGGATGTTGTGCCATCACTGCTGAGAATAAAACCCTACTTACATCACCATCTGATGGTCTAATTAGAGATTCAATGGGCATTCTAATACGGAATACATTTCACAAACCACAGCTCTTTATGTGAATCGCATTGAGTTTATAAATTCACAGAATTACACCACGTCCTATACCAAGCCCTCCCAAGACAGTGCAACAAGTCCATTGATGGAGATCAGATCTGGGGGTGCCTTTCTGAGCTGGGGTGCGGAAATTGTTAATCTGGGCATTGGGGGGTCCGGGGCCGTGGTGGGGGTCGATAGATCGGGGCGCCATTTAAAAATGGCTGCTGATCTCTTCCAGCACGAGCGAGTTGAGCTCGACAGTGCACAAAGTGGGTCTAAGTGCAGCCTTGGGGGGCTTTCCTCGCCAAGGCCCGAAAACAAAGCTGAGTTCTGTTTAATTATGAGGGCGTTCGCTGCGTTGCAAGTGCTGGGAAACACCACGCGAAACGTGCCCAAAGCGGGACTCTGTTTTCCATTAAATCCCACCCGGGATACATCTAAATGGTCTGTTGCACTCGGATTCATTCAAATTCCCCAAATTCTTTCATCCGCTGTATTATCGAGGAGTAATTATCAAAAACATTAATGAACTATTTCATTATTGAAGAATAATCAAGCTTCTGTTGAAACCCCCACAGGGAATAAATACCCTGTAATGGAGGGATAATGGAACCAAAGAATTAGGTGAAGCAGACATTTAATAAATTTCCCGAATCAGGAGAGAAATTAGAGGTACACATTGTAATAAATCTGGATATTCCTGATGGAATAGAAGATTTGAAAGACTGTCGCCATGGTTTTGTGCCCGCATTCACAAAAATCGCCGAATCGTGACTCTCCATCACCTCGAAAGCGGCGTCAATGCGTTCCGGAATGCACGTACAGTAAACACCGTTTTCATATCATTAGCAGGCCTCACCCTTATTATCCGGGGCCTCCGCAATTCTCCTTCTCCGATTGGCTGAGTTCCCGACGATGCGGTTCACTCATACTTTTAAAAATCATGAAGCAGGCCTCATGGCTGATGAGGGAGAGAGGGGAGGTAGGACACAGAGAGGCACGATCATGGGCTGCTGGGCCGGACCTGGCCGGGCTGGATGGGGTGGGGAAGGGGCCCTGCTAGGGCTGGGGGAATGGGCCGAATGGCAAGGGTGACCCCAATGGGACTGGGGCAGCGTCCAGTTACGACCGCCATTGCCATGACCTGCAAGGCTGCCACCTTCCTGCATACCTCACTAACCTCCGACCTTGGCCCCTGGTCCTGCAGAGTGACACTGGCCATATGGTTGCCCCCAACCCTGCACCCCACCCTCCACCATTCTCTCCCCTCTGCCATACCCTCTCCAGTCGGCCGTCACACATTGGCGGGGCATTAGGCAGCCTACTCAAGGGCAACGCCCACAGTAGCTCCTATGGGGGTGCCGGGCAGGGGTTGTGGAGCGTACCCGACAGAACCACTGGAATCAGGGACGGTGCCGGGGCCAGAGTCCTCACGGTGCCGGGCAATGATGGAACTAGGGGTGTGGTGATGGAGGAAAGGGACAAGCGGGGACAGGGCCCGCAGTGCCAACCGGTGCCACCATGCAACCCTTTGGAACTGGTTGTGCACAGGGGTATGCACCATGGTAACATGTCGGCTTTTAACCCCCTATAGGTAATAGATATTGGAATTCAGCCAGCAATGGTGACCTTCCTGCTAGTCGCTGCAGCCCTGGCGGATGCCCTGTGGTTATACGAGCTGGTGCTGCTTGAGGAGGAGAAGGAGGAGGAGGAGCCTGCCCCAGAGAGACAGGAGGCAGCTACCCAGGATAGAGAGCCGGCTGCCCAACAAGCCGAGGAGGAGGAGGTGCCAAGGAGGTGCCGCACGAGGCCTCGCCTGTACTGACAGCGCCTGTCATTCGAGGACCTGCCGGATCGGGCATGCCATCGAAGACTCCGCCTGAGCATTAAGACAGTGCGACATATCTGCCAGATCATGGCACACTTGGCATCATGGTGAGGGTATGGGGGAGGACACCTACTCCCCATGGCCATCAAGATGAAAGTCGCCCTGAACTTTTATGCTCCGGGGTTCTTCCAGGTGCCGAGTGGGGACCTATTAGGGACCTCACAGAGCTCGCTGCACATGTGCGTCCGTGCAGTCATGGGGGCCCTATTTGCCCAGTCGGCACATTACATCCACTTCAATGTGGACAGAGCCCACCAGGGTGCTTGGGCCGTGGGGTTTGCTGCCATCGGCAAGATACCCCGGGTCCAGCAGGTGCTCGATGGGATGTATGTCTCCCTACGAGTACCTGCAGATGACAGGCCACTCTACACAAACCAAAAGGGGTTCCACTTGATGAACTTGCATCTGATATGTGACCATCAGCTGCACATCATGCACGTCTGCGCCAATATCGGGCAGTACGACTTCATCCTGGCACACTCGACAATTCATGTCATGTTCGAGATGTCCCCCCCCTATTCCCTCGCCGTCTGGGGGGTTGGCTCTTGGGTGATGGGGGTTATCCACTGCGGTCGGGGCTGATGGCGCAGCGGAGGCCACAGACGGATGCGGAGACCCACTGCAACGACGCCCATGCAGCGATCAGGAGCGTGATCGAGTAGTGCTTCGGCCTCCTGAAGATGCAGTTCAGGTGCCTGGACCGCTCTGAAGGGGCCCTCCAGTATGATCCTGAGAGGGTCACCCACATCGTGGTGGCCTGCGGCGCCTTCCACAGCTTCATACAGCAGAGAGGCGATATGCTGCAGGAGGAGGAGGAATGCCAGGCCTCGTCCAACGAGGAGAATGTGGGGGAGGGGGAGAATGGGCAGGACATGGGGCCCAGGCCAGCAAGGGAGGCCACACGACAGGTGCGCCAAGGCCAACGTGATCGCCTCTAGGTTCACTGACTTGGGAGGGGCGGAAACTGGCCAGGGGCATGGATACCAAATCCCACCACCCCCTCCCTCTGTGAGACATACCTGCTGCACTATGGGGTGCAGGCCCTGGGTTGGCAGTAACATCGGGTCTGGTCCATGGGATGGAGGATGATGACAACCCGCTCTGTGTTGAGCTCTGGTGCTCCGCATCGTTTGACATCGTCTGACTCCTGCCCAGGGTCACACTTTCCACCGTCCACCTGGGTGATCCCTGTATGAAAGCTGGCCATTCCATCACACGGTGAGATCGAATCCCTGAAATGACGGTGGTGGGGAGGGTCGAAGGGGTATGGCGGGTGGGAAACCCAGGCTACTCAAAATATCCACCCATTTCAGGGCTGGTTTAGCACAGGGCTAAATAGCTGGCTTTTAAAGCAGACCAAGGCAGGCCAGCAGCGCGGGTTCAATTCCCGTACCAGCCTCCTCAAACTGGCGCCGGAATGTGGCGACTAGGGGCTTTTCACAGTAACTTCATTTGAAGCCTACTTGTGACAATAAGCAATTTTCATTTTCATTTTTTTATTTAATTTCCCACTCCCCACACCCCATCTCTGTCCAGTCCAGACAAGTCCACCTCTCACACCATTCTGACAGAGCACTGAGGCAGGTTGTAACAGTGTGAACAGATGTTTATTGTAAGAACGTTATACAGATTTGTGCCTTTGCCCCGATCACTAAACTGTGCCCTGCACTCATGCCAACTTAACTGCTGTCTAACTTTCTGGCCTTATGGGCCCTAATGCTACGTCTTGTTACTCAGATAGTACACCAGGAGTGGAGGCGGTCTGCCGTGATTCCAACCCTGTGACCTCAGTCCCCGTTGGCGACCATCTTCTGGGGCGACCAGGCCTGGACGGTCACTGCTCGGGTGTCCCAGGTGGTGTCATACCCCTCTTTTCTGCCCACTGCCCACTAGATGCACCAGGGATAGGAGGGGGCTTCTTGGTATACCAGAACCTCCCTTGCAGGAGTCACGGGGATGGGCCCCATCACCCCTTCCCCCCAAGGGGTGCCCGATGGCTCCCGGGCTACTTGATGGGAAAAGCTATCCCTTAAGGCTCCCCTGCCACCTGACACTGCCAGTCTTGGAGGCCCAGTCTGGTCTCTACAAGGGTCTGTATGCTCGTGGCCGTGGAGCACAGGGAGTGGACCATCTCTGTCTGGGACTGTGCCAAATCATCCATTGACTGTGCCACGACCTTCTGGGTCTGTGTAACATCAGCCTGTGACTGCGCCACCTCCCTCTGGGTCTGGGCCATGTCCCTCTGCGTGTGCACCACGTCGACCAGTGCCTGGGTAATGCCGCCAATGTTCTCAGCCATGGCCTGCTGTGACGAAGACACGCTCAGGAGTGTCGCTGCAATTGCCAGATCACTCTGACACATGGTTGTCCATGAGGCAGCAACTCTGTCCTGGGCCTCGGCCAGCGCCCACAAAGAATACCCCAGGCCTTGGACATGCTGATCCATTGCCAAATCCCTCACCCTCAATGTCTCCACTGCGGACGCCACCCATTCAGTGTTGCCCTAGGTGGCTACCCCCTCATGCTGCACCTCCGGTTGGACTCCTCCAACTGCGCCTGCAGATGCTGGCTGATCGCCGACCATCCCTCATGCAGTCCCGCGCTCTGCGACTGCATCGCCACAATCGATGGGACTGTCCGTTCCAGAAGCCTGAAACCCATCTGGACGGCAGCTAGTTCCTGGAGTCGGCACGCGCTCAGACCGTTCGCCCCCTTGGAAATTCCTACCTCCGCCTGATGTACCGAAGCAGCTGTGTGTCATAATAGACACCAGTATATTATGGTGCAGACAAACACACACACACTGATGGACATGCAGTGGGACCAATCAGCATACACAACACCGCAGCCAATCACCAGTGAGAGCACACGCACTATAAAGACAGGGGACAGGAGAGTTCCCGCTCATTCTAGTAGCAGCCAGCTCAGAGCACAGAGCTCACAGCCTGCAACACAGACATTCACCATGTGCTGAGTGCATCACCTGGTTAGGACTAGGCAAGGGTCAACAGTTAAAGCTGGCATTGCATTTACCCACAGTTCAAGTATGTTAATATAGTTAACCTTATAATAAAATAGAGTTGCACCACTTCCAGTGTTGGTGACCTGTTTGTGATCCAGAACACCCAACACATCATGGTACAAGGAGTGGTTGCATACTAGCACTTCTGAGACCCACCTGCAACTAATCAGCATTCCGGCATCCTGAAGTATGGAGAACATCAACCCGCCGCCGCCGCTCCGCATCGCCGGCAATCTCTGGGTCAATTGGAAGATTTTTAAACAGCACTTCCAGCTCTTCCTCGAAGCCACGGACAGGGGGAACGCCTCGGACACTAGGAAGATTGCTCTGCTCCTCTCCACGGCCGGGCAACATGCCATCCACATCTTCAACTCCCTCACATTCGCAGACGACGAGGACAAGACAAAGTACAAGACGGTTCTCCTCAAATTCGATACCAACTTCAGCATAGAGGTCAATGAAAGCTTCGAAAGATACCTGTTCCAGCAGCGCTTGCAGGGTAAGGACGTTAACACACCTCCGCATCCTTGCGCAGTCTTGCGGCTACGGGCCCACCTCCAACGCCATGATATGCAACCAGATCGTATTTGGTGTTCTGTCGGACCCCCTGCGTCAGCAGCTCCTCAAAATTAAGCAATTCACCCTAGCGACTGCCATCGAGACCTGTGTCCTGCATGAAAATGCCACCAGCCGGTACTCCCACATACTGGCGGCTGAAACGGTGCGGCAAGGACCCCACGAGGTGGAACGGGTCCAAACAATTGAACACCTCCAAGGCTGCAGTCTGGATGAGGTCGGCCATTTTGCACGCTGTTTGCGGCCTCCCGCGCTTGTACGCGCCAAACGAGGGGACGGTGACGTGGAGGAACGTGATGCGCAGGCGCACACCACGCAGGACTGCATCGCGCATGCGCGGTGGCGCAACGAGCGTACTGACATCACGATGTGTGGCAACTGTGGCTCCGCCCATTTAAAGCAGCAATGTCCTGCAAAATCGCGACAATGCCTACGATGTGGCAGACTTGGCCACTATGCTGCCTGCTGTCGAGCAGCTCAGCCTGCCAATTCGCATCGCTTCAGCCAGCCTCGCAGGATCGTTCGGGCAATTCTACCCACATACCCACATTCACCGAGTCCGATTCCGACTTCCCGCAGATCAGTGACACCGAGGACCCGAGGGAGCCTTTTTGAGTCGCTGTTCTAACAAAGAACAGGCTGTCCCCGAATCAAAACCACCAGCCGCTGTCGGTGCACAGCATTGATCCAGACGACAAGTGGTGTGCCACCCTGACGGTCAACCGATCCCAGAT
This sequence comes from Scyliorhinus torazame, assembly GCF_047496885.1. Lineage (NCBI taxonomy): Eukaryota > Metazoa > Chordata > Chondrichthyes > Carcharhiniformes > Scyliorhinidae > Scyliorhinus > Scyliorhinus torazame. The sequence continues at coordinate 296,857,625 of NC_092712.1, forward strand.
ATGATTCCGCCTGGACACTGGTGCTTCCGCTAATCTCCTAGCATGGTCAGACTTTCAGACCCTTGGGGTTAAACCAACCATTCTTCCGTTGACCTGCCAACTAGTGGACTATAATGGAAATGTCATTCCTGCTACCAGTTCATGCCAACTCGAAGTGACGCACAACTCGCAAAAAGCCATCCTTCCCTTCGAGATCGTGGGCTCCTCGAAGGACTCTCTGCTAGGCGCACAGGCGTGCAAACACCTAAACCTCGTTCAACGAGTACACTCTCTCTCTCCAGAGGACACTTCTGCCTTCCAGGATGCAGACTTCAGGGCGCAACTCAATGCCATCATCGACCAGCACCGCGACATTTTCGAAGGCATGGGCACACTTCCATACACTTACAAAATCCTGCTCAAACAAGACAGCCTGTGGTTCATGCACCTCGCAGAGTCCCAGCACCCCTCAAGGACCGCCTCAAGCAGCAGCTGCAGGACCTCCAGGACCAAGGAGTGCTCTCCAGAGTGACGGAACCAACCGACTGGGTCAGTCCCATGGTGTGCTTGAAGAAGACTTCCGGCGAGCTCCGGATCTGCATTGACCCAAAGGATCTGAATCGCAACATAATGAGGGAGCAGTACCCTATCCCTAAGCACGAGGAGATCACGTGCTAGATGGCTCGGGCCAACATCTTCACCAAACTTGACGCCTCGAAAGGATTCTGGCAAATTCAACGAGACAGGTTCAGCAGAAAGCTGCGTACGTTTAATACCCCGTTTGGCAGAAACAACAGGATGCCGTTTGGGATTATATCAGCATCAGAAGTATTCTACTGGATCATGGAGCAAATGATGGAGGGCATTGAGGGTGTGCGCGTCTATGTTGACGACATAATCATTTGGTCCACCAAATGCAGGAGCATATCAGTCGCCTCCAGCACGTTTTCAAACAAATACGGGACCAAGGCCTTCGCCTCAACACAGCCAAATGTGCCTTCGGCCAGACGGAACTCAAGTTCCTAGGGGACCACATCTCCCGGTTGGGTGTGCGGCCAGATGCGGACAAGGTGGCAGCCATCACGGCCATGCAGAAGCTAGCGGATAAGAAGGCGGTCCTCCGATTTTTGGGCATGGTCAACTTCCTGGGGAAGTTCATCCCCAACCTCGCCTCCCATACCACAGCTCTCCGGAACCTGGTCAGGAAGATGACAGACATCCAATGGCTTCCCGCCCACGAGCGCAAATGCGTGGAGCTTAAGGCCAAGCTTACCATGGCCCCGGTATTGGCATTTTTTGATCCCACGAAGGAAACAAAAATTTCAACGGATGCCAGCCAATCCGGCATTGGGGCAGTGCTCCTGCAACACGATGAGGCCTCATCATGGGCCCCCGTTGCATATGCGTCACGTGCCATGACCCCCACAGAACAGCGCTACGCGCAGATCGAATAGGAATGCCTGGGCCTGTTGACTGGGGTCGACAAACGTGTACGGCCTCTCCCAATTCACTGTCGAGACCGACCACCGCCCGCTGGTCAACATTATACAAAAAGACCTGAATGATAGGACCCCTCGCCTCCAGCGCATTCTGCTTAAACTCCGACGGTACGATTTCCAGCTCCTATACACCCCGGGCAAGGACCTGATCATAGCCGACGCTCTGTCCAGGGCAGTCAACACCTCGTGTGACCCAGAGGGGTTCGTCTGCCAGGTTGACGCCCATGTGGCCTTCACGGCCTCCAGTCTGTCAGCCACGGATGAACGCCTTATCCACATTCGCCACGAGACTGCGACTGACCCCCTACTACAGCGTGTCATGCGCCACATGGTGGCTGGGTGGCTCAAGGGCCAATGCCCGCAGTTCTACAATATCAGAGATGATCTGGCAGTAGTCAATGGTGTCCTCCTGAAGCTGGACCGCATTGTGATCCCGCACAGCATGCGCCAGCTCGTTTTGGAATAGCTACATGAGGGCCATCTTCGACGGAGGGCCCGTGAGGCTGTGTACTGGCCCGGCATCAATGAGGACATCGCCAACACAGTGCTCAACTGCCCCACCTGTCAGCGGTTCCAGCCGGCCAAACCACGTGAGACCCTACAGCCCCATGAGTTGGTCACGTCCCCTTGGTCTAAGATCGTCGTTGACCTGTTCCATGTGCTCGGCAGGGACTATGTTCTGATTGTAGACTATTTTTTGAACAATGGCAAAGCGGAAAAGGGCGTCCACATCGTCAAACGGCTCCTCTGCAAGGCTGCCGATGCAGGATCCGACTTCTACCTCGCCTTGCTGGCCTATCGTTCGGCCCCACACTCCACGGGCCTGTCGCCAGCCCAGCTGCTCATGGGTCGCACCGTCAGGACCATGGTGCCGTCCATTCACGTCCCAGACCTCGACCATGTTCCGGTCCTTCAGCGGATGCAACAGTCTCGTGCACAACAGAATGCGGCACATGACGCTCGGGCGACTGATCTCCCTTCTCTGGCGCCGGATGACAACGTCCGCATCCATCTTCCGGAGGGTGGCTGGTCTGCAACTGCTGTGGTTCTTCAGCAGGTGTCTCCCCGCTCGTTCCTGGTTCGTCTGTCAGATGGTTCCATTTGCCGCCGCAATCGGCGTGCCCTTCATCTCATTCCACGCTCGCTACGTGATCCTCCACCGGTGCCACGCCCTCCTGTTGCCCCCAACCTGGACTATGTGGAGATTCCAAATACTCTGCATCCTCCTCACTCTGCCATGGCCCAGCCCATTCTTCACCCGGTGGCTCCTGACCGACCCTTGAGGCGGTCAACCAGAATTTGTCACCCACCTCAGAGACTTGACTTATGAGTTTTACAATGTTGGACTCTTTGATCTGTTCTGTTATCCTGTTTCATCGTTGCAGTAGTTTGTATATAATGTTCATTTCGTTGTTGGTGTGACACCCTATTTCTCGGCAACAGGCACCTTCCCGTGTAAATAGATTAGCCTCTTGTACATAGTCATGTAAATAACACACACACACATAGTCAGGTACATTCACTACACAATATTTATTGTCACGCAGGAACATGTTCTTTATATAAAAGAGGCGATTCCATAATATACACCAGTATACTATGGTGCAGACACACACACCCACACTGAAGGACATGCAGTGGGACCAATCAACATACACAACACCACAGCCAATCACCAGTGAGAGCACACGCACTATAAAGACAGGGGACAGGAGAGTTCCCGCTCATTCTAGTAGCAGCCAGCTCGGAGCACAGAGCTCACAGCCTGCAACACAGACATTCACCATGTGCTAAGTGCATCACCTGGTTAGGACTAGGCAAGGTTCAACAATTAAAGCTGGTATTGCATTTATCCACAGTTCAAGTATGTTAATATAGTTAACCTTATAATAAAATAGAGTTGCACCACTTCCAGTGTTGGTGACCTGTTTGTGATCCAGAACACCCAACACATCACTGTGTCGTACAAACCAGGAACCTCTTCACTGAAGTGCCCAACCGAGGTGAGTGTCTCTGGGATGGTGGGGGTGTTGGAGATGTCTGTGACAGGAAATCTGTGTCAACATTGGACTTGAGCTCCGGGATGTCCTGAGTTTTTTGTCGAGGGCTGACATCCAAGCTGGTCTCCTCGCCACTGCTCGGCTCACGGGGGCTGGTGAGGTGGGGTGGTGGAGAGGGGTGTTGGACACAGAAAATGAGAGTGCTGGACAATCTGATGCATGCAAGCCAGGGGGTGGCTAGCTGGTTCCCTCCGTGGCCAGGGCACCCGGCCATGGCGGTCGGTATGGGTGCCCTGAAATGGTGCTGCTGGCGCGATTCAGTGCCCTCCGGAGGGGGGGTTCATGTTGGAGTGTGTGGGACGGGAGTTAGTGCCAGTGGCACAGTGCTGCCTACTCACGCTGGTCGCCCTGTGGAGATCGTGCAGTTTTTTCTGACACTGCTGGCCGGTTCGGACAGTGTTGCTGACGGCACTGACGGCCTCTGCCACCTGCGCCCGGGCACAGCAAACGGCACCCGCCGGTTTCCTTCTTCCCTGGCCAGGGAACAGGGTCAACCGCCGCTCCTCCACTGCGTCCAGGAGAGTCTCCAGCTCGGCATCAGTGAATCTTGGAGCCACTTTCCTCACTGCATTCTTGTTCACTGGGAGGTGTGTGTGGGGGTTGATGTTTGTCAGCCTCCTGAGTGTCAATCTCAGACCCGGCGAATCCGGCACCGTTTCTCATTGGAATCGATTGTGTTCCATGTGGCGTCGGTGCTGGCCCCTTAACAAGAGCTGAATCAGTCCAGACACGGCGCTAACTTTGCTGTCGTAAAACTCCACAAATCCTGCACTGACGTCAGAAACGGAAAATCCCGCTGCTGGTTTCAGTCATTTATAATAGAATTAAAGAGCTTTCCCATCATATGTTCCCCCCTCAATAGAAACTCCCCCCTCTCCAGCGCATCATCACATCGGCGAGCTCTGCAACTGGTTTAGAAAAACGTGAACCAGGTGGATGGAACCCTCCGGGGATACACAGCAACATATAAACCTTCAGGGGGAGAGGGACAAACCTGGGCAGTGACCCCCGCACTGCACCCTGGCACTCTGGTACTTCCCCCGGTGCCAGGGTTCAAGGGTAAATGCCGGGAACCTCCTGTGGGGAGCTCCATGGGGTTGGTTGGCGGGGCAATTCTTCTTATGTATGGGGGGAGAGGCTGACCTTTTGCATATGGGGGGGTTGCCCTTATCAGTGGAGGTATGTTGTCCTTGTGTATGTTGGGGGGGTTTGACGTTGCCCTTGTGCATGCAGGGGAGTGGTGCTCCTGTCTGTGGGGCGGGGGGGGGGAAGCAGTTCTCCCATATCGGTGGGGGGAGTTTGGGTGTACTTTTTAGTGTAGATCAGTACAGCTATAAATTTGGCAGCTCGCACCCTGGAGAGCTGGCATTGCTACTGTTCCTGCACGGAGTGCCGGATGATCTGGAGAGAAATTCCAGGTGTGCAGCTGGAGAGCTGCAAACCAGTTTTCATGCTTCAGCCTATGTTCGTTACTGCTGGTTTTTTTTAAACCTGGTAAAGCCCCAGAATAATTCACCCCTCAGTTATTGCTACTTTGGTAATTACAGCACAGTAAGCAGTCATAACCTTGACCTGATTATCATTTTAGCTGATCTGTTTTAAGCAATGCCGTGAATGTAGTGGTGCCAGGTTATAATTTGAAAAAAAAATAACATTCCACCTTTTAAAACAAAAAACTGATGGGTTTTCCTTGATTTCTGATCCTCCTGCAGTACTGCAACTGCCAAATCCAATATTTGTGATTAACCTTTGCATAGGCCCTCCCATTCATATTTTCCTTAAATCCCTGCGGAGCCGCATCTTATTTACACCTCTCGGTTCTCTTTTCTTTTTTGTGGATCTAACATTTTGGTATCATTTAAAATTTTAATCTTTCCCATTTGTTTTCAGAATGATGCAGTTTCCAATAAGTTGCACAAAGGCATTACCAGCTCAGGATCCAGAGGCGGTTGCTATTGCAAAGGTTTGAGCTAATTTCACCAGTTCTCTGGGAGACTGAGATCTCACAGCATTTACAAATGGCATAGGCGTCAATCCTCTGACAGTGACTGTTGACAGTAATGAGCCTGAGATGGTACGTCAGTCAAGGTTGGTTGGTCATACGGCCCTCTGCTGTTTCTAACTAGTCTCGCTGTCCGACGAGAGCACTTCCCTTCAATAACAAGATAACTTTGATGTGTTCATTAATTAAATGCAGGCATGTGGAAAATGCTAAATTTCTGGCTTCCTGAGACGAGTAAATCAGAAGATATGTAAGATGCAGGAGAGTATTTGGCTCTCATGAATGATTTTTTCAGAAAGGCCATCTGCCAACTATCATGAGATTCGACTAGTTCGAAAAACAACTTATGTTTATATGGTGCCTTTAACATTAATAAAATGGCTCAAGGCATGAGTATTATCAAATAAAATGGGACACCAAGCCACATAAGTCGATATAACGCCTACTGACCGAAAACGTAGCCATGGAGGTTGGCTTTAATTACGGTTTGAAGGAGAAAAGCGAGGAAGAGTGGCGGGGAGGTTTGGGGCAGATGGAGACACAGTCACCACCGACAGAGCGACTTTATTTACTCAAATTGGGGATGTTCAAGAGGCCTGAACACGAAGAATGCAGCTATTTCGGGGGTTGTGGACCTGGAAGCGATTACAGAGTTAGAGAGGGGAAAGGCCACGGGCGGGATTCTCCGCCGGCTGGTTGCTCCGTTTTGCCGGCGCCCGTGCGTTTCCCGACGACGTGGGGCTGCCCCACAATGGGAAACCCCATTGACCGGCCGGCGTTACGGAGAATCCCGCCGGCGGGTCGGGGCAGAAATGTGGCAGGGCGGGTAGGAGAATCCAGCCCCACGTGTTTTAAAATCAAGACATTGTTTGACCAGGAGCCAATGTTGGTCAATGAGCACACAGGTGACAGGTTAATGGGACTTAGTGCGAATTAAGACACAGGCAGAAGAATTTTGGATGACCTTGAGTTTATGAAGGGTAGCACGTGGGAGACCGGTGCCAGGAATACATCGGGATAGGCAAGTCTTGAGGTAACAAAGGCATGAATGAGGGCTTCAGCAGCAAACGAATGGAGACAGGGGTGAAGTCCGCCGATGTTATGGAGCTGAAAATAGGCAGTCTCAGTGATGGTGTGAAGATGTGGTTGGGAGGACATCTTGGGTCAAACATGACGCCAAGGTCGTAAACAGACAGGTTGAATCTCAAACTGTTGCCACGGAAATAGATAGAATGAGTAGCTAGGGAATGGAATTGGAAGAGGGACTGAAAACAATGGCTTCAGTCTTCCCAATATTTGGCTGGAGGATGTTCTCAAGGTCGTCAGTTAAGCAGTCTGATAATTTAGCAACCGTGCAGTAACTAGCCAAGGCTGATGAGGTGAGTATTGACAACGTACATGTACTAATGATATTTTTACCGCTAATTCTATCCAATCGGGCAGCACGGTGGCGCAGTGGTTAGCACTGCTGCCTCGCGGCACCAAAGTCCCAGATTTGATCCCGGCCCTAGGTCACTGTCCGTGTGGAGTTTGCACATTCTCCCCGTGTCTGCATGGGTCTCACCCCCACAACCCAAAGGTGTGCAGGGTGTCATAATATACATCTATGTATACAATGTGCAGACAGGCAGTGATTGACACACAGGATGACCAGTAAGCACACAGAACAGAGCAGCCAATCACCAGACAGGACACGACCACCATAAAGCTAGAGGGCACCAGTTTTCCCACTCTCTCGTGATCCAGCCTCTGAGACAGTCAGAGTTAGTGAGCTGGCCAGTGCAAACACCATGTGGTAGCTAGTAAGTCTGGTTAGGCTAGTATCAGGTCTCCAGTCAAGTCAGCATAGTGTCAACCCACAGTTGATCATGTATAATAGTTTAGATGTTAAATAAAATCGTGTTGCATCTTATCAAGTGTTGGAGGTCTGTCTCTCTCTACATTGCATCAAGTGCAGTCCACATCGACCCAGCCTACCCAACACATCATGGTGCCAGTGAGTGATGCTGAAAATTGACGGACCTGCCTTGAGTGAATCAGCGTTGACCAGCAAACAGCCATCCGGTGACATGGAAAACGTCCGCCCTCCTCCGCAGCTCCGCATCGCCGGCAACCTCGGTGCAAATTGGAGGATCGTCAAACAAAAGTTCCAACTCTATCTCGAAGCCACCGACCTCGAGGCCGCATTGGACGCTAGGAAGATCGCACTATTCCTCTCCACAGCCGGGGACCACACCATCCACATCTACAAATCCCTTACATTCGCTGAAGGCGAAGACAAGACGAAATTTAAAACAATCCTACTGAAGTTCGACAGCCACTGTGACATTGAGGTGAATGAGAGCTTTGAATGGTACGTTTTCCAGCAGAGGCTTCAGGGTAAGGATGAACCTTTTCAATCCTTTCTGACCTATCTCCGCATCCTCGCGCACTCATGTAGCTATGACTCGACCACTGATTCCATGGTCCAGGATCAGATCGTTTTCGGGGTCCACTCTGATTCCCTTCGCCAGCAGCTCCTGAAAGTCAAGTAGCTCCCCCTCACCATCGCCATCGAACATGCTAACAATCGGTACTCCCACATCAGGGCGGCAGAAACGGCAAAGCTAACCTCCCACGAGGCGGAACGGGTGCAGGCCATCGCACGAATACAGGGCCTAAGTATCGACGAGAGAGGCCATTCTGCGCACTTTCCCGGGCCCCTGCACATGCGCGCCATGACCGAGGGGACGGCAAGACTGGCGACCAGACTGCGCAGGTGCGTAAGCCGTTCGACCGCACTGCGCATGCGCGATGGCGCACGGTATGCGCTGACGTTGGCATCATGACGTGTCCGAATTGTGGCTCTGCCCATTTAAAGTGGTAATGTCCGGCAAATTCACGACGGTGTCTACAGTGTGGCGAATGCCCTTTGCAGATCTGCTCCACTGCCCAGCATCCAGCGATCCCAGCCGTGGCGCAGAAGCGTCCGTTCAATACAGCAGGCCATGCCAGACTCCGACCCCGGCAGCCCAACAGATCCTGAAGCGGCGTGCCTCAAATCTCCATACCGGGTGGGCATCATTACGAAGCATGCGCTGCCTTTCTCCAAGACAGCGAAGCACCTCCCGATCCTCAGCATGGATCTCGACGATGAGTGGTGTGCTGTCCTCACAGTCAACAAGGCTCGCATCCGGTTCAAACTGGACACCGGCGCAATCGGCGAACCTCATCTCCAAATCCGATCTCGAAACCATCCGCGTCAGACCAAGCATTCTTCCATCGGCATGCCAGCTCTTTGACTACCATGGCAATGCCATAGCTGCCAGTGGCTCATGCCAACTCGGAGTTTCCAATAAGTCATTTAAAGCGACACTGCGATTTGAGATTGAGGGACCTGACAGAGCATCCCTGCTCGGTGCTCGGGCCTGCAAACTCCTGAACTTGGTTCAGGGAGTCCACACCATGTCATCCTCACAGGCGACGGCCTCACCTGATGAGAACTTCCAGGCTGAAATTGATGACATCATCACGCAGTACCACAGTGTGTTCGACGGAATGGGCACACTCCCATACCGATACAAAATCCTGCTCAAACCAAACGCCACCCCTGTGATCCACGCATCAGGTCGGGTGCCGGCTCCCCTCAAGGACCGCCTCAAGCAGCAGTTACAGGACCTCCAGGACCAGGGCATCATATCAAAGGTCACAGAACCAACGGGCTGGGTCAGCTCCATGGTCTGCGTCAAGAAGCCGTCAGGGGAGCTTCGAATCTGCATCGACCCCAAGGATTTAAACCGCAACATCATGAAGGAACATTACCCGATACCAAAACGAGAAGAGTTGACCAGCAAGAAGGCTCATGCTAAACTCTTTACGAAGCTGGACGCCTCCAAGGGGCTCTGGCAAATACAGCTGGATGCATCCAGTCGCAAGCTGTGCACATTCAATACCCCGTTCGGTCGCTACTGCTACAACCGGATGCCTTTTGGCATCATCTCTGCCTCAGAGGTATTTCACCACATCATGGAACAGATGATGGAGGGTATCGAGGGGGTGCACGTGAATGTTGACGATGTCATAATCTGGTCCACAACTCCTCAAGAACACATCGATCGCCTCAAGCAGGTATACCACAGAATCCATGAGCATGGCCTCCGACTCAACGGAGCCAAGTGCTCGTTCGGTCAATCAGAAATCAAATTCCTTGGTGACCACATCTCGCAGCAAGGCGTGCGGCCAGATGCTGACAAGGTCTCGGCGATCAACGCCATGAAGACCCCAGAGGACAAGAAGGCGGTCCTCCGCTTTCTAGGGATGGTCAACTTCCTCGGGAAGTTCATTCCCAACATGGCGGCACACACCACATCCCGCCGCCATCTCGTCAAAAAGTCGACGGAATTCCAGTGGCTGCCCGCTCATGAGAATGAATGGCATGAGTTGAGCGCAAAACTCACCACAGCCCCAGTTCTGCTGTTCTTCGACCCTACCCAAGAGACCAAAATATCCACTGACGTGAGCCAGGACAGTATTGGGGCGGTGCTCCTACAACGGGATGACTCCTCCTCATGGATCCCAGTTGTGTATGCCTCCAGAGCCATGACGCCCACTGAGCAGTGGTACGCTCAGATCGAAAAGGAATGCCTGGGCCTCCTAATGGGAATCAACAACTTTCACGACTATGTGTATGGCCACCCAAAATTCACGGTTGAGATGGATCACAGGCTACTAGTCCACATAATCCAGAAGGATTTGAATGACATGACGCCTCGGTTTCAACGAATCCTTCTCAAGCTACGCCGCTATGACTTTGAACTTGTCTACATGCCAGGCAAAGAGCTCATTGTTGCAGATGCCCTTTCCAGTTCTATCCAGACAGGACACGACCACCATAAAGCCAGAGGGCACCAGTTTTCCCACTCTCTCGGGACCCAGCCTCTGAGACAGTCAGAGTTAGTGAGCTGGCCAGTGCAAACACCATGTGGTAGCTAGTAAGTCTGGTTAAGCTAGTATCAGGTCTCCAGTCAAGTCAGCATAGTGTCAATCCACAGTTGAACACGTATAATAGTTTAGATGTTAAATAAAATCATGTTGCATCTTATCAAGCGTTGGAGGTCTGTCTCTCGCTACATTGCATCAAGTGCAGTCCACATCGACCCAGCCTACCCAACACATCATGGTACCAGTGAGTGATGCTGAAAATTGACGAGCCTGCCTTGAGTAAATCAGCGTTGACCAGCAAACAGACGGACCTACCTTGAGTGAATCAGCGTTGACCAGCAAACAGCCATCCGGTGACATGGAAAACGTCCGCCCTCCTCCGCAGCTCCGCATCGCCGGCAACCTCGGTGCAAATTGGAAGATCTTCAAACAAAAGTTCCAACTCTATCTGGAAGCTACCGACCTCGAGGCCGCATTGGACGCCAGGAAGATCGCACTATGCCTCTCCACAGCCGGGACCACACCACCCACATCTACAACTCCCTTACATTCGCTGAAGGTGAAGACAAGACAAAATTTAAAACAGACCTACTGAAGTTCGACAGCCACTGTGACATTGAGGTGAATGAGAGCTTTGAATGGTACGTTTTATAGCAGAGGCTTCAGGGTAAGGATGAACCTTTTCAATCCTTTCTGACCCATCTCCGCATCCTCGCACACTCATATAGCTATGACTCGACCACTGATTCCATGATCCGGGATCAGATCGTTTTCGGGGTCCACTCTGATTCCCTTCGCCAGCAGCTCCTGAAAGTCAAGTAGCTCACCCTCACCATCGCCATCGAACATGCTAACAATCGGTACTCCCACATCAGGGCAGCAGAAACGGCAAAGCTAACCTAGCCAAGTGCTCGTTCGGTCAATCAGAAATCCAATTCCTTGGTGACCACGTCTCGCAGCAAGGCGTGCGGCCAGATGCTGACAAGGTCTCGGCGATCAAGGCCATGAAGACCCCAGAGGACAAGAAGGCGGTCCTCCGCTTTCTAGGGATGGTCAACTTCCTCGGGAAGTTCATTCCCAACATGGCGGCACACACCACAGCCCTCCGCCATCTCGTCAAAAAGTTGAGGGAATTCCAGTGGCTGCCCGCTCATGAGAACGAATGGCGTGAGCTCAGGGCAAAACTCACCACAGCCCCGGTTCTGCCGTTCTTCGACCCTACCAAAGAGACCAAAATATCCACTGACGCGAGCCAGGACGGTATTGGGGCGGTGCTCCTCCAACGGGGTGACTCCTCCTCATGGACCCCAGTTGCGTATGCCTCCAGAGCCATGACCCCCACTGAGCAATGGTACGCTCAGATCGAGAAGGAATGCCTGGGCCTCCTGATGGGAATCGACAAATTTCACGACTATGTGTATGGCCTCCCAAAATTCACGGTTGAAATGGATCACAGGGTACTCGTCCACATAATCCAGAAGGATTTGAATGACATGATGCCTCGGTTGCAACGAATCCTTCTCAAGCTACACCGCTATGACTCTGAACTTGTCTACACGCCAGGCAAAGAGCTCATTGTTGCAGATGCCCTTTCCAGGTCTATCATCACACCATGTGAACAAACTGACTTTGTCTGCCTAATCGATGCGCAGGTGCAATTGTGTGCCTCCAACCTTCCAGCCACTGATGAGAGGGTCATCCAAATTTGTGAGGAAACGGCCAAGGATCCTCTGCTACAGCGTGTAATGCAGCGCCTCACAAATGGCTGGCAGAAGGGACAGTGTCCCCAGTTTTATAACGTCAAGGACGACCTGACGGTGGTGGACGGCATCCTCATGGAGCTCGATAGGATTGTGATTCCGCAGAGCATGCGAGCTATGGTGCTCAGCCAACTCCATGAGGGTCACCTGGGGGTCGAGAAATGTTGACGCAGAGCTCGAGAGGCAGTCTATTGTCCGGGCATCAGCCAGGACGTTGCCACCACGGTCCTCAACTGCCACACATGTCAGAAATTTCAGCCAGCTCAACCCAAACAAACATGAGATAGTGCCTCCCCATGGTCCAAAGTCGGTGTTGAACTTTTCCACGCCAAGGGGCGTGACTATGTCCTCCTGGTCGACTACTTCTCCAATTACCCTGAAGTGGTGAAACTGTCCGACCTCACGTCGAAGGCGGTGATTAAAGCATGCAAAGAAACGTTTGCCAGGCATGGGATACCGCTCACGGTGATGAGTGATAACGGTCCCTGTTTTTACAGCCAGGAATGGTCTGATTTTGCCCGCTTATACAACTTTTGTCACGTAACCTCCAGCCCCCACTACCCACAGTCAAACGGGAAGGCCGAAAAAGGGGTCCATATCATCAAGAGATTACTATGCAAGGTTGCAGACTCAGGCTCCGACTTCAACCTCGCGCTGCTGGCATACAGAGCATCCCCGCTGTCCACTGGGTTGTCTCCCATGCAGATGCTCATGAATCGCACTCTGTGAACCATGGTTCCAGCCACCCATGTTCCAGACCTTGACCACCTCACGGTCATACAGAAGCTGCAGCAGGCTCGGGCCCAACAGAAATCAGCATACGACGCTCATGCCACGGATCTTCCCGAGCTGGTCCCAACTGATCGTGTTCATGTGCAGTTGCCTGACGGCGGCTGGTCCACCACGGCTGTGGTGATCAAGCAAGTGACCCTGAGATCGTGCCTCATCCGTATGGCTAATGGTTCCTTCCTCCGACGCAACAGACGGGCGCTGCGCAGAGTTCCACGCCCGCCACCCAACCATGATGTCCCGCCTCACACAATGCTTCCTCCGGACGTGCCCTACCACGAGGCCACCGATCTACCAGCAATTCTGCCGACCTCTGCGACCACCGCATTGGCGGCGGTCCGGCCTATCCAAGTGCAGGCGGCCCCTGATCCACTCTTGAGGCGGTCAACCAGAATTTGTCGCCCACCGCAGAGACTAAACTTATAGACTGAACCTTTGCACAACTGTGTTACCTTATCGTTTTGACCTCTGTAAATATCGTTGTTACCGTTTCATCTTCCCTATATCTGCACTAGCGACACCTTCCTGTGCACATAAGGTCATTTTAGCAAATTCTGTATATAGGCACGCACATATACACATCCCCACGCACATGCACCTTAATATTTATTATTTCAACACACACAATACAGAACAAAAAAAAAGGGAGGGAGATGTCATAATACACATCTATGTATACAATGGAGTGCAGACAGGCAGTGATTGACACACAAGATGACCAGTAAGCACACAGAGCAGAGCAGCCAATCACCAGACAGGACACGACCACTATAAAGCCAGAGGTCACCAGTTTTCCCGCTCTCTCGGGACCCAGCCTCTGAGACAGTCAGACTTAGTGAGCTTACCAGTGCAAACACCATGTGGTAGCTAGTAAGTCTGGTTAGGATAGTATCAGGTCTCCAGTCAAGTCAGCATAGTGTCAACCCACAGTTGAACACGTATAATAGTTTAGATGTTAAATAAAATCGTGTTGCATCTTATCAAGTGTTGGAGGTCTGTCTCTCGCTACACTGCATCAAGTGCAGTCCACATCGACCCAGCCTACCCAACACATCACAGTGTAGGTGGATTGCCCCTTAATTGGAAAAAAAAATAATTGGGTTCTCTAAATTCAAAATAAATAAAATCTATCCAATATGCTTCCCAAATGATGATTACTTTGTGTGAAATCTTCCTGATGTCAAACCTGAATATGCCCCTCTTACCAGTTTAAACTTGTGCCACAATATGGTTTAACTTGATGAAAAATTTCAATTGACCTTTTTCCATGCAGTTTATCACCTAACGCTTTCTTTTGTAGACTTCCATCATGTAGGGTGAATACTGAGCACAGGGAGCCCTTACTTAAAGTGGTGATCTGGTTCTTCAAAATCGCCACTTTAAATGAAATCAGTTTAAGTGAAGTGTGATTTCCCATAGGAATCAATGTTAAAGGCAGAGATAGGTTCCTGAGGACAAATTTTGCCCAGAAAAATCAATGTAAAAATTGAAACACTGTACCAAAGCCTGCAATACTGTACAAAGCAGGAAGCAACTTTAAAAGTGTTGCAATGCCTGCAGGCTTCAATCGGGCAGAGACCTCTTTGAAAAAAAACAAGTTTACAACAGGTTCCTCAAACTGTTGTATGGCTGAGGTTATTCACAAGGACTCCGACTTCTCAACCTTGCCCCTCGCCAAAGGTGTGGTGACCCTCAGGTTAAATCACCACCAGTCAGCTCTCCCCCTCAAAGGGGAAAGCAGCCTATGGCCATCTGGGACTATGGCGACTTTACCTCACTTTTTCCTATGGCGAAGAATTCTTTCAAAAAGTCCCCAATTTTTAGCAACTAACCGAGGGTAGAGTAAAAAAAAACAGGTTAAAATGGAGTTCAGTTCAGTAAGGGGGCGGGGGTGTGGAGGGTGGGGTGGGGTGGGGGAGGAGGTGGGGGAGGGGGGAAGCACCTGAAAATGCAGCAAGACAAAGTGATGTTGCTCAAATGTACAGGAAGGACAAAATGGTCCTGATCACAAGCCAGACTCCACGCAGAATCGCTGAGCCAGGGTGAAACTATGACAGCATCACGTCTTGATGCACACTTTAAAACGGGGAATGGTGCATTTAAAATTAAACCCAGGCATAAAAAAATAAAGGGCGGGATTCTCCGTTGGCTGTCGCCGAAATCAGAAAACGCGATTGGTGGAAAACCAATTGGTGAAAACAGGTTCCGCTGCCAAAGTCGCGGTGGGCGCCGATTTGATGCCAAATCACAATTCCTCATCACCGTGACAGCGGCATCAATGTAGTCCGGAACGCACATACAGCAAACACCTTTTGCATATCATTAGCGGTCCTGATCCGGTATTCTCCGGGGTCTCCGCGATTCTCCGCCTCCGATGGGCCGAGTTCCTGATGACGCGGTTCACTTGTGCTTCTAAAAATCGTGAAACCGGCGTCGTGGCTGCTGAGGGAGAGAGGGGGAGGGGGTAGAGAAAGTGTCCAACATCGCCATAATTTTTTGACAATTGTGCTGCTGGCCTGAGGGCTTCTGGCCGGGGGGAATAGCAGGGAGTAGCCAGGAGATAGGCTGTGGGACCAGGGTGGACAAGCATGGAACACCATTGCCGCAGCCAGCAAGGCAGCCATGTAGCTGTGCATGCTGGTGACAACTCACCGCAAACTTAATGCCATGGATCGTATAAATGTCCTCTCAGACCACCCCCACCCCCAGGTGCCCTCTGGCCCCAGCCGATCCATCAGCTGTATGGGCACGCTTCAGCACAACCAGCGCCATCTTGTTGGATGGGATGAGTGTGTGTGGGAATTATAATGGTCGGGATTCTCCGACCCCACGCGAGAATCGTGCCACGCCGCTCCGACGCCGGCCTGCCGATTCTCCGGTGCTGATTCTCAGGCGCCCGCGGGTTTCCCATTGTGGGACAGCCGCATGCCGTTGAAAGCACCCACCCCGACGATTCTCCGCGCCTCGATGGGTTGAGTGCCCACCCCCAGCGGGATCTCAGAGTTCTGGCTGCGGGGGCCGTCCTGGTGGGGGGGAGGATCCGACTCCAGGAGGGGGCCTCCACGGTGGCCTGGCCCGCGATCGGGGCCAACCAATCGGCGGGCAGGCTAGTTCCGTGGGTGGCCTATGTTCCTCCGCGCCGGGCTACTGTAGGGCTCCGCCATATTGCCCGGGGGCCGGCGAGGAGACGGGAACCCACGCGCCGGCCGTGGCGCGCATGCACGGACCCTCGCCGGCCATGGTGCACCGGCTTCCGAGTGGCGGAGCAACGGACACCACTCCGGCGCCGTACTGGCCCCCTAGGAAGGAGTGAATACCCGGGCCTGGCAGCCCATTGACACCGGAGTGGATCCCGCTGCTTTTGACATCAGATCTTGGACGCGGGGTCAGAGAATCCTGGCCAATGTGTATAACCAAGCGAATCCCGCACCGTTTTTCACTGGCATCAATTGTGTTCCACGTGGGACTGGCGGTAGCCCCTCCATAGTCGCTGAATCGGTCCAGGTTCAGTGGCAGTTTTGCTGTCATGAAAATCCTGCCCCAGAGTCAACACTTCGTCTCAGGAACGGAGAGTGCAGCCTAAAGCCTGATCGAACAAAACCATTTTAAAAGGGGACACTTAAAATGGGGATTTACTGTAGTGTTAATAATTAATCAAAAATGCAAAACAAGTTATTTTCACCAATACGAGTGTCATGATATTCAAACACACACATCATGATAGACACACCAACAGACAAATCAGAACACACAACACCACAACCAATCACAGAAAGATATAAAAGCACAAACACGACACCTGGTGGTCAGTATTAGCTGGAGACGAGGACCAGGACAGACCTGCTACACGACACACTCAGGGAGACAGCACGTGCAGAGTATCTAGAACAAACTGTATATAAGAGTTAAAATAAAATAGAGTTGTACCACATACAACTGTGTTGGCTCATCTGTGCACCAGAGAACCCAACACCACATGGTACAGGAGTGGATCGATACCTGCCGGGTTACCTCAGTGTACAGAGACAACCAGCAGTGCCCAGGCAAAATGATAGAGCTCCCGGTTCCGCAGCCGCTCCAGTGCCACGGCGATCTCCGTGAAAACTGGCGGCGATTCCGGCAAGTGTTCGAATTGTTCCTGGTGGCAGCTGAACTCCAAGACCTGGATGATAGCGAAAAAATTGAATTTCTCCTCACCATCGCCGGTGCAAGGGCAAGAGAAATATTCACAAGGTTCAGGTTCTTCAGGAGGCAGCAAAGGTACGATTACCAGGCAGTCCTGGACAAATTCTCCAAGTACTGTGAAGAAAACGCAATCCAATCGGCAAGTAAAGGTAAGAAAAGCGGCAGTACTCACCTCGTGGCCGGGATCCCGGAGCCCGAATTCCCAGAGGCCGAAATCCCGGGCCTGAGAGAGGGCTGGGTCGAGGTTGGCGGCCATCTTGCTAAAGGTATCACGCTAGCACAGTTGCGCGAGCAGTGCGCAGAACCGGAAGTTTTGTTTGCGCATGCGCGAGATGCTGCGCATGCGCAGTCAAGAAAACGGCCATCGGTAAAGGAACAGCGATCTGAGCATGCGCAATCGCTTCCTACGTGCTACATACCGAGCGTCAGGATGTCAGAGGCCCCAGACCTCACCAATTTAAAGGGGAAACGTCCCAAATCCAATTTAAAAGGGAAACGTCCCAAATCAAAAAAACAAAAATCTGTTAAAGCTGTAAAACAACCTTCCCTCACCTGGAATGACAGCACATTGCTGCAAATTGACCCAGGAGATGAATTTGACCTCCGAAGAACCCTCCGACAAGCAGTTACCTACGCACAAGTCGATGATTCCGACCTCGAATACTTCGATGACGATCTTTACAGTGTTTCCGGACCTCGCGAGCCCAATGATAGCTCCGTGGTCCAATACGACTATGACTCGGACGAACCTTTCGTGTTGCACATTGGCGGCCCCCACATTGAATCCGACGCAGATGCGGATTCATTTTTCGGATTTGAGGATCTTCAACCCAGCAGATATGACGTCCCAACTTATCAGTACCGGATGATGCTGCAGCCTGACATTAACAGACAGGGAGTGGTGCAAGCACACGGAGAGCGCCCTGCTGCCACACAGAGCGTGGTCCACGTCCCGCTCAACGTTCCCGACTCTATGAAAGAAGACATGCAAGACTCCAGAGCGTAGTTCTCGCATGAACAAGAAGTGACTCCAGTGTCACAAGCCTCCACAGAGAGGTCGTGGACAGCCTCCACGATAGAAGCAACGCAAGACTCCAGAGCGCAGTCCTTGCACGAACAAGAAGTGACTCCAGTGTCACAAGCCTCCACAGAGAGCTTGTGGACAGTCTCCACGATAGAAGCAACGCAAGACTCCAATGTGCGGTCCTTGCAGGAACAAGACCATGAGGGTCTAGCAACCTCGCCTGACCAACCAGCGGCAGACGATGCAAGTCTGCCATGCTCACGTGAACAGCAAGAAGGCTATAACAGCCTACCATGCTCCACTACACAGCAGCATGACCATGACGGTCTCTCATGCTACAATGAAGGGCACAGCGCTGAAGACTGTTCCAGCCCAACTGAAGACAAGCCAAAGGAATCGCCTCTTCCAAGCCCGAAGAAAAAAGGTTTATGCGCTGACCTTCAGGATCATTATAGCCGAACAGAGATTAATAATGCTGCACGGCCACAGAAGGATGCTGAGGATTTGCTAAAGAAATTAATTGAATGTTTAACTTGCAAGGAGCAGACTGAGAATTGCCAGTGTTTTAGTACGGATCGAAAAAATGGACAAGACATTGATCCTCAGGTAATGGAAAGAACACAACCTGAATCATATCTACAGCAGGGACAAATGTCTCCCTTCAACACAACGCCGCAAAGTCCCAACTACGGAGACCAGCAGTTAGTCAGCAATGACTCTTCAAACCTTGAGGGGAACATTAATTGCATTGAACCTATACACACTCCACTGATAAATGAGCAGAACATTGGAGCAAGAATCCTGAGGACACCGACATCGAGTAGCCAGATAACAAATTTAAAACCCGCAGCAGTTTCAAGTGAACCAAGTGTGCTTTCCACGAATGGTGAAGATGCAGATAAGGTCGACCCGATTATCCATTGTACCACACTAACCCCAGTGATTAAGCAGTTATGTATGGGGAGTATAATGTGGGCAATTGAGAACAGTAAAAGAGAGACTGTGACCATGCCAGTCCCAGCAAAATCAGACCCAGAGACCATGAAGGCATGTACATTAGACAAAGATACATATGAGGTACCTGAGAAGAAAAGTGAAACGGAATGTTCTTTGGAAAATAGTACAATGTCGATAGAAACATTGGATCCTATATTCGAGACCATACATATGGGAGAATTTGGGGGTAATAAACAAGGTTCTGCAATGTCTGGGGGAAGATTTAAAATTCCAAAGAAGAAAAGCCCAAATGAAGGACAACGGCAAGACAATGACAGTCCACCGACATGGTGTGCACCACCAGATGAAAACTCTGACAATTTACCCAACCCTAGTGAACAGCAAGCTGCTAATGAGGATCTATCCACGGGATGTGAGACGAGTGACGACAGCATCCCACTTCCCATGCAAAAGGTGCAAGGTGACAGACCTCGCCTAGTGCGTACCGAGGCACTCGACGATCACGGTGGGACCACTGACGACTGCGGTGGCGGCGCACCGCTTCCACCCTCGATGGCTCGAGCCTCTCCACTGGTCGGTGCATTCCTGCATGTTCCGACTCCAGAAGTGCAGCTTCAGGGAATCTCGGCTGCCTCCAGTGAACCTGTTGGGACTCTGGACGGGGAGCATCGACGGAAGGCAGACCGGACTCCAGATGGGGAGCAGCCAAGCGCCGACTCTGATTCGCGCACGCCAGGCCTTGCTCCGGACGGGCGGTGTCGCGGCCTCGGTGATGGCACGCTCAGGGTGACGGCGGATGCCACTGCGACAGGGAATGGATCGCGTGGCACTCCCACTGGGTTGGCAGTGGCGACCAGCACCGGCGGTCCAAGATGGACACACCAATTCGCGCCATCGCCAGACGTTGATGTGAGCAACAATTCTCTCTCCAAGGCGACATGCTTCGACGTTACACTGCGGAGTCGCCCTTCCGGCACAGCAAGTGGCCGGAACCAGCGTGCACGGTCTCGGCCAACTTCCACATCTGGCACAGTCATCGCCTTGCATGATATTAGTGATGGTGCTTCTTCGATGGCAACGACCCATCGGCTACAAGATGCCGTCCACCACAAACATAAAAAGAAAAAAGACTCCACCTTGTTCCTGGCATGCAGGGCGGATGGATTGGTGCGTAGGCACAATCAGCGAGCTTTGCGCAGCCTTCCACACTCGCAACTGAACCGTACGCACATGCCGGATCCTCCACTGGTTCCCAAGGATGACTTTGTGGAGATGCCACGGATCATGCCCCTTCCATCGCCACCAGAACCAAACCACAGCCAAGGCAACACTAACAAAGATGTTGAATGTTATATTTGTACGAATGAAAAACCAAGCACTGCACGAAGCACAACAAATGGAAAAGTAGAGACTTCGGCAGCAGCATCACCACCAACAGTCCAAGGTGAACCAGTGTGAACCCAAATCTCCACAGCTGAACCGGCTTGAGGACCAGCCTATTCTTGAGGCGGTCACCCATTAGACTGGACTTATAACGCTGTTCATATGTTCAAAAAGTCAAACACTTCTGTATTATAACCTGTTGTTGTTTATCGTTCCAGATATCGTCTGACCGGACCACTGTTCAAGTTGTTTTTTTTCTCGCATTCATGTTTTGTTATGGTACAACCTTGTTAGTGTGACGCACCCGACATCGCCCCATGTAAATAGTTACGTCATATACACACGCTGTACACAACACACACACACACACACTCTTAGATGCACTCACGTCCCGATTATATTTATAACCACGTAGGCACATATCTTTGTAAAAAGGGGGGATGTCATGATATTCAAACACACACATCATGATTGACACACCAACAGACAAATCAGAACACACAACACCACAACCAATCACAGAAAGATATAAAAGCACAAACACGACACCTGGTGGTCAGTATTAGCTGGAGACGAGGACCAGGACAGACCTGCTACACGACACACTCAGGGAGACAGCACGTGCAGAGTATCCAGAACGAACTGTATATAAGAGTTAAAATAAAATAGAGTTGTACCACATAAAACTGTGTTGGCTCATCTGTGCACCAGAGAACCCAACACCACAACGAGGACAACCTTTGATTCAGGGAACCTTATATCACAGTCTATTTCTCTGTTGTAGGTGTTAAAAATTCTGAACAGATGATGTACCAGAGCTTTAGGGAATATTGCAGGGCATAATACAGGCAATTGTGTTTCAAGCTTTTCCAAATTACAATGCTCTGTGCACCCCCATTGAAACCATATCCTTTTCCCAAAAATAAACCTGCCATTTGTTTGAAAGGTATTCTGACTTTTCTGACATTTTTCACAGTACATAAACATATGTGGCATTGTCAGAAAGCTGATTGGCTTACACAAAATCCCTACTGACTGCACACCAGTGGACCAACACATTCAAGACCTGAAATAAAAATGTAGTGATGAATGTTTCTGTGCCTCTCAATCCGGCTGCTGTTTTCCAAGCAGCCTGACAGCTCGATGCCATTTTGCATAAGGATGCTTGTGTGTGAGAAAATCTGTAGAACTGTATGGGCTGAATTTTTTATTCTCCCCGGGGGGGAGGGGGAGGGGAGGGGGGGCATGACTGCCTCCTGAGAGAGAGAGGTGGTATCTCATCTCCAATCATCGGCGGGGATGAGTTCCCCCCTGATTGCGCGAGTGGCAGGTCAGAAAACACTGCTGCCCGAAAATCTCTGCCCCAAGATTCAGCTCTGTGCTGCTGCTCGAGAAGCTTGCAACTGCAAGAATGTTAGCCAGCCCTGACACGGCCCGCACGGCATGCTGGGACTGTAAGGACGATGGTGTGTGTGCCAGAAGCGTGCAGCGTAACGGGCAGCACAGTGGCGCAGTGGTTAGCACTGCTGCCTCATGGAGCCACGGTTCGATCCCGGCTCTGGGTCGCTGTCTGTGTGGAGTTTGCACATTCTCCCTGTGTCTGCGTGGTTTTCGCCCCCACAACCCAAAGATGTTCTGGCTAGGTGGATTGGCCATGCTAAATAGCCCCTTAATTGGAAAAAATTCATTGGGTACTCTAAAAAAAATTTTTAAAGTATGCAGCGTGGATAAATTTTGAAGTCAAATAACGCTGTATGCTGATTTGGTGCATGAACTGCTTTTTCCATTTTGCAAGTGCGGGAATGCCATTTTTTAGTCCCTCCCAAATTGCCTCTTCCCCCACCCACTACCCTCCCCCTCACATGAGCCCTATTTAAAGTAATCACCATGGGACTTCCAGATGCAGTGATTTTTCTTTTGCTGATGCACAGTGGGTGGAAGTATTGTGTAGTTTGTTGTTGAAGGAGTTTGCAAAGTGTTTTGGCTTCACAAGTCAGTGGTGTTAAAGTTTGACCGGATGCTCAAAGAAGTTAGTTGGCCTACCAGAAGGAAGCTATAGTTGAAGTTTTCCTGGCCTGCGGCCTGATTGGAGATGGAGCAGAGGCAGAAAAGAGAGGAAGCTCTCCACACCAGGAGGAGGGGGAGGACTCTCAATAAAAGGTTCTACCTACCAGGGGTGCATCTGAGGCCACTACATTTTGCGAAGGAAGCGATCACTGAACTGTGCCACATTCTCATAAAGGTAAAGTCGCCATAGTCCCAGATGACCATAGGTTGCTTCCCCCTTTGAGGGGGGGGGGAGCTGACTGGTGGTGATTTAACCTGAGGATCACCACACCTCAGACGAGGGGCAAGGCTGTGAAGGCAGGGCCTTCATGAATAACCACAGCCGGTACGAGAATGAACCCGCGCTGCTGGCCTTGATTTGCATCACAAACAAGCTGTCTAGTCCACTGAGCTAAATCGGCCCCTACATTCTAGGCTGGCGAGGCAACAGCAAGGCAAATTTCTCATGCGAGACCTGTAGCTCCACCAACGGGAAGACAGCATTGAAATGGTCATGAAGATCACAATGGCAGATCCTTCTGAATGAGAATAGGTGACATGCTGTCATTTCAGGTTGCCCTGCGTCGCTGCACCAGAGAGAAACAGGAGGAGTGAGAGCCTTGATTTGCGGGGCTAATGGGATGCCCAATGGTGTAAGGAACTGATGATTATATGGACATCAGGGAGGCAGTGGCGTTATGGTATTGTCACTACATTAGTAATCCAGAGACCCAGAGTACTGCTCTGGGGTCGCAGGTTCAAATCCCGCCACTGCAGATACAAATCTGGAATTAAAAGTCCAGCGATGACCATGTCGATTGCCGTAAAAACCCATCTGGTTCACTAATGCTCTTTAGGGAAGGAAATCTGTCATGCTTACCTGGTCTGGCCTATATGTGACTCCAGACCCAAAGCAATGTGGTTGATTCTTAACTGCCCCTCAAGTGGCAGTTAGGGATGGGCAATAAATGCTGGCGGTGCCCATGGTAGCACAGTGGTAACTACTGTTGCTTCACAGCGCCAGGGACCCAGGTTCGATTCCTGGCTGGTCATTGTCTGCGCGGAGTCTGCAAGTTCTCCCTGTGCCTGCGTGGGTTTCCTCCGGGTGCTCCGCTTTCCTCCCACAAGGCCCGAAAGACGCGTTGTTAGGTAATTTGGACATTCTGAATTCTCCCTCTGTGTACCCAAACAGGCACCAGAATGAGGTGACTAGGGGCTTTTCACAGTAACTTCATTGCAGTGTTAATGTAAGCCTACTTGTGATGATAAAGGTAAAGATTACGTCCAATGAACGAATTAAAAAAAATACCTCTGTGGACCCCCTATTTTATCAGGGAAATGTATGCAAGGGTTACTACTCCATGAATGTGCAGTTGGTGTGTGCCCACGTTCAGAACACACTGGCGGTGAATGCCCAATATCCTGCCAGCATCCATCATGTATTCATCCTGCATCCATCGGCTGTACCTGCCTCCTTTGGGCCACCCTGGCTAACCAGAGAGTGGCTGCTTGGTGACAAGCGCAACCCATTTTACAGGTGTCCACAATTCTGCTCTGCCTCCTGACCACAGGTGAACATCACAATTACAATGAGAGCCATCAGGGATGTCATGAAGCAGATCATTGGTATCCTCCATCAACACTCCTGCTGCTTGGACTGCTTGAAGGGGAGGCCGCTCCAATACTCGCTGGAGACTGTCTCCCAGTTTGAGGTGGCTTGCTGGGTCGTCCAGATCTCCGCCTTCTTGAGGGCGTAGCCTTTGGCACCAAGCCTTTGGAGGGCACCGCAACAGAAATGGAGGAGGCATCAGGGACATTTGTGACCCACACAGGCTACCCACAAACAACTGCTCAGACTCCAGGTTTCCCTGAAAGCTTACCTCCAGATAGAATTGCTCCATAATTACACACCTTTCAATGTATTTGCTACACATAAGCATCACAGCACCCTCCTAGCCAAACTTCTGAATTAAAAAGACACCAGCAAAACGATCCCACTCCATAACAACTGTCGCCAATGGCATTTCCAATGATACCAACATAACTGAACTATTCACTTGTGCATTCCCTTAATGCCTGCCTTCCAGGTTCCTTTTGCCTGGCCTCGTGCTCCTACGAAGTGAAAAACCCATTGGCTGCAACATGACTGGTGGAAAGCTGCCAAGTTTCACTGGGGGAGACTGCAGGTTGTCTTTTAAGATGACCCTGTACAGTTTTGAGCTTTGAAGGGCCAGCTTTGTGTGGGTGCGGCGTCAGCTTGGCATGGACGCCAACATTCTAGGCTGGCTGGCTAAGAGGCAGCAGCAAGACAATGTTGTGCTTCCAACTACAGACAGCATGGTGTTCAATGTGGGACCCGGAGCAACGTCAGCATGCATGACAATTCCCATACCCGCCAGCATTCACTTGTTGAAATTTTCCCCTGTAGCTTATCAAAGAATCACTTGTAGCTTGATCTCATTTAGAGATACACAGTTTTGCCCTCTTCCCAGCATTGTGAACAACTGTTTTGTAGCACAGCATCAAAGAGGTAGATGTAGATGCACTTTTGAATTAACACATAAACAAACAGGTCCTGACAGTGTAATATTCAGGCGCCTAGGATTCAAATGGAAAAAAAAAGGAGTTACATTTGAATAGCACCTCTCACAACCTCAGGTTCTCACAACCAAATCCTTTACAGCCAACGAAGCATGTTCGAAGTGTCGTCACTGCTTTAACGTTGGAATGTGTTGGTCAACCCCTCACCTCGGAGCCCGAAGGTTGTGTGTTCAAGCTCCAGTTCATCACAGAAATCAAGGTTGACATTTCAGTGCAGTACTGAGGGGGGGTCGGAGATGATGGGGTAAGTTTGCCAGTCCCATCTGCCGCAAGACTCGTCGCGGGCAAGAGGGATAATTTGACGGGACTGTTTAAAGGTCCATTGACCTTGGGTGGGAATTCGCAGTCTCAGGGTGGGCAAAACCGAAAAATCCCACCCAGTGTCTTTTGGCTAAGATGTTGAACTGAAGCCAGCCTTCCCTCTCAGGTGGATAGAGAAGATCCAATGGCATTATTTGAAAGAAGAGCAGGGAAGTTAATCCCGGTATCGCATCCTATATTTATCTCTCAATCAACATCAAAAATACAAAATACGTGGTTATTATCACATTACTGTAGGTCAATTGCTCACGGTCCAAGCTGTGCTCAACTAAAAGATTAATTACTGTTTATGGGGTCTTTTTGTGTTCAAATTGGCTGCCACATTTTCCGCATTAGAACGGAGACTACACTTCAAATGTACATCTTTGGTTGTAACATTGCGTGCAGGGGTATAAGAAAATTGTAGATCAGTTTATGGTGAATGGGTTCTGTATTTGTTATACACAACACACCGAGTAAATATTCCCCCAGCATGAGTCAAATAGCAATTGCTTGGTACGAGGCGAGTAGAGCAAAGTGAGATAAACAAGAGGCAAGAAAGGAAACAAAATAGCAGCAGGAAGTTGTCTTCTACTGACACTACCAACACATGTATGAAGACCTTTTTGACTGTTTTGTCTTATCCTAATAAAATGCTTGCTCTTCGCACCTGATACTGAGGAAAATATATCCAAGATTGCATTTGCTGCCTGATGCAGCCACAATAGTTTACAGCAAGACACTTACATCACCCACACTTACTTATCACTGCAGGTGCTGCCAGCCTCTGTTCTGTTCTTTTTACGGAAGCCTTGAACGTGCTCTCGAATGCCATGTAAGGACATAAAAATCATTCAATGAAAATCACTCATGTCAAGTGTTATCTCTCTCTGAACGACACAGTCCAGGGCTTCAGATCTTGTACAGAGTGTTGTGGTTTGGCTCCGCAGGAAGCCCTTGCTGAATTGTACTGTACTTGGAGCCTGTTTGCACAATATTAACATACAGGTCTGTCTAAGCCCTGCCCAGGGACCCTGAACAAATGTGGGTGGCTGGATTCTCCGCTCCAGAGATTAAGTGTTGATGCCGGGGCAGGATTCGTGGACTTCCATGACAGCAAAATTGGCCCGTACCTGGGCCGATTCAACAACCGTTGAAGGGGCTAGCACCGGCATCACGTGGAGCATGATCGATTCCAATGGGAAACGGTGTGGGATTCGTGGTTGACACTCGGAAGGCTGACAAGCTGCAGCCACATATGCGTACTTCACTCCACACACACACACACACACACACTTCCCAGCTAACAAGATGGTACTGGTTGCGCTGGAGCGCATCCATCCCGCTCATGGGTCGGCTGGGGCCAAAGGGTACTTAGGGGGATACGTGCTGTGGTCCTAAGTTCACAGTGGACAGTCAGCGGTGTGCGCAGCTGCATGGCTGCCTCGCAGGCTGTGGCAATAGTGTTCCATGCCCGTTCACTCCGACCCCTCAGCCCATCTCCTGGCCAACCCCCGCTACTCCCACTGGCCCTGGCAGAAGTCCCTGTGGCATATGGCGCAATTGTCAGCAAACTATGGCGATGTTGGACACTTTCTGTACGCCCTTTCTCTCCTTCAGCAGCCACGGCGCCTGTTTTACGATTTTTAAAAGCACAAGTGAACCTTGCCATTTGGAATTCGCTCCAGTGGAGGCGGAGAATCGTGGAGGCCCCGGAGGATACCGGGTCAGACCCGCTAATGATATGCCAACGGCATTTACTGTATGCATTTACACCAATGTCGAAGCACCAGAGAATTGCGAATTGGCGTGAAACCGGCGCCAGCCACAATTTCGGAGTCAAAACAGATTCTCCGTCCAATCGCTTTTCGTAATTCCGGCTTCGGCCAACGGAGAATCCCGCCCAGGGTCTCCTGTCAAATATGCGTCGACTGCTGGGGAATCTATGAACGTTGCTCATCCCACGTATAAACATTGGGACCTGCTGGTTGCGTTCATCGCAATGCATGGCAGGCAGTGACTGGAACTTGAATGTGGTGGAGAGGAGGTGCAATTTAGTCCCACGTGCCAACTAATTCCCTCTAACGTGCTGGGTTGGATAGTTAATCACACCTTTGTGTTTTGCCAAATACGGGGTTGTGAAGATGTCTGGGAGGGCCGATGGGTGTTGAGGGACATCAGTCTAGTTTGTACAACATTTTTCAGAACTCCTTTTGTTGAATAATAGAGCAAGATCAAAGCCAATCTCCAAATTATCCACCATCCCAGATTAGTTGACATAAAAAAGCACAGGCATAAATTTAAGAGTGTGTAGATCTGTGAATTGAGACTACCCTACTAATAGATAACAATCAGAAGACGCCTTGGCACTCAGCAAGAATTGATAATGCATCAAAGACAAGATAAATGATGTTGATTGATGATTAAATTTGTGCTATTAGATTTTCAGACTGGGTTGTTAGGATACCAGACCAGACCCAACATTTGTCAGGATACCGGAGAAGAACCCCAAACAACTTGGGCGGGATTCTCCCAACGGACGGCTAGGTGCCGATGGCAGAGTAAAAACGGGAGTGTTTTACTCCAGCATCGGCACCCATTCCGGGACCCCATTCTGCGGCCCACAGGGGGCTAGGACAGCGCTGGAGCGGCCTCCGCCACCCCAGCTGACGATCCCGGCCAGAACCTGGCGCCGTGGGGTCCACACATGCGCAGTTGGGCCAGCGCCAACTAGCGCATGCGCAGTGGCCTTCTTCCCTGCGGCGGCCCCGATGCCAAATGGCGCAGGGCTACCGGAGCCAGCGCGGAGGAAAGGAGGCCGGGGGGCAGAGAGGCTGGCCCGCCAATCGGTGGGTCCCGATCGATGGGCCCCGATGGCGCCGAATTGCATCCCGGCGTCGGGGCGGTGTGGCCCGATTCACGTGGCGCCACGCCGGTTCTCCGACCCGGGTCCCTTCTTTTTTAATTTGTAAAACTGTGAGGAATGGATACATCACCCCAGGAGTGATGCCTCTGACCAATAGCTATATTTTATGTTAAAATAAACTTTAATTGGGTCGGCACGTGGCACAGTGGTTAGCACTGCTGCATATGGTGCTGAGGACCCGGGTTCGAATCCCAGCCCTGGGTCACTGTCCATGTGGAGTTTGCACATTCTCCCCGTGTTTGCGTGGGTTTCACCCCCACAACCCAAAGATGTGCAGGTTAGGTGGATTGGCCACGCCAAATTGTCCCTTACTTGGAAAAAAAAATTGGATGCTCTAAATTTATAACAAAAAATAAATAAACTTTAATTGAAGCACTGAATTAACCACATTAATATCAAAGAAAATAGCTTTACAATGATCAGTTAAACAGTTCTCAAACACAAGGAAAAACTTAAACTTACTATCTATACCTGCTACTAATTCCAATTAAGCAACCCAATTCAGTTCAAATGCCACTTATAAATAAAGTTAACAAACAGATTACTTGCTTAGTTGTGTAAGCTTTTGGAAAGGTTTCCTTTCAAGAGCTGTTTCAGCATACCTCTGCTCAACGTCGTAGCATATGGAAAAATAGCTGTTCAATTTAAAATCCTTCTGTATTATCAGACTCAAGTCCTAGGCCAAACTACAAAACTGCAGACAATCTGGTTCCTATGATTTATTACATCATCTGTATTCCACAAAGATGTCACGTGACCTGCTTAGCTAGAACTAAATATAACCCCTTGGAGCTGAAACTGTCTCGTGTAGTTTGTGTGACCTGTCAGTTGTGAACCCTCAAGGAGCAGAGAGGGGCAACGTTTTGGCGACCCTGGGTGGGTCCCTTAAAAATAAAGAGGTTTTGTTATGGCCTAAACAGGTGTCCAAGAACCCCCATCTGGAAAAAAGTTATCACTAAACAAGTTCCAACCACCAGCATGTCACACAAGGGTTCAGTTAATTAGAATAAGTATAAAATGGAGGAATGGAAAAAAATGTTTGTTGCCTATTTGACTGGAAAACTACCACACCTGAGTGAAGGGCAGTGAGGCACCTCCAGACAACAGATTTTGGAACAGACCCAGGAATTGCAGGGCATTAAGACATCCAAGTTGTCAAAGGCGTCAGCGATTGCTGCGTGTATGGGAGAATGTAAGAACAAAAATGAAGAAATTGAATCATTAAAACTTAGAGCAAAGGAAGAAATGAGGAACAAGGATGACGAAATGGAAATACTTAATTTCAGAGTTGAGGGTGAACTTAGAAGTAAAGATGAGGAAACTGAGTTGTTAAAGGCGGAAATTAAAAGTCTTGATGTTGAGGCAATGGAGTCCCGTAGTCGGGCTCACAGTGCCAACCCTATTAATGAAATGAAAATGGTACATTTGCATTTGAACCCGTTTCAACAGGTGTGAGCAAACTTAAAGGGAAAGAGACCGTGTTAAACAAGATGTGTAAGGAAAGGATAAACAAATTAGATCACTTGAGAAAAAATATAATAACTTATAAGCGGCCCTTGAACTCTTATATTAGACGGGGTACAACAAGGCTCATAGTCGAGCCAACCACTCAGATTGTCAGAAAGTGATTGATAGGTTAAGACATCAATTGCCGGTCAAGGAAGGGATGATTTGTGCTTTTAATACCCAACGGGAGTCAGGATATGGTGAGGCTTCCTGGATTACACCGCACAGAAGTACAGCGAAAAGAAAGAGGATTATGGGCAATGGAATCCACCACGCCCATCCTCTGATGAATACCTGACTCCCACTGCCCCTCTAACCGGGAACCCCATAATCCGCCCAAAGAATTGACCCAATTGCAAATGCTGCGGCGAATCCAATTACTTATTCGACCCCACATACAGTAACCCAAATAAGGAAATTGTAAAACAAATACCTACTGCCATCCCGATCAGACACCTATGAGTTGTTTGATCAGCCGATGCAGAGGAGATGAAATTATGATTCGTACACTCAGCCCTCCCGACTGCTGTGAAAATGGGAGGTGGAATCCGACTACAATTAAAAGCTGAAATCCTAACAGCCATCGGTCACTCCTGGGGAGGAACCCATGCTTGCAAAGTGTAATCACTGAATCTCTGACCATTGATGAGGAACTCAACTGGGTCAAGAGCATAAGTACAGAAACCAGAGACTGGAGTAGTAACTCTTTGCCTGCAATCACTGTCAGTCAGAATGACGACATGGATGCAAAATACCAAGAGAGGCGGGAAACGAGCTTCTCACCGTTGATGTAACAAGCCAGGAACTTCATTTTTGTAAAGTTCACAAAATTTTTATATAAATAAAGGGCTTTCTTGCCATATGTACCCCCTCACCGACATGACGTCACATCGGAGAGGTTCACAACAGCTAGTTAAGAATGTGAAGCAGTCAAGAGGATCCCCCCAGGGGTGCCAAGGTATGTACAGTTCCTGGGGGGTAGACGAGTGTGCCCGGGTGGAGTCCTCTGGGTAGTCCAAGTAGGGGGAGAGGATTCCCGCTATGTGTGGTGTGCGGTGGGAAGAGTGTTAAGACCTTTGAAAGGGGGGATCTGACAGTGATGGGGGGAGTGGGCAGTGGGGGGGAGCAGTGGGAACTGAGTGGGGGTTGATGGAGTTAATGCTGGCGTAGTCATTGTGGGGGAAGAGCCCCCAATAATTGTGCTATGGTTGGGGGGGGGGAGGGTGGGGGGAGCGCCCTGCTAGTTGTGCCCTGGAGGGGGAGAGTCCCTGCCACCTTAATGGTGAGGGGGCGGGGGAAGGGGGGAGGGGGGCTAGGAAAGCTGGGGGGAGATTAATGTCAGTTCAGATCGGTGCGATCTGATCGGGGCACCCTTTAAAAATGGCATCCCAATTTCTGAGAAGCTGGCCTTCGGCTCTATCAGTCAACGCCCTGCCAGCGTAAACCCTGACCCCCTCCCCAATTTTCTTTTGTCAGAATGACTCAAGATGTAGTCTGAAACTCAGCAGTGCATCCAAAGAGATACACGCTGGTTTTCAATCAGGGCCTGACATTCTGATAAATTGTAGGAAAATTCCACCCTGAGTCTTCTGCGGCAAGTAACTCACCTCCTGAACCCCCAAAGCATCATCAGCACCTACAAGGTACCAATCAGCTCCTCCCTACTCGGCTGGGTGGATGCAGCTGCAAAAACTCTCAAGAAGGTCAACGCCATTCAGGGCAAAGCAGCTTGCTTCAGCCGTGGGGTCGGAATGGGGATTGCAGTCATTCAAGATGGCGGCACTGGACAATGAGGTATGAGCAATAAACTCTGACCTTGCCTGTGACACCCCATCTTGAAAATTTGATTTAAAAAAAACATTGCATCATGAGGATGAAAAATATGCCATTTAAGTCCATGCCCTTTCTTTCTGACAAGAGACAGACAACATTAATAATGATCATATTGTCACTTCCAGTTACTATCCTCTGGCCCAAAGTCCCTTTCAGTAGACATCCATCTATTACAGATCCAGCAGTGGAACATTTTTAATCGACATCAATTACTTTTATTGTACAAGGTTCTCATGCTCTTCATGCTCCCACCATGACAGCTAAATGTAAATGTTTGCAGTTCTGAGTAAGTGAGCAGTGTAATCACAATATCCGCGAAATTCAGCTGCAATCAATGCAGAAAGAGCTTGAAGTATTTTGTAGTGATTCCACTGTAAAAAAAAAGCATTCAATCTGGGATATTTGCCTGAGGTAAACTTCATTGTATCAAAACAAAGCTCGCTTACACGCTTGCTTTATTTATCAATATTGTTTTAAAATTATTGGCTTCCAAAAATACAATATGGGATGATTGGGGCGAGAAGCTGAGGCAGTGTAAGGAAAATACTTTTACATGGTGAGTTGGTTTGACTAGGAATGTCCTGCCTGAAAGGTTGGTGGAGGCAGATCCAATGGCAGGAATTTTCTGGCTGTTCATGCTGGCAGGCAGGATCTTCTTGCCTGGCCGCTAGCGCACCCTTTCCATGAGTTTCCCGCCGACAAGGGGTGTATTAAGCGGTGTTAGGAAAATAAAGGTAGTTTTAAGGGATTTATATTTTAATTGATAAACATTAGAAATAAGATTTAATTTAACGTTTCTGTGCCCGGAAGGGTAAACCCAATAGTTAAGATTGTTCATGCTGGACAATGGTGTTTGTATGTGTGGGAGTTGATTAAATTCCAACTGCATTTCTATTGGGCTTAGAGAGCACTACAGTGAGGAGCAAATAAACCAGCAATGGTTGCTTAGCAACTTAGGCTTTGTAAGTAGAGAAGCTTTTAAGTTTTAGTTTAGTTAATTTGATTGGAGTTGAAGATAGGTAGTGAGAGAATAACAATAATAATACTCTTTATTAGTGTCACAAGTAGGCTTACATTAGCACTGTAATAAATTTACTGTGAAAATTCCCTAGTCTCCACACTCCAGTGCATGTTCGGGTACACAGAGGGAGAATACAGAATGTACAATTCACCTAACAAGCACGTCTTTCGGGACTTGTGGGTGGAAACCGGAGCACCCGGAGGAAACCCATGCAGACACAGGGAGAGCATGCAGACTCCACACAGACAGTGACCCAAGCAGGAATCGAATATGGGCCCCTGGTGCTGTGAAACAACAGTGCTAACCATTGTGCTATTTTGTTGCTCATGTATCGATTGAATTAGCTTTTAAAATTATATTTGAATTAGCTCCTACTGCAGAGTAGTGGTCAGTAGGATAATGGTAGTGTCCCTACTTCTGGGCCAGACAGAAGCTTTGGGTTCAAGTCCCACTTCAGGATTTAACAGTCATGGAATGGGCATTCATAATGAGGCTAAACAGGTTGATCATCAGCGGGTAAATCCTTCCAATAAGCCTGATGGCAACAAGAGACGGAGTTTCCTCGTTAACCAAATACTGCAGAAGGTAATGGCAAATGACTGCAATACTTGTTAAGCATCATTATGGACCAAACTGATGAAAGTCCATGCTTACCAACACCTCCTTTAGGCCAAGGTGCCTAAACACAAATGTCTTTGTGTAACAGTCACGTCTACTATCTGATAAACAGTGAAAACCAATTTTGCAGTGATTCTAATTTACAAAAATTAAGCTGCACTCAAAGTTACACAAAAGCAACGTTGATTTTTTGGACAAAATGTTATATTTGTAACCACTTTATTTGCATTTGCAAATTCAATTGAGCAAACAAACCTAAATCATGATTTATTTTTAAGTACAGCAAATATGGTCGCCTTAATCCTTTTTGGATTTGGGTGAAAACAATCAACATTAAGGCAATTTAATTTGGAACGGTAAATTGAGTATATTAATGTGCTTTATTAAAAGGAGATGAACACAAGCATTGGGTGGGACCACTGCGATATGTTTCGGGCGGGGGGGGGAGATGGCCCACCATTGGCCGGTAGTGGGAACTTTCAGTCCCGCTGCTGTCAAACAGGTTTTCCTGTTGTTCACACATACCAACACTGGGAAACCTGTGTGTCGGTGGGGTTGGATGATCTCGCTGGTGGGAACGGCCAGAAGGTTTAGACCAATGGCTCTTCAAGGAATGTAAAGCAAGGAACATTTCCCTTTGTTGCACTTGTGTCAACTGTGGCTCAATTGGCAGTGCCCTTGTCTTTGAATCTGCAAGCTCTGCGTTCAGGTCCACAGTTCCAAGCACAGGAATCCAAGACTAACATTCTAATGTCACATTGCGGGAACGCTGCACCTTTAGAAGTACTATCTTGCAGATGTGGGGCAAGGTCCTTCGGCTGGTCACAGCAGCGGGATCTTCCGGTCCTGCCAACAGTGCACCCCACCATGGGTTTCCCAGTGGCGTGGAGTGGATTCAGTGATAAATCCCATTGACAGCGGCGGTACAGCCAGCCACCGGCTAAGGGTGGGCAGCCTCCCATCGCTGAGAAACACGAACTTCGCCCTTGATGTTAAACTGGTGTGGTCTAGCCCTTCTGTTGATTATAAAATACCCCATGGCACTATTTTGAAGAAGCGCAATGGCATTATTCTGGTTTTCTTAATCAATATTGATTCCTCACTCAAGATCGCAAAAGCAGGTTATTTGGTCCTGAGGTCATGCTATGTAAATACAAGTCTTTATTTCTGTTTAATGAAAATAAGGCAAAGTTTATTCTTCTAACAATAATGTAAAGGCCCCAGTATAACTTTGACTGCACTTACCTATTAGAGGGAGTGTTATTCTAAAGGAGTTCATACCACTAAAACAACAAGCATTGGAATTTCAGAAGGTGCATATGTATCCGCGAGTATTCCACACTCTAATTTCTGAGCTATTGGTTTTTACGCTGCCTCCGATCCAGAAAGAGAAAGCATTATCTGCCTGGGAAAACTGTAACAACTATACCAACTGTTCTTAATGATTTGTAAATTCACACATTTAGATTTCTCACTGAGTTGTACAGCGACAGGAAAAGTCTACTGTGGTTGTCATAATTAACACAACACTTCTCATCCCACAAAGCCTAACAGATTTGATATGAGGAGGCAATTTGTTTAATAAGATTAAGGCTGAAGATTAAATTCATCTCCATGATTAGCAGCTGCACTTCGTTCCAATAATCCACCTTTTATTAATTGCAAAGGTTGTATTGACAAGGTGGAGGAGGTCTGTTACTTGACAAAATCCCTTTCTGCTGATTACATTTGTAGATAAGTTTGATGATCCCAAGCCAAACATATGCATCACATTAGCGTGGTTTAAGATGACTCACAGTGGGACGCCTATGGGACCAGGGGAAGCCAATCTGGAGACGTATTGGGCAGAGTTTAAAAACTAAGGATCTACCTGATTCCATGGTGACTTAGCTGAGAGTTGCCCAAGATGTTTTTGGGGTAAGGCCAAAGTCCAATCTGAGAGGCTGTGAACGTCTGCTAGGGCTGCAGTAATGCATTGAATTTCTGCAGCACAACACACTGCTCTTTCAATCCTGAACCAATACTTGTGTGCCCGCTGGACGGGTGCAATGAAGGTTTACCTTCTCTCGTTAGTGGTTGGCAAAACTGCAATTCTTTGTGTCATGTGAGAGTACCTTTAAGAAATGAATGTTTAAGCAATGTACCTTTAAGAAATGGAGCTGATCATATTACTGAAGTGATGTCAGAGGGTGGGGGAAGCTGAGCTCACTTCTGCTTTTTGAGTTTAGGTTTGGGATCGCAGCTGGGAGTGTCTGTGTGTTTTGCTGTGAGCTGCAGGAAGAAACACAGAGCTGGTCTGTTGATTTCTGCAATCCAAAGACAATAAATATATTGAATGTAACCTGATGTGTTATTATTTTTGAAGGTTTGAAGTCTTTTGGATGTTTATAGGAACAGTTTGAAGGATTATTTAGTGTTGTAGTCTTTTGGGGTGATCTTTGAAGTAATGGGTGTTAAGATATTCAATGTTTGTTTTTAAAAGGTTAACTTGAGTTCATAGAATAAACATTGTTTTGTTTTAAAAACCACTTGTCCATTTCTGCTGTATCACACCTGGAGAGTACGCCTTGTGCTTCCCACACCACAATCTATTAAAAGTTGTGGGTCGGTTGAACTCCATGAAACACTTTGGGGTTCTGTAAACCCGGACCCATAACATTTGTCATACAGTTACACTAAGAATTAGGACCTTTCAAAAGGCTTGTGAATAATGCTTGCAAACCCAACCAAAGATGGTTGCATTGAAAAACCACAAGCTCCCAGCAGGGAACTGAGCTTAAAGTGATTTGCTTGTGATATTTAATGTTAAAATGTTGCAGTTCTTTCTCCCCTAGATGGATTAAACTCTCTGGTGCAAGAGTTTATGAAACATCAATCTAGAGATGCAAGTAATGGCTGGGTATTAGGGCTAGATCTGACTCCACAGGCCCCTGACATGCTCCCCTCCAGCCCAGCGCAAGCCCCCCCCCCCCCCGCCCCCCACCCGACGCCCACCTTCTATGAAGGACCCCCCTTGGCACTCTGGCAGAAATTGTTGGAAGTGTACTTATAACCTTGCCACCCCTTGGGCGGCAAGGTGCCAGATTCGCACTGCCCAGGGGTGTGGCCTGAGGGAGGTACTGAGGTGTGGGGGGAGCTAAAGGGGAGGTCTGAGGAGGGGGAGTCACTGCCACTGATTGGGGGGGGGGGGCTGCATCAGCTTTCTCTGGTTGGAGCACAATTAAAAATGTGTTTCAATCTCAGAGATGCAAGACCTGTCAGAGAGATTGGGACCCTCCACTCTCAGTTGTAGCGCAGACACCGGTGTGCCAAGCAATGGCACGGAAAAGCTGATTCAGCTAAAATATTTTCCAAAGTGCCATAGCATGGTAGGCCAGGGTCACCCCTAGCACTAGCAATCACTCTGATTTTCCCACTGGTAGTTTAGTTCTGGAGAACTACACCCTATATTGCAGTTCCCTCGCCGTCGCTTGGTCAAAATCATGGAAATTCCTTCCTAACAGTGGGTGTATTTACACCAACACTACTGCAGTGATTCAAGAAGATAACTCACCACCACTTTCTCAAGGGTAATTAGGGTTGGGTAAAACATGCTGGCCTTGCTGGTGATGCCTGCATCGCAAGAATGACTTTTAAAAAAACCCTCCAGGTGGTCGAAAATTTCCCATTCTCAACAATTCGCTAAAGAAATAGGGCTGGCTTCTCCGCTGGTGGGATATTCCATTGCGCCGGCAGCGCACTCATGCCCTGGGATTTCCCGACGGTGTGGGGCTGCCCACAATAGGAAATCACATTGGCCAGCTGGTGGGATGGAAAATCTCACCCATCATTCCTGATTACTTTAACAGTGTTGGTTGAAGGATGAATGTTGGCCAGGACACGAGGAAAATCCCCTTGCTTTTCTTTGAAATAGTGTTAGGGAATCTTTTAAGACCATCGGTGAAACAGGTAGTCCCTTGATTTGAGATGCCATCTGAAAGGGCATCACTTCCTAGGAAATGCATTGGAGTTTTATGCTGGAGGGCACACTCAAATGGGACTCAGACTCCACTCCCACTCCTCAGGAGCGAGAATCCGATCAGTGAGTCAGTTCGTGAAGAAGGCTGGTGTAGAGCTGAAATTGGGAACAATCTCACTTGAAATATGGATTCTTAACAAAGAGGCGATGATAATGGCAGCTGTACCACCAGAGACTGATTAAAAAGGAACAAGTCCGACAGCATAAAAATATTAAAAAATATCTAAAGAAGAATGGCAGTAAAAAGGATGGTTACTCTTACTGAAGATTGATGAATAAAGCATGATAAAAACCAATGTAGGAAAATTTCCATTTAATTTTAATGACGCTAATATTCAGAAATGCTATTCATTGCACATTTGTAAAGCCTTCAAAGCAGTTACCTTCATATGTAAGCAATAATGCCCACACCATGCATAGCTAATGTAACGATTGTTATGATCAGTCTATCATCAGTAATACATATTTTAATTGCCAAAGGATGAATTGCATTCAGTTTAAATCATTAACTGATACTGTATTAAGTACCCTCTAAAAAACTTCTCACTTAATAGGGGCCATTTGCGCAGCTAGAATAGAATGTGATTAACGAGGAGTCAACATTAACACTGTAAACTAAAGTGTATTTGGGAAACAATTAAATTCTATAATAATCCGAGAAACTGCAAGTGTTCTTTCAGAGAATGTATCCTTTTGAAAAAGGTAATAGATGCTCCTACATTTGCAGTGCTTATAAAGCTCCAGTAGCTATGTTTTATGAAACAGTTGCCATTGAGTATGTAATTTGTTTGTATATTTAGTTAATAAGTGGATCCTCCAGGCATTATCAGATGTTACGATTGCAGCCTGCTTTCCATTTTGAAAACTTAGGGGTGATCTAATCGAGGTGGTTCAAATGATTATAAGGATCCTCCTGTTAATCCCTGTTTATCATTTGTTTATTCCCTTTATCTTATTTTGTTGTGGCTTTTATAATTTTTGTACCTGAGACCTACACCTTTAAGATGGACTTCACCTTTAATTTTAAAAAAGGGATCCAGCAGGATGTGCTGACATCGGTGATGACTCATCTTGATGGAGTTGGTTATCGGCCAACGAGCAGTTTACTTGGCTGGGCTCTTAGCTGATAGTCTTTGCTACTTGGTGCTGACCATTCTGGAATTCTGCCAGGAACAGGGAGGCTTTACCTGGTTTTTAGCTTCGGTTTGATCAAGAAGCTGGAGGGCCACAGCCTTGATCTCTCTCTCTTACCTGATGGACTTTGTAAAGGTTCAAAATAAAGACCTTTCTCGCTCTACAGTCAGAATGAACTGCAAGGAAATATAGTCCAGCAACATAACTTGCTTTGTTATTCAATGTAACATTTCTGTATGTGTTGTTCATCAGAGGTCCTGGAGCTCATGCCAGCACTGTTTTGTCCTGTTGTGGATGTCATAATATCCACTCATGTATATAATGAGATGCAGACAGGCAGTGATTGACACACAGGATAACCAATGAACACACGACACAGAACAACCGATCACCAGACAGGACACCACCACTATAAAACCCACAGGGCATTAAGACTCTCTCTCTCTCACAGGACACAGCTACTGAGATAGAGTGCACAAGCCAGTGAGCACCATCTCCATGTGGTAGGGAGCTAGTCTGGTCAAGCCAGTAGGAGGTTATCAATTAGATTAATAGAGTGTTAACTCACAGCAGATTATGTACAGCAATCAGCAAGTTCAATAAAACAGTTTTGGACCATCTCCTGTGTCAGAAGCCTGTTTCGAGTTTCACTGCATCCAGTTGCAGTCAACGTTGAACCAACTCACTTAACACATCAGTGGACTCTTCTGAACAGCTCACACCACCACTGCTTTGTCCTGCTGTAAGTTCTCCTGAGCCACTCTCTCCAGCTGGTTCAGTTGTGAGACCCTGGCCTGTTTGTGTCTCTGGCCCTCTCTTCCTTATTACAAAATGATCCATTTTAAATTTTACAGTCCTGTTGCTTGTTTGCTGCTGACACAACGGAGGAATTGCCCCCAGAGCACGTGATGTCAGTGTTCGGGGCGCGTGACCTGTTCTATTCAGTCATTTCACAGGAAGGCTGGGTTAAATTTTTTTTTAAATCTTCTGGGTCAGCGCGTTGAGATCAGGAGGAGGCGGTGTTCCTCGCTAGGCTCCGGTCATGCGTACTGATGAGCGGGCATGCATGCACAGCGTGCCCACATTCTGAAAGCCGGTTACAGTTATCATTTTTAAAGTCATTTTTAAAAGCCGGCTGCTGTGGCTGTTGCACATTAATTCCCGTGATCGGGAACGCTGCGATGGACGGCTCTGTGACCCTTGTACAATAACCGCGGGTCGCGACCCGGACTTTGATAATGACTGCCTTATTATGACATAGATTAACAGGAATTCATTAAAATAAGTCAAAGGTTGGTATTTCATCAGAGTTAAGGGGTGAGTCAACGATGACTAATTTACAAGGGATTCCCAAAGACTAGTTTTTAAGGATTCCTCGGGTGAAAAGCAAGAAGAATGACACTAATCAATGGTACTTTACCTGTGGCCAATTTAGCTCGAGTAGCTGGACAGCTGATGCAGAGCAAGGCCTGTAGTGCGGGTTCAATTCCTGTACCTGCGGAGGTTATTCCTGAAGGCCCCTCCTTCTCAACCTTGCCCTTCACCTGAGGTGTGGTCATCCTCAAGTTAAATGGCCACTAGTCTGCTCTCCGTCTCAAAGGGGAAAGTAGCCTCTCGCCATCTTTGACTATGGCGACTTGACCTTTACCTGGATAGGAATTCCTCCATCGCAATAATGTCGTAAATACTTTTTTGAAGACTTCCTACAGCGTCTTCAGTGAAACTGAGAGAAATACACGTTTAGAAAGTGAAACAACTAAAAACAGCAAACAGGAGAGAGCTTCAAAAAGACACAAAGGGTACATTTTGTGGTT
The DNA here is from genome assembly GCF_047496885.1 of Scyliorhinus torazame. Lineage (NCBI taxonomy): Eukaryota > Metazoa > Chordata > Chondrichthyes > Carcharhiniformes > Scyliorhinidae > Scyliorhinus > Scyliorhinus torazame. The sequence continues at coordinate 296,898,000 of NC_092712.1, forward strand.
GTGTGCTTGTAGCATCGAGCTGCACCTGTCAGAAATTCAAATCAGGAAATCTCAATGCCTGCAATTTTCCATCCTTTGAAATGAATGGATTGAAAATCAATGGCTTTGTTGGATCGTTTACCTGCTATGTGATCCCTCAAGCAAGGCTCTACATTGGGAGCACACAATTGAAAAATTACCTATCAGCCCGATCCTCACCCTCAGGTATTTTTTGACGCAAGTTGAATTCCTGTAGTCATTATTACAAAGAGCAAATATTGGAAAAGCTAACCTTTGAACTCTGCACAGCTCCAAAACCACGAGACTCTGCTCCCGCTAAAGGATTTCACTCGATGGAGGCACAGATCAGAGAACCATCCATGGAGATCAGCACGCCAATTTTTGGCACTTTCTATTTTCCATCATACTGCTTGGGGTCTGGTTCTGAAGGACCTTCCCAGGCCCTGTTTGGTAATTTGGTAATTCCAGCAATGGGGATATTTGACAGATTCTACACTGTTAGATGATTTTTTGCTGATTTTTATGGTCATTGTTACATGCTGAAAAGGACAATCAGACTAGGTCTTAATATCATATCCTGCGACTTCAATTGCAAATTGGAACCTGGAATATTATTTATGGGAGGCTAGGTAATCTTGCGATTGTTGCATGTGTGCACAATTTCCAACAGTTCATTCTGTGCAAGTGCAAGGCATTCGTGCCTTGCAAGATGAAGACATCGCCGGGGCTATTGCCATGCAAATTGGACTCCACATGCTATTTTCAAAACTTTAAACAGGCACAGCTAGGAAATATCTGCTATAATTATCCGTGCCTGGTTTGAATCAACATCAATGAGGTGCAATTTCTTTACAAAGCTCTGGAATGCTGCTGGGAACTTGTAGGAAGTCAAAATATATTGCTGCTTTTAGGAATAAGAGGAAGACCGAACCCAGTAGGGATTATTGAGAAGAGAAAAATTACAAGAAAATAACAAGTTTTGCACAATTTAAAAATATATATTTATTCTTGGAATGTAGGCGTCATTAGAAAGGACAACTTTTATTGTTTATCCTTTGCTTTCTTTTCGAAGGAAGTGATAAGCTGCCTTCTTGAGCCACTGCAGTCTGTGGGGGTAGGTGCTCCAATGGTGCTGTTGCATTGCGAGTTCCAGGCATTTGTCAGCAACAATAAAGGAACGATGATATGTGCCACTGTGCTGGTAATCCAAATGCCCAGGCTAATGCCATAGAATCCATAGAGTCCTTACAGTGCAGAAGTAGGCCAGTCGGCCCATCAAGTCTGAACCAACCCTCCAAAAGAGCTAGGCCCACTAACCCGTCCTATCCCTGTAACCCGACCGAAACTTTGGACACTAAGGGGCAATTTTAGTACAGCCAATCCACCTAACCCGCATATCTTTGAACTGTGGGAGGAAACCAGAGCACCTGGAGAAAACCCACGCAGATACGGGGAGAACACAGTCACCCAAGGCCGGAATTGAACCTGGGTCCTGGCACTGTGAGGCAGCAGTGGTAACCACTGTGCCATCATGTCACCCTGCGAACATACAAACATACAAATTAATAGCAGGAGTAAGCCTGGTGGGATTCGCATTAAATTAATAAATTTGGAACATAAAAACTCATTTCAGTAACGGTGACCATGGGCGCGATTCTCCGATCCCATGCCGGGTCGGAGAATCGCTGGGGGGGGGGGGGGTGGCGGGAATCCCGCCCTCGCCGGCGGCCGAATTCTCCGGCGCAGGGGATTTGGCGGGGGCGGGAATCATGTCGTGCTGGTCGGCGGCCGCTGGCAGCACCCCCCCTCCCCCCCCCCCCCCCCCCCCCCCCCGCGATTCTCCGGCACGCGATGGGCCAAGTGGCCGCCCGTTTTCGGCCGGTCCCGCCGCCGTAAATTAGAGTAGGTACTTACCGGTGGGACCTGGCTGCACGGGCGGCCTCTGGGGGGGCGCAGGGGGATCTGGCCCCGGGAGGCGCCCACACAGTGGCCTGGCCCACGATTGGGGCCCACTGACCGCGGGCGGGCCTGTGCCATGGGGGCACTCTATCCCTCCGCATCGGCTGGTGTAAAAGTCCGCGATGGCTGAAGCAGAGATGAACCCCCCCCTGCGCAAGCGCTGGGATGACACCAGCACACGCTGGCGCTCCCGCGCATGCGCCAACTTGCTCCGGCCGGTGGAGGCCCTTTGATGCCGGTTGGCGTGGCGCCAAGCCCCTTCCGCGCCAGCCGGCGGCACGCAAACCACTCCGGCGCCAGCCTAGCCCCTGAAGGTGCGGAGGATTCCACGAATTTGGGGCGGCCCGACGCAGGAGTGGTTCACGCCACTCCTCGGTGTTGGGACCGCCTGCCCCGTCGGGCGGGGAGAATCCCGCCCCATGAAACTCTCATCGATTGTTGTAAAAACCCATATGGTTCACTAATCTGCCGTCCTTACCTGGTCTGGCCTACATGTGACTGCAAATCCACAGCAATGTGGTTGAATCTGAAATGGCCTAGTTTATGGGTAATTGGGGATAGGCGATAAATGCTGGCCAGACAGCAAGGCCCACATCCCATGAATGAATAAAAGAAAAGGTCACAGGGTGGGATTCTCTGCTTGCCAACGCCGATATCGTAATTGGAAATTGGGCGGAGAATCCCTGTTTACGACCAAATCAGGGGCGCCGCCTGTTTTCGGGTGCTTTCCCCCCCCCCCCCTCCAAAACGGCGACATCAGGAAGTGCGCCGTTGGGACGGCCTCAGGACGTTACCTGTAGGTCCTCCCCCGATGCTCTACCCTCGATGGGCCAAGTTCACAATGGCACGGTTCACTTGTGCTCTCAGTTTTCAGGAACCTCGCGTGGCGGCTGCGGACTGTGTCCAGCACCGCCACAGTTGAAGGGGAGCCATGCTGCTGGCCAGGGGGGCTTCGGCTGGGGGGACTGGTGCAGGGTTGTCCCGGGATGGTGAGGGGGATCCAGGGGGGCACTATCTGGCAGGTCTGGCCCGCACAAGGCCGGTGCCATGTTGGGCGGCACAACCGCTGCAGGTCGTCACCGTGCGCATGCGCGGCCACGGACCTGGCTATTCTCCGCCCGTTTTTGGCACGGGAGCCGGGAGCTCTACCCCGCGCCACTGCTAGGCCCTCACCAATCCCGGAATCGGTGAGGGCCGGTGCCGATTTTGGCATCGTAAAACGCCACATGTCCCATGCCGCCGTCTGCATTTAGCCGCAGAATTGGAGAATCCAGCCCATAATATCAGGGATGAAGTGGGTTCATATCTTGTCCATAGGGACTGCATTGTCTGAACAAACAAATATTTCATCTAAAAAAGCGGGCTCTGGAATCAATCCTGTTCTCGCAGTAGCAAAATATAAGTAACCAAAACATTTATATATTGGCGGGACTCTCCGATCTGAGGGTGCCCTGCCACCGCTGCCAAGGAGGACGGGGAATTTGGTGCTCAGCCGAACTCCATTTGCTGCTGAATCCCGTCGGCACAAAGGGACTGAGAATTCCAGCCGATAATTCTATCCGTTGGAGATCCAACACGCTATGGGTGTGCTGTCGACTGTGGTTGTCACTTTGTACACAACAAGATAGCAATAAGATAAATGACAAATTAATCTAACTGTTTTGAAGTTCTAAAGAAGAGTCATATTCAATTCAAAACAACTTTCTAGGCGGGATTTTCCATTTCAGAGATTAAATGTTGGCGATGGGACAGAATCGATGGATTTCCACGACAGCAATATTTGGCGCCAGTTCCAGAGCAATTCCGGAACCGTTAATGGGCTAGCACCGACGCCACGAAAGATTACAATGAAAATCGGTGTTTGATTCTCACTCGAGAGGCTGACAATCTACAGCCGCATATTAGTTATCCACTCTCCACACACACTCACTCCAGCCAACAAGATGGCACTCGTTGCTCTGGAGTGCGCCCACCCCATTGATGAGTCAGCTGGGGCACCTAGGGCGTGGCCTAGCGGGACACCCATATAACCTGTGGCACTAGGTTCACAGTAGGCAGTCAGCAGCGTGCGCAGCAGCATGGCTGCCTTGCAGGCTGCGGCAATTGTGTTCCATGCCCTTCCACCCTGACCTCACAGCCCACCTCCTGGCCAGCCCCCGGTACTCCCCCTGGCCTTGGCAAAAGCCCCCTGGCCAGCGGCACAACTGTCAGCGCACGTTGGCGATGTTGAACACTTTTCATCCCCCTTTCTCTCCGTCTCAGCAGTCATTCCGCCTATTTCCTGATTTTCTAAACCACAAATGAAACGCCCCTTTGGTAATTCATCCTGGCAGAGGCGTAGAATCACGGGAGCCCCGGAGAACACCGGGTCAGGCCAGTTAATGATATGCCAACAGCGTTTACGTACGGAGTTGAACACATTGACGCCACTGTCGAGGCACTGGAATGTAGCAGATTGTCGGGTGTGCGGCGCCAGCCACGATTTTCTCCTCAAGCATGATTCTTCGCCCAATTACGTTTCCCGATTCTGCCGTCGGCCGACGGAGAATCCCCACCCTCTGTTTCTCTCTCCACAGATGCTGCCAGACCTGCTGAGTATTTCCAGCACTTGCTGTTCTTATTTAGGATTTCCTGCGGCTGCAGTAGTTTGCTTTTATTACATGAACCGGAATCATACTCCACTCCTTTTTAATGTGATTTCAAAGGCCAAATTGATCCAAATTGTTTTATTTCTGCAGTTTTGCCATGGTCATTAATAAATTACCTGCTTCCATGATGAGGAATTTTCACAATAAAGCATGAATGATGTAACAGTGTGCAATAGAATGCTTCTATTTAAGCTTATGTTTAGTTGCAATGCTAAAGGCTTAAGCTGACATGATGCATAACTTCCAGTTTGGTTTTACTACTTGAGTGTTCATATTACCCCAGTGCTGAAGTGCATTCCGAATTCTTCAATTTCAAGTTCATTTGACCATTCATCACCCAGTTTGGGAGTGTAAGTGAATATATTACTCAAGTCATTTTACTGTGCATCTATAGATTTAGGGATCCTTGACAGAAGAGATTGGATGGGAATGATCCTTTGCAAAGCTTCCCAGCAATGAAAGTAAATTAAAAAATAACTCACTTCAAACAAATTATGAACACGACAATTAAGATGAATTTTTTGATTACGTTGCACGGTCCTCAGAAGGCTGAAGGAATGTAAAGGAGCAGAACTGAAAATAACCGCTTGTTGATTCATTATGTACAATATTTGCATTTTCCATTAACTGAAGTGATTGCATTACATGGCTTCTTAGATACCCTGAGTTATAATTCCACTAACATTGATTCACCAGCTGAATGACGAGGCCAAACATAAATCCGATCAATTTGCACAGCATTCTCACAATATTCGTACTAAAGTGTTGGATGCGTATTGCAGTGTGCACCGGATGCAGTTACTAACAACAAAATATATTTAATCGTCAGTTTGATAAACAAAGTACATCAATCGCTAAGAGTAGATTTATGATACTTGCATCAATGTAATTTTTTTTCATGCAGAACATATACAAAAAGATTCTTCTCATAAAGTAGCAACAGTACCACCACAAAATGGGTATATCACTCAGGGCCGCACCATGACCTATCACTGTATCTTCTCCCAGTCTCCAAGTCTACCTGTCTCCACCAAATCCTGAGCTCTCCATTTCGATGACTCTAATCTCTCCTAAATCCCAATCCCCCTTCCTTTTGCTCCACCCATGGCAGTCAACCACATATAAGTTCTACATTCTGAAATTCTGCCCTTAGACCCCCCAAATCTATAGTTCTTACTTTATTAACCTTTTAAAGCTCACCTCCATCACCAAGTTTTTGATCACTTGCCCTTCCCCATCCTGCATCACACCATGCCTCCCCCCCCCCCACGCTTATAGTGCTTCCTTTGATTCCATGTCTGTTTTATCTTTTTGTTTCTATGAAGTATCTTGGGGGTGTTATTCTTTGTTAATGGCTCCACATTAAAGCAAGTTGTCGCTAAATTTAATTTATAAAACGAATATACCATAAAACACAATGAAATGCATCTTTGAATTGTCACTGTAAGAGATCGGAGGAGCTCAGTCCAGGTGAGAAGTGGGGCTGGCTGTGTGTGCCTGTTAATACAATTGAGTAAATGGATTGAATTAGTGTTAGAACTTATGTTAGTTAATTATATGATCTCTTATTTTATCTTCAAATAAGAGTCCAAGGTCAAGTTGATTGGAGGTGTCCAAAAATACAACTTTATTGCTAATTATTCACTTTAATGCACTTGCATAAGAACTAAATCAAAACTTAGATCAGAACATTGTGAAAGGCATTAAACATAAAAGCATAAGAAAAGTATAAGAAATAGATGATTTAAGAATTCAGGAAGGCAGGAAGTCAAGAACAAAAACTCGCCCACGAGGTCTTACTTTTAAGCGAATCCATACCTTGTGGCCTAATCCCTCATTTACTCTCATTGGTTTATAATTCTCAGCTGAAACCTCCTGATTTGTTCAAATAGATGTCTGTCGCTTAGAAAATGATTTGTTATTCAAACATTGGTCTTTGCTTAAGATTTACTAATAAAACATAGAACAGACAGTGCAGAAGGAGGCCATTCGGCCCATCGAGTCTGCACCGACACACTTAAGCCCCCACTTCCACCCTATCCCCATAACCCAATAACCCTCCTAACCTTTTGGACACTAAGGCCAATTTAGCATGGCCAATCCACCTAACCTGCACGTCTTTGGACTGTCGGAGGAAACGGGAGAACCCGGAGGAAACCCACGCAGACACAGGGAATACGTGCAGACTCCGCACAGACAGTGACCCAGCGGGGAATCGAACCTGGAATCCAGCTACCGTGCTGTCCTTGTGCTACCATGCGGCCCTAATGTCCATCAAATTAATTAAATGTAATTTTTAAAAATTCTAATCATGGTTAATTTCCCATAAAGATAAACCTCAACAATAACATAAATATGAGCACCCACATTTAATTTGCTCGTAAAGTTCAAACAGTTAATCACTTCTGCTTTTAACTGCTGTCATTGAGTTCCCATAAATCAACACTTAAACCTTATATCGAGTAATGTAGACATAGGTTTCTGGGCAATTAAAATATTTCCTACATCCCTTATTTTTTCCTTTAAACCGATTTCAATTTAGTCACTTAACCACATTTGAAAGAAATCTTAATATTTCACTTGTAACTTGATTAACATTGCCAAACTGCATCCTGACCTTCACTAGACAATACATCTTATATTTCTCTGTTTGCGCAATTTGACTTTCATATGTGTCATTTTCCCCCAGATCCTTTTAATATTTTCCAAGGATTTTCTAGCTACTTTCTACTCTGAAACAGTATTTCTAACCTTGGGACCGAAGTCAAAAAGATCACAATATATCTATCTATAACGCCGTATAATACATATGTACCATCTTAGGCTTGAGCTATTTCCACCTGGACTCATTCGTAAGGAGATGTAAGGAGTCACCTGACTCTGAACGACCACAGATGTGTGGGCCTCTTACCTCGGTACCGCCAAATTTTATGATCTCTTATTTTATCTTCAAATAAGAGCCCAAGATCGAGTTGATTGGAAGTGTCCAAAAATACAACTTTATTGCTAATTATTCACTTCAATACACTTGTATAAGAACTAAATCAAAACTGAGATCAAATAATGCATAAACTGGTCAGAACATAGTTAAACATAAAAGCATAAGAAAAGCATAAAGAAATAGATGATTCAAGAATTCAGAAAGACAGGAATTCAAGATCTTGCTAACTTTCTCCGTGGTTCAATTGCTCTGTTTTATTACCTTCACTCTCGAGTCGCCAGGTATCTTTATGATACCGCCACGAGGTTCAAGTCCGAGTAATGGTCAATAACCCAATACACCGATTAGTAAGATTCAAATCAAAGCACATTTATTATACACAGTAATCGCTACTCATGCACAAATTCTATGTCTAAGCCACTTCTACAACTAACAGGCCTATACTTAACTTCGGACTGGCCCACCAGGTCAGGGGAACAAATGGCCTTTCGTTCGGGTTCTGAGTCTGCGGGATTCGAAGTTGGTACGGATTGGTAGCTAGGAGCGCCTATCTCGTAGCGAGCGTTGAATTAAGACTTACTTTGTTCGGGGGTCACTGCACCGGTCACGGTCAATGTTGGTTTGTGTTGCTGGGTGACCCGGGCAGGACGCAGAGGTGAAGAGAGAGCGATTTGAAATTGGGGCTTAACTCTTATAGTCCCCAGGGGCTTCCTGCCTTTCGGGGCGGACCCTGTACCTGGTCCTAAGTGATTGTACTTTGTCCCAATCGCTTGGTTCGATTTCTCCAATACTGGAGCGGTTCCCTGATCGATGGGCGGTCTTGAGGTGCTCGTTCACCTCCTTTGTGTTGGCTCCTCCTGGCGCCGAGGAGTCTGGCTTTGCTTTGTGTGTCCAAAATGTTACTTATTGTTCCCGGGGATTGCTCATCAGTATGCAGATTGCTGCTACTTTGTTATGCTGATGGCCGCTGGTATTGATGTTGTCTGGCCTTTGCAGAGGTAAATACACAGCAAACCTGCAGCTGCTGGTTTCTGTCTTGTTGGCTGACTTTCCCATCAGCCTTTGCCGTTCACCATTTTAAATCGGGAGTTGGCCAATTTAGGTGGCTACAAAGAACGAAATCTTGCCCACGATTTAATCCCTCATTTACTCTCATTGGCTTCTAATTCTCAGCTGAAACCTCCTGATTTGTTCAAATAGATGTCTGTCACTCAGAAAATGATTTGTCATTCAAATATTGGTAATTACTTAAAATTTACTAATGTCCATCAAATTAATTAAATGTCTACGTATGCCCGTCAATTGCGCCAATCTTATAAAGATTAGAAGAATGGTTTATTTATTACAAGAGGCATTTTTATGCAACAATTCATGAAACAATGTTCGATTCCTGCATAGCAATCCACATGTGTCAATCTTATAAAGATCCGGTGCTTGCATTAACCTTGCTGTTACTAAGGCTTTGATAAATTTTCATTACTAAATGTATTGAAGAACAATGTTTTTTTTAATTACAAGAGGCTTTTATACAACATTTCATGAAACAATGTTAGATTCCTGCATAGCAATTCTTATTCATTATCTGATACAATGACAGTCTTTCCACATTGGCCTTGTGGATATTCCATTCTCTGTCTATGCACTGAATTAAGAAACGTGGAACCATACCAAATCAATTCTTAAAGGCACCAAATAAATCCGTGAAGCAATAAATCAGCGAATCAATAAATCAGTAATCTATCATTAACGGTGATAAGAATGAGGGATCCCTAGGGTTAGACTGAGCAATCATGAGCCAAAGTTTAAAAATGGTAAGATCATCACAACTATCTATTTTGATCAGAAAATTGGGATGAAATTCTTCTTGAGCAGTGGCATTGAATTGATGATAGCGAATTAGTTGCCGTTTTCACAGACTAATAATGGAAAAGAATATCAGGCAAGAGGTAAAACAGGGCTGCTGATTTATTTGCTTTAATTTAGCACTACCACCAAAGACCAACTGCTTCTCTCCTTCCGCACAACACCCCCCAGGCCTTGAGTATTCTTTCAGTTCTGACCTCTTGCACAACCCTGATTTTAATCACAACACCACTGGCAGTCATGCTTTCTGCTGCATTTGTCTGCAGCTCTGGAATCCCCTCCCTAAAACTCTCCTTCACCACATACATAGACTACGTTGAATTCCTACAGTGCAGGAGGCGGCCATCCGGCCCAGTGAGTCTGCACCAACCCTCTGAAAGAGTACTCCATTCAAGCCCACTTCCCCGCCCTATTCCTACCACCCTTTAACCTAACCTACACATCCCTGGGCACTAAAGGACACTAAGGGACAATTTAACATGGCCCAACCACCTAACCTGCACATTTTTGTACTGTGGGAGGAAACTGGAGCACCCGGAGGAAACCCATGCAGACACGGGAAGAAAGTGCAATCTCCATACAGTCACCTCAGGCCAGAATTGAACCCGGGACCCTGGTGCTGTCAGGCAGCAGTGCTAACCACTATGCCACCATGCCGTCCCAGCTCTTATCTCTCTCCTCTTCTAAGATGCTCCTGATAGCTTACCTCTTTGGTCAAACTTCTGCTCATTTAATTTGATAACTCTTTCTGTATCTTGGTGGCAGATTTCAATATATTGTAATCTCATTACGACAATGGAAATACTGCCAGCCAGCCAAATATACAATTTGCATCCCACTCAAATTGGGATGAAAATAAACAGACTCTCAAACCGACTCCCCCCAAATTCGTCTGGAACATACAGCCAGTAGGGCTCTTCAAGAAGTGTTTACCATGTCAGAGCAGACATCAGAAGGATATGCTGAATTGCTACAGGAGCTATCTCTCTCTCTCAAAAGTATTGTGCACTGATATTGCAGAGAACCGACTACAAACAAAGTTTTTGGCGGATTAAAAAGTGAAAATCAGAATTCTCCGTTCAGAGTGTACCCCGCCACCGCTGCCAGCAAGGACAGAGAATTTGGCACTCAGCCAAAATTCCGTTCATAGCAGCAAGACCAATGAACCTTGTTGGCTTGAAGGAACGGAGAATCCTGCCCTGCTCTGTACAGCTATACCCATGAAAACAATGGAACAAAATGACCACAAAAATGGAATCACCACATCGAGACCATCCAAAGGAGCGTTACCTACATTTTTCTTTAATTTTTTTATTTTTCTTCCTGAACTGTAAAAAATATCATTCAGCCTATCCTTGTCTACTAACATTTGTATTAGTGTGTGTTGAGGGTTGCGAGTTGCCTATTTATTTAAATTCAGGAAGTTAGGTCCATAAACCTGCCTTGTTCTTTGATTTAAACTCAGAAAGCCTTTCTGATTAATTATTTATCGTCTGAATGTCTACGCAGTGGATTCATGTAGTATTGGCAAAGCATATCCTCACTAAATTCACAACTAAACTCTTCGGTTACAGCCATACCTAGAGCAGTAGGTTAAGGGTGTCAGTTTTTACCCCTCCTCACTTGCCCATAACAAGTGATTGCGCTCATACTAAACACACTGAGACATTTTACTAGATTAAATATGTAAATATAGTTTCCATTGGTAAAATCTGAGGCAATTAAATTCCTCCATGGGCTACAAATGCCCAAATGCTGGATATATCCAACAGAAAGTCCCCTATCTACGGTTGTGGAGGTGTTAAGCCATTTCTAGGCTTAGGGTGTATATTTCACTGGAGGAAGAAGTGTGGAAAGGCCTGCAGGGTGACGTGAACATTGTTCACCTTTTCTTCCAGGGATTTAGTTTTTAAGCACTTGAATAGGGAATCCCTGTGAAATTTCATCGGCTAATTGTTCTTTCGCAAGTATTCCTGAGGCCTTTCGTTCATTAGCTTTTAAATTGTTATTGTGCCAGCTACTAGTGTCCCTTCTGTTTGTGTTGAACCATTCATGCAGATCAACACCAATGAAGTTATTTTTTGGCAGAGAGGTTTAGCAAGTAATGAAGGATGAAGTGTCACAAAATGATTGCAAAATAACTGATTCAGGGAAGGTATGTTCCTGCCTCATGCCTGGCAAATAGCAGAATAAAGAAAATTGCATTGTGTACTCAACAGATTGACAGCTGGAGCTATTGTCCACATTAATTTTACATAGAGGTGTGTTAATAATTTTCCAAAAAATTGCAGTAAAAAATGTAACTGTGAATGGCAACCTGACACAATTAATATTTACACATTGAATGATGGACTCAGGCCTATAAAAGGTTGTGTAAAACCCAGTCTGTCTGTATTGTGAATCGTACTAAGGGAAAAGATGTGAAGGCTTTTTGTTGTGAATCTGAGATGTACTTACAACCTTATGACTAACTTGGCTAAGTTAAAGTTGGTGTAATCTCGCAAATGCATGCCATGTAGGATCACAGAATCAATATTCATAGTTTAATTCACACAAGTGCACAGAATCAATATTTTCTAAGTACATTACACGTTACCTGATGCATGAAAGCAACAGCATGGGCAGTTTAATGTCGGAGTATGTCACTCTAAGCAAACACTTAAACACAGCTGCATACAATGCACAAGTCAGGAGATTGATGGAATACTCTCCACTTACAGCTGCAGCACCATTCATGAAGCTCAACACCATTCCTGGCCAAATAAGTCCAGTTGATTGACACCCCATCCAGCTTAAACAGCCACTCCCTCCATGGTTGCCAAGTGTATTCTATAGGACGCATAGCAGTAATACATCAAGGCTTCATCAACAGCACCTCTCAATTATGCTACCTTCTCCAGCTAGACGAACAGGACAGAGGGCGCTTGGGTATGCAATCACTTTGACATTTCCCTCCAAATCATACACACACCATTCCGACTTCCAATATCAGTACTCCTTCATTAGCACTGAGCCAATTTCTTGGAACTCACTACCTAACAGCATTGTGGGAGTATCTTCAACACATGGGCCGGGATTCTCCCCTACCCGGCGGGGCGGGGGGTCCCGGCGGGATGGAGTGGCGGGAACCACTTCGGCGTCGGGCCGCCCCAAAGGTGCGGATTTCTCCGCACCTTTAGGGGCCAAGCCCTCACCTTGAGGGGCTCGGCCTGCGACAGAGTGGTTGGCGCACCGCCGGCCGGCGGGAAAGGCCTTTGGCGCCACGCCAGCCGGGGCAGAAGGGATTCCGCCGGCGGGCGGAAGTCCGCACATGCGCGGGAGTGTCAGCAGCTGCTGACGTCATCCCCGCGCATGCGCAGGGGGCGGATCACTTCCGCATCGGCCATCGCGGAGGCTATGGCGGAGGCGGAAGGAAAACAGTGCTCCCACGGCACAGGCCCGCCTGCGGATCGGTGGCCCCGATCACGGGCCAGGCCACCGTGGGGGCCTCCCCCGGGGCCAGATCGCCCCGCGCTCCCCCAGGACCCTGGAGCCCGCCCGCGCCACCAGTCCTGCCGGTAAGATAGGTGGTTTGATACACGCCGGCGGGACTGGCATGACAGCAGCGAGACTTCGGTTCATCGCGGGCCGGAGAATCGCCAGGGGGGCCCATCGACCGGCGCGGCACGATTCCCGCCTCCGCCGAATTTTCGGTGCCGGAGAATTCGGCGGCCAGCGGGGGGTCGGAGAATCCCGCCCAAGGAATCCCATAGCGCAAACCCACCAAATCCCCACCAAAAACTCCAAAGACAACTGAGGATACACAATTATTGTTGGCCTTGCCAATGATGCCCACATTCCAAAAATGTCTTAAACAAAAAGACAGTGGGCAACAAATCCAAATTAGTCTGGTGTTAATAATCAGTTTTATAATGGCTGGTGGTGGGTTTCGCTGGTGGTGGGTTTCGCTGGTGGTGGGTTTCGCTGGTGGTGGGTTTCGCTGGTGGTGGGTTTAGCTGGTGGTGGGTTTCGCTGGTGGTGGGTTTCGCTGGTGCGGCTAGCAGCATACCCCACCCATGGATTTCCTGGTAGCCTGGGGTGGCTTCACTGGGAATTCCTATCAACAGAATTAGGAGCAGATAATCCGCCATGAAACAGGTGGCTGGGAGGCTGGAGAATCCTGTTCGTTGTCTTGATGTTAATTAGTATTCAACACTAATAGAATAGAATCCATAGAATCCTACAGTGCAGAAGGAGGTCTGCACCAACCCTTCGAAAGAGCACTCTACCAAGGCCCCCTCCCACCCCCCATTTCCATCACACCATGCATTGATCATGGCCAATCCACCAAACCTGCTCACCTTTGGACATCAAAGGGCAATTTATCACAGCAAATCCACCTAACCTACGCATCATTGGGTTGCGGGAGGAAAACGAAGCGACCAAAGGAAACCCACGCAGACACAGGGAGAACGTGCAAACTCCATGCAGTCACCCAATCATTGAATTGAACCCGGGTCCCTGGCGCTGTGGGGAAGCAGTGCTGACCACTGCGCCACCATCCCACCCAAATAAAGGTGGTCTTGTGTGCAGGTGTAACGTCTGCAACTCTGAGCCAAATGCCCCAGACTTGCGACCCACTCCAGGGCTTGATGGCCAATGAAGGTGCGTTCATATCATGGCCAACAAGTTGCGTATCAGGCTGCAAAATCCTTCTAACGTGCAAATGTCAGGTGGTAAGAGTGGTAGAGACTTCTGGGGTGATATTCTCCGGTATCGGCGTGATGTCCACTGACCGGCGCCCAAAACGGCGCAAATCAGTCGGGCATCGCACCGCCCCAAAGGTGCGGAATCCTTCGCATCTTGGGGGGCCGAGCCCCAACCTTAAGGGGCTAGGCCCGCGCCGGACTAATTTTCGCCCCGCCAGCTGGTGGAAAAGGCCTTTTGTGTTCCGCCAGCTGGCGCAGAAATGACATCTCCGGGCGGCGCATGCGCGGGAGCGTTAGTGGCTGCTCACGGCATCCCCGCGCATGCGCTGTGGCGGGAGTCTCTTCCGCCTCCGCCATGGTGGAGACCATGGCGAAGGCAGAAGGAAAAGAGTGCCCCCACGGCACAGGCCCGCCCGCGGATCGGTGGGCCCCGATCGCGGGCCAGGCCACCGTGGGGGCACCCCCCCAGGGCCAGATCGCCCCGCGCCCCCCCAGGACGCCGGAGCCCGCCCGCGCCGCCTTGTCCCGCCAGTAAGGTAGGTGGTTGCATCTACACCGGCGGGACAGGCATTCTAGCAGCGGGACTTTGGCCCATCCGGGCCGGAGAATCGCGGGGGGGGGGGGGCCCGCCAACCGGCGCGGCGCGATTCACGCCCCCGCCAAATATCCGGTGCCTGAGAATTCGGCAACCGGCGGGGGCGGGATTCCCGGCAACCCCCGGCGATTCTCCGACTCGGCGGGGGGTCGGAGAATCTCGCCCCTGGTCAGTGATGCTTGATGTGGCGTGGCGACCTTCAAGCTATAAGCCTCTGGCGACACACGAGCGACCTGTTCCAGGTAAAATTCACGAAGGAATCATATGAAAGTCTGCCTTACGTACCACTCGGTGAAAAGGAGAAACAACAATGAACAAGACAGGGGAAGATCAAGTTGGTTATTGGTACATGAATTGCATCTCTGCTATGTTTTACTGACATTCAGGATGGGCTTGGCATAAAATTGAGCATCGTGGCAGTTCCCGGTTAGAGTGGGTGCTTCCTTTTTGGGGTCCATAATAATAATAATCTTTTCATGTCGCAAGTATGGAGTTACTGTGAAAAGCCCCTAGTCGCCACATTCCGGCGCCTGTTCGGGTATGTCCTGTGCGATATTGTTACATCAACCTGTGTAGGCATAAATGGTTATGGGACAACACAGACATCAGGAGTAAGAGGATGAATTATAAATTAGGAAGAAAGGTTGCAGAAGCTGTTGTATATTTAAAGGATAAACTTACAGACCACAAGGTACAAATAAACAAGAGCTTGATCGGAAAGGTATTTTCTCACAGGCTGCAGGAATAGACTGGCTGTTAGCCTGCCCAAACTGCCGATGATGCCTATAGTACATGCCGTGATCTAACTCTTAAAGTGACCTTATTCCAACTAGGAACAAACATGAACACACAGCATAAACCTGTCTTTTAATTTGCTGAGTTATTAAGTAACTCACCATTGTCCACCAGGGACCATAGTGATCTACGTTTGTTACAAAGAGTGCCAAGTGGTTATGTAGCTTGAGGGACACCCCTCCAGATCAGGCATGGGGCAAGGCAGGAAGGCAACCCTCCATAAAGTACCACAGGTGGGAGAACAGTTGAAACAGCACGAGTGACATCATTTTGCCGCACAATCTAGCCAAATGAACTATTTGAGTCAAGGGTCTACTGGAGATGCTAGACTAATAAAAGGATTCTATCGGTTGTATGAGAGCAATTATTTCCTCTGGTGGATAAATCAGGAATGTGATGGGGGTATGGGGTAAAATCTTAAAATTAGAATTATGCTGTATCAAGGCGATATCAGAGTGCACCTTCTCATGCATTATTCTAAATCTGGACATCTATCTGCCCCAAAGCTGTGATAGCTGAGAAATTCCTGGAATGGGATTAATAGATTATTGTAAGGTAAGTGTATTAGAAATGTGAATCAAAGGCAAGTAAATGGAGGTGAGGTACAGCTCACCCACAAAGAGCTGAATTACAACATCCTGTAAACAACCTGTAATCCCACAGCTTGGTATGTGAGTACCAGTGCCACAGCTGCTGCCCTAATACTTATAGGACACAGTTTCCACGTCTGTACTCCCCTCACATATTGAAACAGTCAGACAGGCTCATAATAAAAGAGCTCTAAACCTCCTCCCTCCTCCCCCCTCATCAACACCCCCCCCACCCACCCCCCCCACCCCCACCAAAAAGACAATCAGGAAATTGTAATTGAATTTTAATCTGGGGTCAGGTTTTCTAGATTCTTAGAATCATAGATTTTACAGTGCAGAAGGAGGCCATTCGGCCCATCGAGTCTGCACCGGCCCTTGGAAAAGGCACCACACCTAAGCCCTCCCCTCCACCCTATCCCCGTAACCCAGTAACCCCACCTAACCTTTTTTTTTGTGTGACTGTGTGATTGAGTGACTGTGTCTATGCTGTAAGCTTCAGAGAGGGCTTTAGGCAGATAAGAGGAGGGACAATTTTAGATCTTCGGCCTGGGAAACTCATTGCAAACTCTTCTACATGCTGATACCAGTCTGCTCCTCATTCAAATCGAGGTACATAAGATGCTAAAAGGTGTGGATAAAGTAGACGCGGAGCAGATGCTTCCTCTTGTGGGGCATTCTAAAATAAGAGGTTACTATCCTCGAATAAGAGGGAGCCAACTTAAAACAGATTTGAGGAGACTCTACTTCTCCCAAAGGGTTGTGAATCTGTGGAATTCGCTACCCCAGAGTGCGGTGGATGCAGGGACAGTGAATAAATTTAAGGGGAAGTTGCATCCACAGGCTGCAGGGTTGCTGGGAGAGGTGAGAGCATATTTAAAAGAGACTTCAGTTCCTGGAGCAGGCCACAGGCTGCAGGGTTGCTGGGAGAGGTGAGTGCATATTTAAAAGAGACTTCAGTTCCTGGAGCAGACCACAGGCTGCAGGGTTGCTGGGAGAGGTGAGTGCATATTTAAAAGCGACTTCAGTTCCTGGAGCAGGCCACAGGCTGCAGGGTTGCTGGGAGAGGTGAGTGCATATTTAAAAGTGCTTAGTTTACGGGTCGAGTGGCAGTTGGAGACTTCAGTTCCTGGAGCGGGCCTATTGGCTCATTGGAAATCAGGCAGGGTACAAAAGGCGTGGCAGGAGTGCCTTTAGACACGGAGTGCTGATTGGAACAGAGTGCATCTGAGTTTAGGTGAGTGACTGAGTGCTGATTGGAACAGAGTGCATCTGAGTTTAGGTGAGTGACTGAGTGCTGATTGGAACAGAGTGCATCTGAGTTTAGGTGAGTGACTGAGTGCTGATTGGAACAGAGTGCATCTGAGTTTAGGTGAGTGACTGAGTGCTGATTGGAACAGAGTGCATCTGCGTTTAGGTGAGTGACTGAGTTTGGGTGAGTGGCGAGAGAAGGCTGTGTTTTTGTTAGTGTTCGGGTTTATCCTTGAGGTTCTATAAAAAAAAAATTTTTTTTTAAATTAATTAACGAGTTGAATATGGCTGGACAGGTGATGTGCTGTTGCTGTATGATGATGGAACTGGTGGATCCCATTGAGACCGTCAGTGACCACATCTGTAGCAAGTGTTGGCTGCTCGAGGAACTTCGGCTCAAAATTGATGAGCTGGAGACCGAGCTGCACACACTGCGGCACATCAGGGAGGGGGAACATTACCTGGACGCTTTGTTTCAGGAGGCAGTCACACCCAGTAGAATAAGTACTGTTAATTCGGTCAGTGGTCAGGGACAGAGTGGTGGGACTGCAAGGGAGGCAGGTAGGGGGATCCTGAGTTTAGGAGTTGGGGAGCCTCAGCCCTTGACCTTGTCCAACAGGTATGAGGTACTTGCTCCCTGTGTGGCTGAGGAAGAGGGCTGTAGGGATGATGCGTTGACTGACCACTGCACCGTGGTGCAGGAAGCCATTCAAGAGGGGGGAGCAAAAAGACAAGTGGTAGTTGTACGGAATTCTATAATTAGGGGGATTGATGGCATCCTTTGTAAGTCAGATCGTGAGTCCCGCATGGTATGTTGCCTGCCCGGTGCCAGGGTGAAGGACATCTCTGATCGGCTTGAAAGGATTTTGGAGAGGGAGGGGGAGGATCCAGTTGTTGTGGTCCACGTTGGGACTAACAACATAGGTAAGACTAGGAAAGAGGACCTGTTTGGGGATTATCAAACACTAGGGACTAAATTAAAGAACAGGTCCTCCAGGGTTATAATCTCTGGATTACTACCCGAGCCATGTGCCAATTGGCATAGGGTTGAGAAAATTAGGGAAGTTAACACGTGGCTAAAGGAGTGGTGCGGGAAAGAGGGATTCCATTTCATGGGGCATTGGCATCAGTTCGGGGCAGGAGGGACCTGTACCATTGGGACGGTCTTCACCTGAACCATTCTGGGACCAGTGTTCTAGCGAATAGGATAAATAGGATGGTCACAAGGACTTTAAACTAGCACGTTGGGGGGAAGGGTGAAGCTATGGACAGTATAATGGTTAATGGAGAGCAAGGCAGCAGGTTACGTGACAGGTTATTATGTAGAGATATGGGTTCAAAGACAAGGAAAATTAGGAGAAAGGGTAAGAGGAAAAATAATTTGCGAAAGGTTACTGATCAAGGTGTTAGGATTCATAACAAAGACATAAAACACAGCATTAGTGTACTTTACCTGAATGCTCGTAGTATACGGAATAAGGTGAATGAGTTGATGGCGCAAATCATCGTGAATGACTATGATTTTGTGGCCATTACTGAAACATGGTTAAAAGTTGGTCACGACTGGGAGTTAAATATCCAAGGGTATCAGACTATACAAAAGGATAGAATGGACGGTAAGGGCGGTGGTGTAGCTTTGTTGTTTAAGGATGGCATCCGGGCAATAGTAAGGGATGATATTGGTGCTATGGAGGACAAGGTTGAATCAATTTGGGTGGAAATCAGGAATAGTAAGGCAAAAAGGTCACTGATAGGAGTAGTCTATAGGCCACCAAATAGTAACAGGATGGTAGGGCAGGCAATAAGCAAAGAAATAACGGATGCATGTAGAAATAATACAGCGGTTATCATGGGAGATTTTAATCTGCATGTCGATTGGTTTAACCAGGTTGGTAAAGGCAGCCTTGAGGAGGAGTTTATAGAATGTGTCCGGGATAATTTCCTGGAACAGTATGTAATGGAACCTACAAGGGAACAAGCGGTCCAAGATCTGGTCCTGTGTAATGAGGCAGGATTGATTAATGATCTCATAGTTCGGGATCCTCTTGGAAGGAGCGACCACAATATGGTGGAATTTAAAATACAGTTGGAGGATGACAAGGTAAAATCAAACACTAGTGTTTTGTGCTTAAACAAAGGCGATTACAATGGGATGAGAGAAGAACTAGCTAAGGTAGTCTGGGAGCAAAGACTTCATGGTGAAGCAGTTGAGGAACAGTGGAGAACCTTCCGAGTGATCTTTCACAGTGTTCAGGAAAGGTTCATACCGACAAGAAAGAAAGACGGTAGAAAGGGGAAAAATCGACCGTGGATATCTAAGGAGGTGAGGGAGAGTATCAAATTGAAGGAAAAACCATACAAAGTGACAAAAATTAGTGGGAGACTAGAGGACTGGGAAGTCTTTAGGGGACAACAGAAAGCTACTAAAAAAGCTATAAAGAAGAGTAAGGTAGACTATGAAAGTAAACTTGCTCAGAACATAAAAGCAGATAGTAAAAGCTTCTACAAATATATAAGACAAAAAAGAGTGGCTAAGGTAAATATTGGTCCTTTGGAAGATGAGAAGGGAGATTTAATAATAGGAGACGGGGAAATGGCTGTGGAGCTGAACAGGTTTTTTGGGTCAGTCTTCACAGTGGAAGACACAAATAACATTCCAATGACTGATGGAAATATAGATATGATAGGTGAGGACCTTGAGATGATTGTAATCACGAAGGAGGCAGTATTGGGCAAGCTAATGGGGCTAAAGGTAGACAAGTCTCCTGGCCCTGATGGGATGCATCCCAGAGTGTTAAAAGAGATGGCTAGGGAAATTGTAAACGCACTAGTGATAATTTATCAAAATTCACTAGACTCTGGGGTGGTCCCAGAGGATTGGAAAGTAGCAAACGTGACACCACTGTTTAAAAAAGGAGGTCGGCAGAAAGCGGGTAATTATAGGCCGGTAAGCTTAACTTCGGTTGTAGGGAAAATGCTGGAATCTATCATTAAGGAGGAAATAGCGGGGCACCTGGAGGAAAATTGTCCCATTGGGCAGACACAGCATGGGTTCATAAAGGATAGGTTGTGTCTGACTAATTTGGTAGAATTTTTTGAGGACGTTACCAGTGCAGTAGATAACGGGGAGCCAATGGATGTGGTATATCTGGATTTCCAGAAAGCTTTTGACAAGGTGCCACACAAAAGGTTGCTGCATAAACTAAAGATGCATGGCATTGAAGGTAAAGTGGTAGCATAGGTAGAAGATTTGTTAACTAACAGAAAGCAGAGAGTGGGGATAAATGGGTGTTTCTCTGGTTGGCAACCTGTAACTAGTGGGGTCCCTCAAGGATCAGTGTTGGGCCCGCAGTTGTTCACAATTTACATAGATGATTTGGAGTTGGGGACCAAGTGCAATGTGGCAAAGTTTGCAGACGACACTAAGATGAGTGGTAAAGCAAAAAGTGCAGAGGATACTGGAAGTCTGCAGAAGGATTTGGATAGGTTAGGTGAATGGGCTAGGGTCTGGCAGATGGAATTCAATGTTGCCAAGTGTGAGGCCATTCATTTTTGGAGGAACAACAGCAGAATGGATTATTATTTAAACGTTAAGATGTTAAAACATGCTGCTGTGCAGAGGGACCTGGGTGTGCTGGTGCATGAGTCGCAAAAAGTTGGTGTGCAGGTGATTAAGAAGGCTAATCGAGTTTTGTCTTTCATTGCTAGAGGGATGGAGTTCAAGACTAGGGAGGTCATTCTGCAATTGTATAAGGTGTTGGTGAGGCCACATCTGGAGTATTGTGTTCAGTTTCTCCTTACCTGAGAAAGGACATGTTGGCACTGGAGGAAGTGCAGAGGAGATTCACTAGGTTGATCCCAGAGTTGAGGGGATTAGATTATGACGAGAGGTTGAGTAGACTGGGACTGTACTCATTGGAGTTTAGAAGGAAGTGGGGGGATCTTATTGAAACATATAAAATTATGAAGGGAATAGATAGGATAGATGCGGGCAGGTTGTTTCCACTGGTCGGGGAAAGCAGAACTCGGGGGCATAGCCTCAAAATAAGGGGAAGTAGATTTAGGACCGAGTTTAGGAGGAACTTCTTCACCCAAAGGGTTGTGAATCTATGGAATTCCTTGCCCAGTGAAGCAGTTGAGGCTCCTTCTTTGAACGCTTTTAAGAAAACGATAGATACCTTTCTAAAGAATAAAGGGATTCGGGGATATGGTGTACGGGCCGGAGAGTGGAGCTGAGTCCACAAAGATCAGCCATGATCTCATTAAATGGCGGAGCAGGCTCGAGGGGCCAGATGGCCCACTCCTGTTCCTAGTTCTTATGTTCTTATGTTCTTACACAGATGTTTAATAGGTAATGTGTTGAAAGGTTGTGGAGAATGGGAAGGACAGGAGTTGAGGCCAGGATGGGATCAGCCATGATCACAATGGAGGTGTTTAGGCTCGGGGGGCTAAGTTGCCTCCTCCCGCTCCTAGGTCATGTGTTCGAGGGAGTAGATGGGCTGGCTGATTTTGCAATACAGCTATTGGTCTGTAGCATTATAGGTAACAGATGATGAACATACCAGCCATGATAGAATGGCAGAGCTGACCCGATGGGTCGAATGGCCTAATTCTGCTCCTATATCTTATTCTGTTTGATTTGAACTCATTCCTTCTGAGTCTCTCTGACTGTTTCAATACGTAAGGGGAGTACAGAGTGGACACTGTGTCCTATCAGTACTCGGATAGCAGCTCTGGTACTGGATCATCAATGGAGAGGTTGCGAGTTCAGATCTCCTCACATACCAAATTGAGTAGTTAAATTGAACAAATCAGGAACCTTGTGAGCTACTTCACAGAATCCATAGAAGCCCTACAGTCCGAAAAGAGGCCATTCAGCCTGTTGACTCTGTACCGACCCTCCGAAAGAGCACCCTACCCAGGTCCACCCCCTCGTCCACCCCGCCCTATCTCTGAATCCCCTTAACCTAACCTGCACTTCCCTGGATAAGATGAGGCAATTTTGCATGGACAATCCACCTAACCTGCGCCTGTTTGGACTGTGGGAGGAAACAGGAGTACCCGGGGGAAACCCATGCAGGCATGGGGGGTATGTGCAAACTCCACACAGACTCACCCAAGGCTCGAATTGAGACTGGGTCCCTGGCACTGTGATGCAGCAGTGCTAACCACGGTGCCACTGTGTGGGAAGAAATTCCACTAAAAGTGCCAGATTGCCATAAAAATCTAACTGGGTCACTAAAGTTTCTCAGGGAAGGGAACTTGTCATTCCTGCTTAGCGAGGCCTACATATGCCTAGCCCACACTGCAGTAAGGCCACCTCAATCACTCACTCAAGATGAATGTCAAATCTCATGAAGGCCACTTTTGATGAGCAATCAAATACGGCCTTATCAGTTGTTCTTTAATTCAGAGAACAAAGAAAAAAAACATAATGCTAGGCTATTGAAATATTTATTGACCATAATTATTGCAATGCCTTTGTCCAGCCTTTCAGCATTTGATATGCCAGGTTGCATGTGATCAATCTGAGAGCTATGAGTCTGAGAGTGTTGAACAAGTCATCAATTATACAATGAGAGAAGCTTTATTGTTATGATGTAAAATAAAGTTTTATCACACTGGAGAAGGTCAGATTTTGTTTCCCCCATTAGCTTCCACTGTCTTGATTCATTCAATTATTAACTGTGATCAATCACTTTCTCTGGATTAATATAATGCTAGTGGCATTTGATTTAGGGTTGTATATTTTCGGTAAGCTTTTCGTATCAACCCCATTGCTTATATAATGTACATTTTTGAGCACTGTAGTATGAAAGCATCGATTTTATTTACCAAGGGCTGTGAAGTTTCATTATGCCAATTTAATATTCATGATTCTCCTGCCTGATTTCATCCCCATGCAGCTGAATTAGTCAGTGCACCCAAGAGGAAAAAGCCTCGAGTAGTGCAGGAAATTTAAAGGAGACAGCACCTCCAGTGGCCACGAATCTTCCCAGGTCAAGGCACCGAGGGGTAATAAGGGAGAACAGCTCTTGGATCTGAACCGGAGCTAAAATGTTGTTAGAAGCTGTCTGGAGAGCAAGGTATTATCGCAAACATGTTGTTAGCCCAAGGGGGTTTGCAGCAAAGAAGAGAAAATGTGCGCAGCAGGTGAGAATTGCTTTGACAGTCACTCTCGGTTTACCAGCTCGCTGTAAGTAAAACAGCTTCACGGCCTCACCTCGGGAGAATGCGTTTCAATTTGACTTCAGAAGAAGTGCCCTCGAGAGAATTTGCAAAAGCACACCGCCTTTGATTCTGATCCTTGTGCTACTGCACAATTAGATATTGGGTGAAGTGTGCGGGGGGTCCACACATACATCTCCCAACCACAACAGGCCTCAGTCAATTCCAAATGAATCTGTAGGCAACGTGTTTTACAATAAACTGCACACGTACGTATTGTCAACAATATTTCACACTGACAGTCAACCTGTCAGAAGCCAGCCATTTCGCAGGTCTGAGTCTCCCTTACTTTCAAGTGGCTGAAAAATGTCCCAGAATTTTATTGAGTTCTGTGAATATATTTTTGGTGCATCCATAAGGTAATTGTACCAGAACCCTGTACCAGTGGGTAGCACATGGGCCCAGAAGTGGGTATTGCATGAGCTTTAAACTTTATGATGGGGAAGAACTTTTAAATATAAACCAGCCACTGTGGATCTTTTCAGTTCCACGGTTTTCTGAGTATTAACGTGGATTTTATGCAAATGAAACCAGCAGTGCAAAAAATAAATTTTCAACACAACAAAGAGCAGTTGTCAGTGAAAGTTTGTTCTGCTCACTGCTTCATTTTTATTCCAGTTCAGATATCAACCATGGTTCAATTATTAGCTACCTCATTTCTGAATCAGAAGGTTGTGGCTCAAGCCCCATTCCAAAGACTTCCAAAATCCTACACAATCCAGGCAGAAGGTTTAGTGCAATGCTCAAGGCAATACTTAATGCTGCAATGTGGAAGGTGCCAACTTTGGATTAGATGTTAAACCATCTTTCCTCTTGTGTGTACCTAAAAAATGTCATGGCACTTTTCAAAGAAGAGGAGGAACGTTCTCCTCTGGTGTTCTTACGTAGTCACTGGTTTATTTTATATTTATGTGGTGATCCACTGTAATAGGAGATGTAAGGTAGGACCTGCACTACAGGTTCGCCGGTAGCTCCTGCCGGCTGGCTCCGCCCACGGAGAACTGTATAAATATGCATGACCTCTAGTGCCCTGCCATTTCGCCAGCTGCAGCAGGAGGCCACGCATCTGACTGTAATAGAGCCACAGTTGTACCCAACTTTAGTCTTTGTGCAATTGATCGTGCATCAAATTATTATCGTCAGATTTTCCACAGAATGGATATCAGAATTAAGTCCGACCACCTGCAACTGGATCCGCACTCGCCCGACGCCAGGAAAAACTTTACTCACTGGCTAGCATGTTTCGAGGCTTACATCAACGCGGTGGACCCCGCGCCAACGGAGGCTCAGAAGATAAACGTCCTGTACTCCAGACTGATCTCCACGTGTTCCCATTGATCCAAAATGCCACGACTTACACAAAAGCAATTGAACTCTTCAAAGAACACTACGCGCAGAAGGCGAACACGCTCTTCACCAGGCATGTGCTTGCCACCCGCTCGCAACTACCTGGTGAGTCCATCGAAGACTTCTGCGGGGCCCTAATTCCACTCGTCCGGGACTGTGACTGTCAGGCCATCACGGCCGCCGAACACACAAATCTTCTCATGCGCGATGCCTTTGTGACGGGGATTGCATCGGACCGCATCAGAGAACGATTACTGGAAGGGGCCACGTTCGAACTGGCAGAGACGAAAACCTTGGCACTCTCCATGACAGTCGCATCCCGTAACGTACAATCGTGCCTCTCCCGCCGCTCTGCCCACCCTTCTACCCCTTCCTACCCCTCCTGGACCTCGCTGACGACCTCCTCAGCCGGGGCCGTGCCTTCACAATACGCCTGCGCCAATCCGCGCACCCTGGGGGTCCCCGCTGCTACTTCTGCGGTCAGCAGAAGCATCCCCGTCAACACTGCCCGGCCCGCACTGCAGCTTATAAAGCCTGCAGTAAAAAGGGCCACTTCGCGGCTGTGTGCTAGGCCTGCGCAATCGCTGCAATCGCGCCCGCTATCGCCCCCTGCCCCACACCAGACGCACAATGGGAGCCGCCATCTTCTCCTCCAGGGTCCATGCGCGACCAATGGGTGCCGCCATCTTGTCTCCCTTCGGCCACGTGCGCCCCATGGTCGCCGCCATCTTGTCCCGATCCCGCAATGTGTGCACATGGGCGCCGCCATCTTGTTCCCCGCAGGGTCGCCGGACAATCCGACATTGGAACCGCACACGCTCGGCACACGAAGCATCTGATGGCTACCCGCAGCTCGCTTCGATGATGCTGGACCAATCTCGCCCACTCAACCTGGCCACCACGTCGACGACGGTTAAAATCAACGGCCATGCGACCTCGTGCCTGCTGGACTCCGGGAGCACCAAAAGCTTTGTTCACCCAGATATGGTAAGGCGCTGCTTCCTCGTGGTCCACCCTGCCAATCAAAGGATCTCCCTAGCCTCCGGATCCCACTCCGTCCCGATCCGAGGCTTTTGTACAGTCACCCTCGCGGTCCAGGGCATAAAATTTAGTAACTTCCGCCTCTATGTCCTTCCTAATCTCTGCGCTGCACTCCTGTTGGGCCTGGCCTTCCAGTGCAACCTCCAGAGCCTCACCCTCAAATTCGGCGGGCCCTTACCCACCCTTACCGTTTGCGGCCTCGCGACCCTCAAGGTCGATCCCCCCTCCCTTTTTGCCAATCTAACTGCGGATTGCAAGCCTGTTGCCACTAGGAGGAGACGGTACAGCACCCAGGACAAGACCTTCATCAGGTCCGAAGTCCAGCGGCTGCTTAAGGAGGGTATTATCGAGGCCAGCAACAGCCCCTGGAGAGCCCAAGTGGTAGTGGTTAAAACTGGGGAGAAAGACAGGATGGTCGTGGACCACAGCCAGACCATCAATCGGTACACGCAGCTCGACGCGTACCCCCTCCCACGCATATCTGATATGGTCAATCAGATTGCGCAGTACCGGGTCTTCTCAACAATTGACCTGAAATCAGCCTACCACCAGCTCCCCATCCGGAAGTCGGACCGGCCATACACTGCCTTCGAGGCAGACGGTCGCCTCTCCCACTTCCTTAGGGTCCCTTTCGGTGTCACAAATGGGGTCTCGGTCTTCCAAAGAGAGATGGACCGAATGGTCGATCAGTACTGTTTGCGGGCCACCTTTCCGTACTTAGATAATGTCACCATCTGCGGCCATGACCAGCAGGACCATGATGCCAACCTCGATAAATTCCTCCGCACTGCCACCCTTCTCAACCTGACCTACAACAAAGAGAAGTGTGTGTTCAGCACGACCCGGTTAGCCATTCTCGGCTATATAGTCCAAAATGGACTTCTCGGGCCCGACCCCGACCGCATGCGCCCCTTCATGGAACTTCCCCTCCCCCACTGCCCCAAGGCCCTCAAACGCTGCCTGGGGTTCTTTTCCTACTACGCTCAGTAGGTCCCAAACTATGCGGACAATGCCCGCCCACCCAATTCCCCCTTGCGGCCGAGGCACAACATGCTTTCGCCCGCATCAGAGCAGACATCGCCAAGGCCGGGATGCGCGCAGTGGACAAGTCACTGCCTTTACAAGTAGAAAGCGACGCTTCAGACATCGCCCTTGCCATCACTCTAAACCAGGCAGGCAGTCCCGTGGCATTCTTTTCCCGCACCCTTCATGCCTCTGAAATTCGACACTCATCCGTCGAAAAGGAGGTAGCCTTCATGTTCAATAACACACAGCGGGGCAAGATCAAAAATGATAAAATCTTGCGGTGGAGAATCGAGCTCTCCACCTATAATTACGAGATCTTGTATCGCCCCGGTAAACTCAACGAGCCCCCAGACGCCCTCTCCCGAGGTACATGTGCCAGCGCACAAGTGGACCAACTCCGGGCCCTACACGACAGCCTTTGTCACCCAGGGGTCACTCGATTGTGCCATCTGGTCAATCTGCCCTACTCTGTCGAGGAAGTAAGGACAGTCACCAGGGACTGCCAGGTCTGTGCGGAGTGCAAGTCGAACTTCTACCGGCCGGACCGTGCGCGCCTGGTGAAGGCTTCCCACCCCTTTGAACACCACAGCGTAGATTTCAAAGGGCCCCTCCCCTCCACCGACCATAACACGTACATTCTCAGTGTGGTCGACGAGTACTCCAGATTCCCCTTCGCCATCCCATGCCCCGATATGACGTCTGCCACCGTCATCAAGGCCCTCAGCACCATCTTCACCCTGTTCGGTTTCCCCACCTACATCCACAGTGACAGGGGATCCTCATTCATGAGCGATGAGCTGCGTCAGTTTCTGCTCAGCAGGGGTATAACCTCCAGCAAGACGACCAGCTGCAACCCCCGGGGAAACGGGCAAGTAGAACGGGAGAATGAGACGGTTTGGAGGGTTGTCCAGCTGGCCCTATGGTCCAGGAACCTCCCAACCTCTCGCTGGCAGTAGGTCCTCCCTGACGCTCTACACTCCATCCGGTCACTATTGTGCACCGCCACTAATAATACACCCCATGAACGTGTTTTCACCTTCCCCAGGAAGTCCACATCCGGGGTGTTGCTCCCGACTTGGCTCGCTGCTCCAGGACTGGTCCTTCTCCGTAGGCGCGTCCGACTCCACAAGGCAGACCCCTTGGCGGACAAGGTTCACCTGCTCCATGCCAACCCTCAATATGCTTACGTTGTGTTCCCCGACGGCCGCCAAGATACTGTCTCACTCAGGGACCCGGCACCATCAGGTTCTACCACAACACCCCTCCCCCCCCACCAATGCGCCCCCCCCACCTCCCACCGCGCCGCCAATATTGACCCCACCAGACCCCCCCCCTTCCCTTTTCAGCACAAGAGGACGAAGAGGAATTATACACGCTCCCGGAGTTCCCCGATGACTGGCCAGCATCAGCACCGCCATTGGTCCCACCTCCACCACTGCCAGCACCAATTTCGCCGCCACCGTTACGCCGCTCCCAACGAAGCACCAAAGCACCGGACTGGCTGAACCTTTGACGGACTCCGGACCGTCAACATGGACTTTTCTTTCCCTACCACTGTACATAATTGCACTAATTGTATATAGTTTCACGTCACCCCCGCCGGACTCATTTTTAACAGGGGTGAATGTGGTGATCCACTGTAATAGGAGATGTAAGGTAGGACCTGCACTACAAGTTCGCCGGTAGCTCCTGCCGGCTGGCTCCGCACACGGAGAACTGTATAAATATGCATGACCTCCAGTACCCTGCCATTTCGCCAGCTGCAGCAGGAGGCCACGCATCTGACTGTAATAGAGCCACAGCTGTAGCCAACTTTAGTCTTTGTGCAATTGATCATGGATCAATTTATATATCTGATTTACCTCCGAACAACGCAGTGGTGGCATCAGTTCTGAGTCTACAGCAGGGTTTATTTATAGTGCTTTGACGTACCTCTTCAATTATAAGATGTCTCCACACATGTCCAGAGCCTAGGCTTCTCAAGTCTTTCTCTGGAAGCTCCTGTTTACTTCATCTCTCAAAGACTATACAGAAGCTTAATCAGGCAAACCGACTAACATAATCAAACACTGATCAATTAATTCATTGAGCACTACAGTACGAAGTAATATTTATCCTTAAAGCAACCTAATTTAAACAAATAACTCAGCCACTTTTACGTTACCATTTGTCAGATTTTTATGTGCAAAAACTGGTTGCTGTGCTTCAAAAGCACTTCACTGGCTTAGATTTGTGGACATCCTGAGGAGAAGAAAGGCACTATATAAATGTAAACACCCTAGCCTAAAGCAGCAGAGGATTTCAGAGGATGCCTTGATAAACTTGTCATACAACACCTTGGGTCAGGTCCAGTTCTGCAGAGAAGGGTCATAGATTGATCTCCAGTGCCATTGGTTGCGAGTTGTAAGGGGTCTTGGGTGCATGAGACTTGAATAGAGATGGTTGCGAGGTGATTTTACAGATGTATTTGAGATATGTCGGGAATTAAAAGCTTAAAAGTGTCAGTTAAACCAGGGGTTTTCAAACTCGGGGTCGTTACCCACGGGTAATTTTACGGGAGGGTCGCGGCATTCGGTCGCGGCATACCCCATCGCGGGAGGAATGCCAAACGGCCGCAGTCGGCTTTTAAAAATGCCAGCACCGATGGACTTTTGAGATTTCTGGCCATTCCGAACATTCGTGCCCCAGAGCGCAGGCCCGGGGCCCAGTGCGGTGATATCGGTGCGCTGTCCAGGGCCTGTCTTTTTCATCAAACGACAGAGTCCTGCTATCGGAAATGGCGGCAGGGCGCCCCCCATGTGCCCCGTGCGCTGACTTCACGTGTACTGGACGTGAGAGCACGGTAGCCTTGTGGATAGCACAATTGCTTCACAGCTCCAGGGTCCCAGGTTCGATTCCGGCTTGGCTCACTGTCTGTGCGGAGTCTGCACATCCTCCCCGTGTGTGCGTGGGTTTCCTCCGGGTTCTCCTGTTTCCTCTCACAGTCCAAAGATGTGCAGGTTAGGTGGATTGGCCATAATAAATTGCCCTTAGTATCCAAAATTGCCCTTAGTGTTGGGTAGGGATACTGGGTTATGGGGATAGGGTGGCGGTGTTGACCTTGGGTAGGATGCTCTTTCCAAGAGCCGGTGCAGACTCAATGGGCCGAATGGCCTCGGC
This sequence comes from Scyliorhinus torazame, assembly GCF_047496885.1. Classification (NCBI taxonomy): domain Eukaryota; kingdom Metazoa; phylum Chordata; class Chondrichthyes; order Carcharhiniformes; family Scyliorhinidae; genus Scyliorhinus; species Scyliorhinus torazame. The sequence goes on from NC_092712.1 coordinate 296,928,128, forward strand.
CTCCTCCTGCACTGTAAATTCTATGATAATCTATGAGAGAGTTTCTTCCACTCTGCAGCTGCTAGCAGTGTTGGTGTGAACTCCAGGGCCTCTGGTGAACAACCCATGAAGAAGAAGCTGAAAACACGAACAACGCAGCATGAAGATGATTACTTGAGGTACGGGTTATTCACTGTGCCACTGCAAATCAGGATTCAAAGTTCATGTATGTTATATGCAGGGAAGCCCTGGCAAATGAAAGGTTAAAACCCTCAAAACTTCAAAGACATTTGAAGACAAAACATGGCGAGTTAGAGGGCAATCCTCTTTATTTTTCTCAACGGACGCAATGAGATCTCAAATCATCAGCAAACGTCATTAGCAAAATATAACATTGAATAACAAAGCGAGTGACATCATGAGGACCAAGAAGGCTCACCTGTTACATTAAAGGTAAGTGAAAATGGTGGGTCGCAGAGGTCAGCCAGCGTGGGTTGCAAAGGTCGGCAGGCATTTTGAACGAAGGTCGGCCGGTGTGGGTCCCGAAGGATGCCCAGTTGGCAAAAATGGGTCCTGGGCAAAGAAGTTTGAAAAACACTGAGTTAAACTCTGTGCGTATCATGGGGCACCATTTCAATATCGCAAAAGTGAACTGATGTTATAATGTTCACCTTGAAACAGAATGTGATCTCAATATGTAGAACACACTCGAGGCAGAGTGGGGAGATGAAAACTCCAGAATCATTGAAAAAAAACATTAATGTGAAGCAATGGTGGGAAAGAGGCAGAAGCCTCTGGGAGAATAAAGTAACATGAAATGAAGGACATTCCTCATCTGTAAGTATCGTGTGATCAGAACAATGAGCATCACGGGCATTATGTGTAGCACATCTCGTGTCCCTGGATGTTAGTCCCTCGACATGTATGGTACACACTGAGGAAAAAGGAAGTGTTTAAATGGTGTGCTCATGTATTCCTCAACATTGCTCTCATCTGTGTATTATACAAACTTGGTAAGATGAATCAACTTGCTCCTGCCTGGTATATTATTGCCAACCCTCATGACTGTTACGTTCTGGTGCTTGGCCGGATGGAATTAGTGCACTAGAGAACGTCTAGTTGGTGATTAGTTGAAATATTTATTGATTAACAATAACTTGGGTCAGTTACCAATATGAAAATGACTAAAATCACTAACAATTGAATTACTATTATAAAATTATCCAAGAGCTACAGAAATGCGACTATCCACTATGATGATTTTCTCCAGCCTTCCTTCAACTAGGAGCAGGTGTGATCAGAGGCGAGTTGGGAGAAGGCCTTAAGTGCGTTTTTCGGCAGCGTGAATCCAGGTCGCATTTATCCGCTCCCTCCCCCCCATCAATGGTGAGCCGCATATCCCACTTTCGAAAATCAGGAACTTAATTTTAATAAATTTACATCTCATTACTGTGGCCACATGCCAGAATCATTCCCCACATACCACATTTGCATGATTTACAACTACCTTCGAAAGGTGACCTGAACTTTGAGGGGAACTCAGCGCTGAGTGTCCACTCATACACGGGAAGAACGTACAAACAATGGCCCAAAGCCTGAATTGAACCCAGGTCCCTGGCGCTGTGAGGTAGCAGTGCTAACCACTGTGCTACCATGCGGCCCCATGTTGGCAGTTTAAGTTCCGACAAGTCCTACTGCACTCTCAGCGTGACTATTTGTTTTAATGTCTTTAGCAAGGGCTTTTGGTTTGGGACTCATAGAAAAGCTGTCTGGTTATGAAATGTGGTGGATGAGTTGGTAAACTGATGTTGAGCATCTCAGGGGGAGGACAAAGATCCCCTTGCACTTTTTTAAGGAAGAGTAGGGAGTTCTCCCCACTATTGCTCATCCAACATCACAAAAGCAGTCATTACAATGCTGGTTGTGGAAGTTTGCTGTGTGCAAATTGACAAAAATGAGCCAAACCTTGACTCCCGAGTCAGGAGGGAAGAGCCAGGTAAATTTCTGACTCTGTAAGCCGGACACAGGAGGAAATGCCCCAGGTATTTTTCCAGGTGGGGGAGAGGGGATTGTGGGGATGTGTGCTCACTGGAGTCGGGCCCAGCCAGCTGCAGAGATGGGCTGGTTAAAAGGCCCACCTCTGTGTTCCGGTTGCAAAAAAGACAGGAAAACCAAAAACGGCCCTCATCTGCTGTATAATTTCCATGCCCACATCCATGCCAAGTCATGCCACCTCATGCCCCTCAACACAGCCCTTGGCCCCTCATACCCTCCATGCTAACCTCTGTGCCAATGCCCTCCCACAACAGATTATAGCCCCTATGCCAACTTGCTGCCAACTTATGCCAGCTCATTAATCATCCCCAATTATTCCCATGGTACTTTATAACCCCTGAACCAACACATGCCAACACATGCCTCCTACTAACAACCCTTTGCCTTTATACCCTCCACACCAACTCACCCAGCATCCACCAATGGCACACCTCAGGAACCATAGTAAGATGAAGTAAAATAAGGTTCTTGTGTTTATTGATGAATTCACCATTCCAAAACAAATAAAACTCCCATCAAAAAAACAGCCAGTACATTTAAACTAATTCATATACTTAGCCACTGAAAAAAGCAAACGCTGCCTTCATGTAATTAATCACTTTTGAATACAAATATTTATTTCAGAACCAAAAATTAAAGGCTTTATAACCACTCTGAATTGTCAATTAAATTGTGAATTTACAGAACCCCTAATGTGATAATCAGTTATGTAGCACTAATCCTCTAATAATAATCCTTGACGACGCAAATGTACGTGAAATCATGTGACAAGATGTCAGGTGCGCTTCATAGGAACTTAGGAATTAGGAGCAGAGGTAGGCAATTCAGCGCTTCAAGCCCACTTCGCCATTCAATCAGATCATAGCTGATCATTTCTTGGTCTCAAATCCACCTCCTCACCTGTTCCTATATCCTTTCAACCCATCTTTTAAATCAGAAATATATCTATCTCCTTCTTGAAAACATTTAATGATTCAGACTCCACCGCACTATGGGGCAACGAGTTCCACAAATTTACCACCCTCTGTAAGAAGTAGTTCCTCCTCACCTCAGTTCTAAATCTACTGCCTTTCAATCTATATCCGTGACCTCTCGTTACAGATTGCCCCACAAGGGGAAACATGTGGTCGATGTTTACTTCGTCAATCCTTTTTAATATTTTATATACCACAATCAGTTCCCCCTTATTCTTCTAAACTCCAGCGAGTACAAGCCCAAACTGTTCAATCTCTCCTCATGTGTCAACCATTCATCCCCGGAATAAATCTGATAAATCTCCTCTGACTTGCCTCCAATGCCAATAATCCTTCCTCAAATAAGGATACTGTCATAATATACACACAGGTATATGATGGTGCACAGACAGGCAGTGATTGACACACAGGATGACCAGTGAACACACAGAACACAGCAGCCAATCACCAGACAAGACACGACCACTATAAAGCCAGAGGGCACTAGTTTTCCTGCTCTCTTGGGATCCAGCCTCTGAGACAGTCAGAGCCCGTGAGCAGCAACTAGAACATACACCATGTGGTAGTAAGGTAGTCTGGTCAGGTTAGCCTCAGGTCTCCAGTCAAGTCAGCATAGTGTCAACCCACAGTTAAAGTACGTATGATAGTTAAGAGTTCAATAAAATCGAGTTGCATTTCTTCAAGTGTTGGAAGCCTGTCTCTCTCACTGCTGCAGTAAACGCAGTCCGAGCAGACCCGGCATACCCAACACATCAGATACCAAAACTGGACACAATACTCCAGATATGGGGCGAAATTCTCCCCCAACGGCGCGATGTCGCCGACTGGCGCCCAAATCGGCGCCAATCAGATGGGCATCGTGCCGCCCCAAAGGTACGGAATGCTCCGCATCTTTGGGGGCTGAGCCCCAACATTGAGGGGCTAGGCCGGCGCCGGACGGATTTCCGCCCCGCCAGCTGGCGGAAACGGCGTTTGTTGCCCCGCCAGCTGGCGCGGAAATGACATCCCCGGGCGGCGCATGCGCGGGAATGTCAGCGGCCGCTGACAGTTTCCTGCGCATGCGCAGTGGGGAGAGTCTCTTCCGCCTCCGCCATGGTGGAGGCCGTTGCGGAGGCGGAGGGGAAAGAGTGCCCCCACGGCACAGGCCCGCCCGCGGATCGGTGGGCCCTGATCGCGGGCCAGGCCACCGTGGGGGCACCCCCAGGGGCCAGATCGCCCCGCGCCCCCCCCCAGGACCCCGGAGCCCGCCCACGCCGCCTTGTCCCGCCGGTAAATACCTACTTTAATTTACGTCGGCGGGACAGGCAATTTCTCGGCGGGACTTCGGCCCATCCGGGCCGGAGAATTGAGCGGGGGGGCCCGCCAACCGGTGCGGCCCGATTCCCGCCCCCGCCCAATCTCCCGCTGGGGGGTCGGAGAATGACGCCCATGGTCTCACAAACACCATATACAATTGCAACAACACCTCTCTAGTTTTATATTCCAGTCCTTTTGCAATAAATGCGAACATTGCATTTGCCTTTTTAATTACATGTTGAACCTGCTTCCCGGATTTCTGCTTCCTGATCTCATCACGGATGTGCGCAACTTCGAGGTCATTAAAAGTCCAATCGACTGCAATTTCATGCTGCTCATGTGATATTCAATTCATCGCATGGGCAAAACAGATGGGCGCTCATCATGTTTTTGCATTTCCTTATCCAAGGGTGGGATAGAAGGCTTGAGGAGTAGCAGTAGTTTATCTGTGATAGAGCTTATACCTGCATGAGTGTAGAGTTTCTTAGTTATTCTGAAGCATTTCAAGTCAACCTTTCAGCATTTTAGGACTTCCCTGGAAGGCAATCCTGAATGTGGAAGCGCAGTGATCCCTAATTTGCAAGGCACTGGTCCTCTGCATCTTATTGGAATAGCGTATTCTGCTGGTAGGACCTCTTCTGAAGATGAGGGGGTAGGAGGGAGAGGAGACAAAGAGAGTGCAAAGTGGGCACAGGCAGCATCCCAGGCAGAGACCTGTAAGAGGAGCGGCATGGATTCAGATGGTGCAGGGCTAGCAGGAAGGCCAAGAGGCAAGGGGATGCTGAAGATGCAAAAATGGTGTCAGTTCTGACTTGCGGATAGGAAGATCTGGTACTCGGTAAAAATTTGGACTTGTGTTTCCTACATTGAAACAGTGACTGTACTTCAAAAGTGACAAATGATTTGGGATATTCTATGGCTTTTGAAAGGCACTTTATAACTGAAAGTTTTTATTTTATTTTGTGTGACCTGAAAATACTGCCAAAAAAACCTGGAATGTGATTGAATAAAATAGAATTTATTTAATTCATCACATGTCGCCAATGTTCAAGGACTTTTGGGTTGCCAGTTTTTTTTCAAGATGTTTGACGAACTTTTCTGAGTTTTCTCATTGGCCTGTACATATTTCCAAACCTTAAGAATATGCGATAACCTATAATGTAAAATCAATCTACAACAGAGCAAAAAAAAAATCTAAGTGTATGGTTGGAATTTTCCGGACGTTCTTGCCGGCAGGATTTTCCAGTCCCACCGACGGCTAATCCCCGCTGCGGGTTTCCCGGCGGTGGTGGGTGCATAGAATAGGAAATCCCATTGGCAGCAGTGGGATTAGTTGTTCTGATCACGCCGATGGCCAATGGCAGGCTGCCTCCGTGGCTGTGAAATATGACATGAGGATGGGTGCGGAAAATCCCGCGTTATATCTTTCCTACTCAGAAAGGAAAGGGGCACCAAGCATAAGGTTGAAGCCAGGATTTTCCAGCCCTGCCCTTTGGCGGCGCCGAAACTCAATGGACATTTGGCCACCTCTCCAAATTTTTCGTGCTGCCCATGACGTTTCCTGCCATGGGCAGGGCTGGAAAATCCCAGCCCAAGTCTCTCAACCACTTTGAAGGAGTAATTAGAGAAGACTTCATCTGGGAGTTGATGCTTGCAGAATCTACCCCCATCCTTAGAACATCATGTAGGAGGAGCACATCATCCAGGGAAACACATCCACATAGCATCTTAAAACATGATGGGGTAGAGTTTCCGCTTTGGGTGCAGTCACTGACTCTGGACCAAAATGCTGTCTGTGCTTCCCTACTCTGAGTTTCTGTTCGAACTCATTTCCATGTGGCAAAATGTCAAATCTGTTGTGAACCAGTGCAATCAACCATACTTTGAAATGTAATTTGGGAAAAGATATCTTTAAAAGACAGACCTTGATATATTTAGCAGCTTAACATAGTAAAATTTGATTAAAGCAGTTGAAAATAGGTTTAATCACTAAATGTACGCATTTTAAATCAGTGTCAATTCACCACCCATGAATGATCCAATTTTAATTTCATGAAAAAAAATACACAGAACAATTTTATTTTGTTGAAGAAAAGAGACGTGTTGTTGAAACTTTTTATCTTGTACTCATCAGGTCAGATTTGCAAGAATGCCAATTAGAAAGGGAACAACAGTTTTTACTGCATGACAAGAGAGTTCTGATTGTTTTGACAAGTGGACTCTGATTGGTTGAGGCCTTTCCATGGAAATTCCAGGGAACAGTCCTTTGCCAAGCCTTTGTTTAAATTCAATCCAGGCAGATTGACAAGAAATTGCCACGGGATAGGAACCAGGGAATGGCTGCCCCCCAAGCCTATGTTTAGTTGAAAAAAGGCACAATGCATTGAAATGCTCTTTCTGTTTGCAAATGCCTCTCCCAATCAATCAGCACTTTCTTCTCATGCAGTGTAAATCATTGTTCTCTTTTAAGTTTGGTATTATGAAGTCTACCCTGATGAGTGTAAAAGGACAAGCTTCGACAGCATGTCTCTTTTCCAGCAATACACATGTTCTGTACTATTTTATAATTAGATTGGGGAACTGTAGTCATAGTAAATCTAGAAATAAATCATTCCAAGTCTTTCAAATCAGATTTATTTGTGGCCTTAAACTCAAATGTTGCTGATTAAATTTTGGTGACACCTTGAAAACTGATAAATATGCACAATAGCAGAAATATCCAAGAGTGATTAATTAATTCGAAGTGTGTAGCTGATTTTCTAAGCAATGCCTTGACTCTGACAAAATGCTTTATTCGAAACAAAGACAAAGAATATGGAAGCTGTATTTGCACTGAATGCACTTGTCCAATCTTTTAGCCGTGATTGGAAGTATTACACCAAAAACGTAACTCAAGAATGTGGACATTCCAGGTCGGAATGGGACGATACGAACATGTGAAAACAGGCACAGGAGAAGACCACATGGTTCATCGAGCTTGCTGCGCCATTCAATATGATCATAGATGGTCTTGGCCTTCAACTCTGTCCAGCTGTGAGTCACATATTGATTGATCTTTGCCAGCATTCCTTTATAAAAATAGAGTTGAGTTCATTTGCTACTATTTTACCACTATTTAGCTTTAATGGCCCGTAGCTTCCTCTCTGGATGGCGATTAAGTCGCTGGTGCACCGCACATGTGCAGTGTGAAGAACCGGACGTGCGGGCATAGAGGCATGTGCGTGGATGTGCGCAGCGTTCAAACTGCTGCCTGTTTTCTTTTTGACAGTTTGAATCCCTGAGCTGGAGCTATTGAATGAAAAATCCAGCTACAGCGCTAACTTGATAATAATAATAATAATAATCGCTTATTGGCACAAGTAGGCTTCAATGAAGTTCCTGTGAAAATCCCCTAGTCGCCACATTCCGGCGCCTGTTCGGGGTGGCCAGTACGGGAATTTAACCCATGCTGCTGGTCTTGTTCTGTATTACAAGCCAGCTGTTTAGCCCACTGTACTAAACCAGCCCCTTGGACTACTTACTCGGGTTTTAAGTGAGATACATAACAGCATAAGAATTAAGAGCAGGAATAGGCCATCTGGCCCCTCGAACCTGCTCCGCCATTCAATAAGATCATGGCTGATCTTTTTGTGGACTCAGCTGCACTTACCTACCCGCTCACCAAAATACTTTAATTCCTTTAATCTTCAAAAATCCATCTAACTTTGCCTTTAAAACATTCAACGAGGCAGCCTGAACTGCTTCACTGGGCAGGGAATTCCACAGATTGACAACCCTTTGGGTGAAGAAGTTCATCCTCAACTCAGTCCTAAATCTGCTCCCCCTTACTTTGAGGCTATGCCCTCTAGTTCTAGTTTCACCTGCCAGTGGAAACAACCTCCCTGCCTCTATCTTATCCAATCCCTTCATAATTTTATATGTTTCTATCCCATCATTCTTCTGCACCTTTTTACATTTTTTTATTTACACTGTAATTTTTCGGTCCAGCAGAGGCTAGAAACATTGGGATACATTTTTTTGGGCAGGTTAATGTTTTATATTATTAGTGTTTTGCATTTATAAATATGTTTAAATGCAAATAAAATGAAAGAAAGATGCATTTTTTTAAAGCTTTGGTTTGTCATGAAGCTATTAATTCCATTAAAAATGGTACTTTACTGTATAAAAAATGAATTTGAAGTCACAGAGGTGAAAGAATTATTTTTTTTAAACTTTGGTTTGTTATGAGGATGTTAATTCCATTAAAGGAACTGTAATGGAGAGAATGTGGTAATCACTCACTAATGAGTATGGCGCTCCACCTAAGATACTCCATGTTACTGGTCATGGGTTCTTGGGTCCTTGCGTGGCTAATGAGCCTAGAGCCACATCTTCAATCACTCACTTGGCAGGAGTTTCCAAAAGGTGGGATGGGTCCTTAGACGCTAAGTCACGGGTATTCCTTTCACAGGCTCCTTTTCCGGGCCTCCTCTTACTGCCGGGTGTTCTCGAAAAATTGTGACCCCTTAATCAGGACGTTCCTCGAAATAGGTTTCTTCTGAGTAAAGTCTCGCAGGCATTGACGTCTATGTTCCATTTCTTGAAGTAACCAATAAGGTGTCTTTGAAGATCTTCCTTTGTCCTCCTCTTGTTCGGGATCTTTCCTTGAGCTGAGTGAAGAAGATTTGCTTTGGCAGTCAGGATTCTGATATCCAAAGTAAATGGGCGGCCCAGCGGGATTGGTTTCAGATGATCATGGCCCCGTTACCGGTGCCATTGACTCATTCAAGGACACTAATGTTAGCACACCTGCCCTCCCAACTGATTCAGAGCTAAAGAACATTTGGATGTTTGCAAAGTATTTTAAGCTGAATTATTTATGAATCTCCCTGATGTAGTGTTCATCCGTAGAAGTCTCAGTGATCATTTCAAATGCTTTAACAAACGTTAATGCCTTAGTTGATATATGCAAGCCTCCTGTAAGATAATGTGAACTATCTCTTTGACAGGTATTTCAGCGAACCAATTACCCACCCTTAAGAGTGTACTGCCAAAGGACACCCCAAAATGATGTCAGAGGAGGTGTGTGCCAGGACACTGTGCTTCACAGCTGCTGCTTTCAGATATTGAGCTTTTCACATTAACAATTGATATGTCAAAAGCCTCACCTTCCCCATCTTCCTTCCCTCTCCTGTTCCCTCCCTCCCCTCTCCCTCCCTCCTCTTCCCTCTCTTCTCTCCCTCCATCCCTCCCCTCTTCCCTCCCTCCCCTTTACAAGTAGACGGAACCGTTGTGTTTAAGTGAGAAAATATATTTTATTGCAAGAAATTTGTAAAAGTTGAGGTAGTTTTATGTCATTGTTCAGCTGATGAAGTTAATCGTTAAGTTAAATGTTTAAAAGTTTTGTATTTATAAAATTCTTTTTGTTAATAAATGTTTTACATTAAACTTTACAAGCTTCTACAAATGTCTTATTGAAATATCAGAAAACAACATTTAATTATGAGATAATTATAAATGAATAAGTTACTTCATTGAAGTAACAAGGCAGAAACATATTAACATGGATAACAAGGTGACACACTAGTTAGCAGTGCTGCCTGACGACTCAAGGGACCTGTCTTCAATTCGGACATTGGGTGAATGTCTGGTGTTTAAACATTCTTCCCTGGTCTGCATGGGTTTCTCATGGGGGCTGGCTGAGCTCAATTGGCTCGAGAGCTGGTTCGTGATGCGAGCAAGGCCAGCAACGCGGGTTCAATCCCCGTAATGGCTAAGGTTATTCATGAAGGCCCCACCTTCTCAACCTTGCCCCTCGCCTGAGGTGTGGTGATCCTCAGGTTAAATCATTGCCAGTAACCTCTCTCCCTCAAAGGGGCAAGCAGTCTATGATCATCTGGGACTATGGCGACTTTACCTGCATGGGTTTCCTAGAACCTGGAATAGAACCATAGAATCCTACAGTGTAGACCATTCAGCCCATCTAGTCTGTACCGACCCTCTGAAAGAGTACCCTACCTGGGTACACTCTCCCACCCTACCCTGGAACCTAAACTGTACATCTCTAGACACTAAGGGGCAAATCAGCGTGGCCAATCCACCTAACCTGCATATCTTTGGACTGTGGTAGGATACCAGAGCACCCAGATGAAACTCACACAGACAGAGTGAGAACGCACAAAGTCCACACAGACAGTCGCCCAATGCTGGAATTGAACCCGGGTCCCTAGAACTGTGAGGCAGCAGTGCTGACCACTGTGCCATTGTGTCACCGCCATTTCCTCTGGGTGCTTCCCACATTCCAAAGAGGGTTAGATTGATAAGCCTTGCTAAATTGCACCTTAGTGCCGAAAGGTTAGGTGGGTTATGATGATAGGGTGGGGGCGTGGGCCTGGATAGGGTGCTCTTTCAGAGTGTCAGTGAAGAGTTGATGGGCCAAATGGCTTTCTTCTGCACTGCAGTGATTATATAAACACTAATCAAAAAAAACAAAATGTTACAAGGACAGTGACAGCAAAAAGCTCTGGGGTGCTTTGAAAATCTCATGTCTATAATCTAAATTAAAACATATGAACATTTTTAAGCATGCCACACGTAAAGTTAGGTAATCATATAATACAGATTTAAATAGTTTCACAGATTTAAAACAAATAACCAGAGCTCTGTTCACTTATATATAATCACCTTAATCATGAAAAAATAAAATTAAAAATTGCTTTAAAAGAATCAACAACAATCGCCTGTTTAAAAGAAAGAGCAAAGAATGACCGTTAACAATTGTTCAAAAAGTTACCTGGTTTCTATCTAAATCTATTGTTTAAATGCTTGCCTTCAATGGGTGTTCCCAAGCTGGCTGTGTCATAAAGGGACGGGGTTGCACTCCTCCTGCGCCGCGCTGGAGCCTGCGTGGACTGGGGCGCTGGAGGCCCGAGGCTGCCAAAGGGGAAGGAAGGCTCATCGCATTATTGGAGTGCAGGTAATTGCACAGATCTGTCTGTTAAAATTAGCGATCCGTGGCTTCTCGTCGCTAGCCAGAAATTACGGGCTGATATTTCTGTATCCTTAAATGGCTTGTTTCGCAAGATGGTTGATGTGTTGGGTGTTCTGGATCACACACAAGTCACCAACACTTGAAGTAGTGCAACACTATTTTATTAAAAGGTTAACTATTTAAACATATTTGAACTGTGGGTAAATACGATACTAGCTTTAACTAAAGACCTTTGCCTTGTCCTAACCAGTTGATGCACTCAGCACATGGTGAATGTCTGTGTTGCAGGCTGTGAGCTCTGTGCTTCTAGCTAGCTGCTACTCGAATGAGCGAGAACTCTGATGCCCCCTGTCTTTATACTGCGTGTGCTCTCACTGGTGATTGGCTGCGGTGTTGTGTATGTTAATTGGTCCCACTGTGTGTCCATCAGTGTGTGTCTGCACCATGATATACTGGTGTATATTATGACTTCCCCCTTTTATATAAAAAAATGTGCCTGCGTGACAATAAATAGTATGTGGTGAATGTTCCTGACTATGTGTGTGCAAAATATTTACAGGACAATGTACATAAAACTAAGCTATTTACATGGGAAGGTGCCTGGTGCAGAAAAAGCAGTGTGTCACACAAATAATGAGATGAACACTATACACAAACCACTTGAACGATTAAACGGAAGAACAGAACAGACCAGAGAGTCCATTAGTGCACACAGTTCAGAAATTAAGTCTCTGAGGTGGGCGACAAATTCTGGTTGACCGTCAGGGTGGCATACCACTCATCAAAGAACAAAGAAATGTACAGCACAGGAACAGGCCCTTCGGCCCTCCAAACCCGTGCCGACCATGTTGCCCGACGAAACTACAATATTCTACACTTCCTGGGTCCGTATCCCTCTATTCCCATCCTATTCATGTATTTGTCAAGATGCCCCTTAAATGTCACAATCGTCCCTGCTTCCACCACCTCCTCCGGCAGCGAGTTCCAGGCACCCACTACCCTCTGCTTAAAAAACTTGCCTCATGCATCTACTCTAAACCTTGCCCCTCGCACCTTAAACCTATGCCCCCTAGTAATTGACCCCTCTACCCCGGGGAAAAGCCTCTGACTATCCACTCTGTCTATGCCCCTCATAATTTTGTAGACCTCTATCAGGTCGCCCCTCAACCTCCTTCGCTCCAGTGAGAACAAACCGAGTTTATTCAACCGCTCCTCATAGCTAATGCCCTCCATACCAGGCAACATTCTGGTAAATCTCTTCTGCACCCTCTTTAAAGCCTCCACATCCTTCTGGTAGTGTGGCGACCAGAATTAAACACTATACTCCAAGTGTGGCCTAACTAAGTTTCTATACAGCTGCAACATGACTTGCCAATTCTTATACTCAATGCCCCGGCCAATGAAGGCAAGCATGCCGTATGCCTTCTTGACTACCTTCTCCACCTGTGTTGCCCCTTTCAGTGACCTGTGGACCTGTACTCCTAGATCTCTTTGACTTTCAATACTCTTGAGGTTTCTACCATTCACTGTATATTCCCTACCTGCATTAGACCTTCCAAAATGCATTACCTCACATTTGTCCGGATTAAACTCCATCTGCCATCTCTCCGCCCAAGTCTCCAAACAATCTAATTCCTGCTGTATCCTCTGACAGTCCTCATCGCTATCCACAATTCCACCAACCTTTGTGTCGTCTGCAAACTTACTAATCAGACCAGTTACATTTTCCTCCAAATCATTTATATATACTACAAACAGCAAAGGTCCCAGCACTGATCCCTGTGGAACACCACTGGTCACAGCCCTCCAATTAGAAAGCATCCTTCCATTGCTACTCTCTGCCTTCTATGACCTAGACAGTTCTGTATCCACCTTGCCAGCTCACCCCTGATCCCGTGTGGCTTCACGTTTTGTACTAGTCTACCATGAGGGACCTTGTCAAAGGCCTTACTGAAGTCCATATAGACAACATCCACTGCCCTACCTGCATCAATCATCTTAGTGACCTCCTCGAAAAACTCAATCAAGTTAGTGAGACACGACCTCCCCTTTACAAAACCATGCTGCCTCTCACTAATACGTCCATTAGCTTCCAAATGGGAGTAGATCCTGTCTCGAAGAATTCTCTCCAGTAATTTCCCTACCACTGAAGTAAGGCTCACCGACCTGTAGTTCCCTGGATTATCCTTGCTACCCTTCTTAAACAGAGGAACAACATTGGCTATTCTCCAGTCCTCCGGGACATCCCCTGAAGACAGTGAGGATCCAAAGATTTCTGTCAAGGCCTCAGCAATTTCCTCTCCAGCCTCCTTCAGTATTCTGGGGTAGATCCCATCAGGCCCTGGGGATTTATCTACCTTAATATTTTTTAAGACACCCAACACCTCGTCTTTTTGGATCTCAATGTGACCCAGGCTATCTACACACCCTTCTCCAGACTCAACATCTACCAATTCCTTCTCTTTGGTGAATACTGATGCAAAGTATTCATTTAGTACCTCGCCCATTTCCTCTGGCTCCACACATAGATTCCCTTGCCTATCCTTCAGTGGGCCAACCCTTTCCCTGGCTACCCTCTTGCTTTTTATGTACATGTAAAAAGCCTTGGGATTTTCCTTAACCCTATTTGCCAATGACTTTCCGAGACCCCTTCTAGCCCTCCTGACTCCTTGCTTAAGTTCCTTCCTACTTTCCTAATATTCCACGCAGGCTTCGTCTGTTCCCAGCCTTTTCGCCCTGACAAATGCCTCCTTTTTCTTTTTGACGAGACCTACAATATCTCTCGTTATCCAAGGTTCCCGAAAATTGCCGTATTTATCCTTCTTCCTCACAGGAACATGCCGGTCCTGAATTCCTTTCAACTGACACTTGAAAGCCTCCCACATGTCAGATGTTGATTTGCCCTCAAACATCCGTCCCCAATCTATGTTCTTCAGTTCCCGCCTAATATTGTTATAATTAGCCTTCCCTCAATTTAGCACATTCATTCTAGGACCACTCTTATCCTTGTCCACCAGCACTTTAAAACTTACTGAATTGTGGTCACTGTTCCCGAAATGCTCCCCTACTGAAACTTCTACCACCTGGCCGGGCTTATTCCCCAATACCAGGTCCAGTACCGCGCCTTCCCTAATTGGACTGTCTACATATTGTTTTAAGAAGCCCTCCTGGATGCTCCTTACAAACTCCGCCCTGTCTAAGCCCCTGGCACTAAGTGAGTCCAGGTCAATATTGGGGAAGTTGAAGTCTCCCATCACCACAACCCTGTTGTTTTTACTCTTTTCCAAAATCTGTCTACCTATCTGCTCCTCTATCTCCCGCTGGCTGTTGGGAGGCCTGTAGTAAACCCCCAGCATTGTGACTGCACCCTTCTTATTCCTGATCTCTACCCATATAGCCTCACTGCCCTCTGAGGTGTCCCCCCGCAGTACAGCTGTGATATTCTCCCTAACCAGTAGCGCAACTCCGCCACCCCTTTTACATCCCCCTCTATCCCGCCTGAAACATCTAAATCCTGGAACGTTTAGCTGCCAATCCTGCCCTTCCCTCAACCAGATCTCTGTAATGTTAACAACATCATAGTTCCAAGTACTAATCCAAGCTCTAAGTTCATCTGCCTTACCCGTAATACTTCTTGCATTAAAACATATGCACTTAAGGCCACCAGACCCGCTGTGCTCAGCAACTTCTCCCTGTCTGCTCTGCCTCAGAGCCCCATTGTCCCTATTCCCTAGTTCTCCCTCAATGCTCTCACCTTCTGACCTATTGCTCCCATGCCCTCCCCCCTGCCATACTAGTTTAAAGCCTCCCGTGTGACACTAGCAAACCTCGGGGCCAGGGTATTTATGCCTCTCCGGTTTAGATGCAACCCGTCCTTCTTATGAATCGATGGATCCCTCGTCTGGATCGATGCTGTATACCGACAGCGGCTGGTGTCTTTGCTTCGGGGACAGCCTGTTTTTCGTTACGACACCGACTCGAAAAGGCGCCTTCGGGTCCTCGGTGTCACTGCTGTGTGGGAGGTCAGAATCGGACTCGGTGACCGTGGGTTGAATTACCCGAATATTCCTGCGAGGCTGGCTGAAGCGATATGAATTGGAAGGCTGAGCTGCTCGACAGAAGGCAGCATAGTGGCCAAGTCTTCCACATCGTAGGCATTGTCGAGATTTTGCGGGGCATTGCCGCTTTAAATGGGCGGAGCCACAGTTGCCGCACGTCGTGACATCAGCACGTTCGCTGCGCCACCGCGCATACACGGTGCGGTCATGCGTGGTGAGCGCCTGCGCATTACGTTTCTCCACGTCGCCGTCCCCTCGTTTGGTGCGTACAAGCGCGGGAGTGTGCGAAAAGCACGCGAAATGGCCGCCCTCATCCAGGCTGAGGCCCTGGAGGTGCTCAATCACTTGGACCCGTGCCGCCTCGTGGGGACCTTTCCGCGCCGTTTCAGCCGCTTGTATATGGGAGTACCGACTGGTGGAATTTTCATGTAGGACACAGGTCTCGATGGCGGTTGCTAGGGTGAGTTGCTTTACTTTGAGGAGCTGCTGACGTAGGGGGTCCGTCTGAACTCCGAAAACGATCTGGTCATGTATCATGGAGTCGGAGGTGGGCCCGTAGCTGCAAAATTGCGCAAGGATGTGGAGGTGCGTGAGAAAGGATTGGAAAGGTTCGTCCTTACCCTGCAAACGCTGCTGGAACACGTAGCGTTCAAAACTTTCATTCACCTCTACGCTGCAGTGAGTGTCAAATTTGAGGAGAACCGTCTTGAACTTTGTCTTGTCTTCGTCATCTGCAAAGGTGAGAGAGTTGAAAATGTGGATGGCATGGTCCCCGGCCATGGAGAGGAGAAGAGCAATCTTTCTGGTGTCCGAGGCGCCCTCCCTGTCCGTGGCCTCGAGGAACAGCTGGAAGGGCTGTTTAAAAATCTTCCAGTTGGCCCCGAGGTTGCCGGCGATGCGGAGTGGCGGCGGCGGGCTGATGTTGTCCATGTTTCAGGATGACGGAATGCTGGCGGAAGGCAGATCACTTGCAGGTAGGTCTAAGAAGTGCTAGTATGCAACCATTCCTGGCATCATGATGTGTTGGGTGTTCTGGATCACACACAGGTCATCAACACTTGAAGTAGAGCAACATTATTTTATTAAAAGGTTAACTATTTAAACATACTTGAACTATGGGTTAATACAATACCAGCTTTAACTAAAGACCTTTGCCTTGTCCTAACCAGTCAGTGCACTCAGCACATAGTGAATGTCTGTGTTACAGGCCGTGAGCTCTGTGCTCCTAGCTAGCTGCTACTCGAATGAGCGGGAACTCTGATGCCCCCTGTCTTTATAGTGCGTGTGCTCTCACTGGTGATTGGCTGCGGTGCTGTGTATGTTGATTGGTCCCACTGTGTGTCCATCAGTGTGTGTCTGCACCATGATATACTGGTGTATATTATGACAATGGTAGGATTCAACACTGGCTTTCTTGATAAGCCATAGCTTCCCTGAATATTGTTCCTGAGGTTAGGGCAGCTCTCTGAGCTGGGGCATTCAATACCATGGACAGTAGAATATCCTGCTGACTCTTCTACCACAGCCTTCACCCCTCTGAAACACTGCAGTTACTTCTAATCAGCATTGTAAGGATGTCAGCACTTGGTGATGACCTGACACACTTGAGTCCCTCCTTTTACAGCACAGTGCTTTTCTCCATATTGAATCTTGACTGGTTCTCTCCCTTGCCTTAACAAACAGTCAAGTCAGTCAACTCCCTGGAGGAGTTTTAGGAATGTGAACAAAACAATATTAATGCTAATGCGTTACATTTCCATGCTATGTGCATGAACCAAACTTGTGTTCATTCAATGCACAAAGAAATGTTACCCTTCAAAGTCAAAGGCTCTTCTTTATACCGCATCACTGAACAGTTTTAATGTCTTGGTCACAGCTCTGACACAGTACAAGTCATATCCAAGTCTCAAATTTGAACCAGCTTTATTCAAACAGTGATTTATTATTTATGTTGAAAAGAATACAGTTTACCAATTCAAAAGCTATGTTAAATGAAGCCCCTCAGAGGATAGAAAATTCAATAACACGATTTGCAATTCATTTGTCAGGCTATCTAGTCCCATGAAGGTTTGTTTGTTTATATTCAACAGTGAGGTGCACATATGTGAGCGACAGAGTTAGTCAGTTTGGGAGCACTAAAACCCTTACGAATGATAACACTGCACAAAAGCAATTTCTCAGTTCCATCACTTGACTAAATAAAACACAGCACTATGAACTGCAGCCAAAATCAACGTGGTTCAGAAAAAAGATCATCACTTTATACTTTGCTTTGGCAACTTCCATCACCCATGACTAAATGATACTGTGCCCATCAATAATAACTGGAACAAAAAGGTCTCCTTCCCGAAAATTATTGGACACAGCCATGCTTTCTTGGGTCATTCAACACTGTTCAAATTTGATGGTTAAGTTGTAGGACTATTTAATGGTAAATTACTAATTATACAAATATAATGAAGTTTATATAATGTTGATGACCAGTAAACAAATAACCAAGGGCTCAAAATGACCCTTAACTGTATAATCATGCTTTAATTCCAACATTCATTATCTCTGCTGGAGGGAGAAGCTCGTTGCATAATTATCATTTCAAAAGATCGCAGGACATAAATCTAAGAAAAGTGCATCAGGCAATTAAGCCAACTCCATCCATAGTCTATACAGAATTCCTCTACCCAGTACCCAGGCTGGGGTCCTCGACCCAGTGCCCAGGCTGGATTCCTCTACCCAGTGCCCAGGCTGGATTGCTCTACCCAGTGCCCAGGCTCGATTCCTCTACCCAGTGCCCAGGCTGGGTTCCTCTACCCAGTGCCAAGGCTGGATTCCTCTACCCAGTGCCCAAGCTGGATTCCTCTACCCAGTGCCCAGGCTGGTTTCCTCTACCCAGTGCCCAGGCTCGATTCCTCTACCCAGTGCCCAGGCTGGATTCCTCTACCCAGTGCCCAGGCTCGATTCCCCTACCCAGTGCCCAGGCTGGATTCCTCTACCCAGTGCCCAGGCTTGAATCCTCTACCCAGTGCCCAGGCTGGATTCCTCTACCCAGTGTCCAGGCTGCATTCCTCTACCCAGTGCCCAGGCTGGATTCCTTGATCCAGTGTCCAGGCTGGATTCCTCTACACAGTGCCCAGGCTGGATTCCTCTCCCCAGTGCCCAGGCTGGATTCCTCTACCCAGTGCCCAGGCTCGATTCCTCTACCCAGTGCCTAGGCTGGATTCCTCTACCCAGTGCCCAGGCTGGATTCCTCTACCCAGTGCCCAGGCTGGATTCCTCTAGCCAGTGCCCAGGCTGGATTCCTCTTCCCAGTGCCTAGGCTGGATTCCTCTACCCAGTGCCCAGGCTGGATTCCTCTACCCAGTGCCCAGGCTCGATTCCTCTACCCAGTGCACAGGCTCGATTCCTCTACCCAGTGCCCAGGCTGGTTTCCTCTACCAAGTGCCCAGGCTAGGTTCCTCTACCCAGTGTCAAGGCTGGATTCCTCTTCCCAGTGCCTAGGCTGGATTCCTCTACCCAGTACCTAGGCTGGATTCCTCTACCCAGTGCCCAGGCTGGATTCCTCTACCCAGTGCCTAGGCTGGATTCCTCTACCCAGTGCCCAGGCTGGGTTCCTCTACCCAGTGCCCAGGCTGGATTCCTCTACCCAGTTCCCATGCTGGGTTCCTCTTCTCAGTGTCCATGAGGGATTCCTCAATCCAATGCCTATTCTTTATTTCCCAACGTATTGTTATGACTCCCCTACTTTAAGAAATAAGGAGTCATTGGCTCCAGAATAACCACATACAGCGCTCCCTGTATTTACGAAGGGGGCTGTATGTTGGTGTGTGGGAAGGTGGAAACTTTTCTGAATGTATGTTCACGAGACAGAGCATTCCATACTCAGTGCTTATCAGAGTATTATATGTAGAATACTCATTGATCATGCAGGTCACTCAAGTATTCAGTCTTTACATTTCATCTTCAGGTGAATGTTATTGCTGCTGTCTTTCAGAAGAGACATTTAATAGAGGTTCTATTTCCCATCTCTGAGGAATATATAAAATCCAAAGGCCCTATTTGAAGAGGGGCAAAGGTTTCTCCTAGGGTGGTAGCCAATATTTGTCTCCTGTTTAACGTCAATAAAAGAGATGCTGGTCCTTTATATGATTGTTCTTTATGGAAATTATCTGTGTGCTAATTGATTGCTGTGCTTTCCTAGATTATAACATTGGTGACGCTTTAAACGTAATTCTATGGCTCTGAAACGCTTTGTGTCATCCTGGGATCATGAAAGGCATGCTTTAAAGAGTTTTTTATTCTATTAAGGACAGAAAATCAAAGCTGTTGTGCTGTTTAATGGCAGGCTTTCATCCACATTTTACATGCACTCAAATGCAACATTTTCTGAAAACAAAGAGTACAAAACTGGAAACCCGGAATCGCCTTTCTCATTTCAAAATATATTTTTCCAATTTAAGGGGCAATTTAGCATGGCCAATCCATCACCCCCGCATATCTTTGGGTTGTGGGGATGAGTTATGGGGAGAACATGCAAGCTCCACATAGACAGTGACCCGGGGCTGTGATCGACCCCGGGTCCTCGGCACCGTGAGGCAGCAATGCTAACCATTGCGTCACCATGACTACCCGGAATCGCCTTTCTTAATGCCAATGTATCAGATTCCTTTTACAAGTGTGAACCCAGAATTTTCTAAGGATGTGCCTCACAATCACTACCCCATGAGGAAATAGGTATTTTCCCATCTGTGATCTTGATTAAGATTTCTGAAATTTGTTCTTGTTGTCTGATGCCCACTGTTTGAGGCAAATAGCTTGTCTCCTTCAACCTTCCTCTATTTTTAACATCCCCTAACACAGTGCTTACACTCAAATTCACCAAAATATTTACGCAAAGACCTTGCAATGAATACATGTGCTTATTTGTTAAATCTATCCTGACCAACATTTATCTCTTAACCATTGTTACTTTAAAAAAATCTGTTCATTTATCTCATGGTTATTTTGTGTAGTGTCGAGTCAGCTCAGATGCAATTGGTGGAAATGCCTCCTTCCATATCGTATAATTCTATGAACAGTGTTCGAGTGCAAAAGTAATTCATTGACTGTAAGGCATGTTAAACATGCTGGGATAGCCTGAGGATTTGAAAGGTGCTAAAAAGAAAGATCCCATTTTTATTGCACCTTTCACAACTGCAATACATTCCAAAACACTTCCTGGCTAATTAAATACTTTTGAAATGTAATCGCTATTTGATAATGGGAAATTCAGCAGCCAGTTTGCATAAAGCAAACTCCCACATACATCAATGTCAAAATGACCAGTGCATTTATTTTTTGCCATGTTGCTTAAGGGTTACTTATGAGTTAGGACACCAGGGGCAATTTATATTTAAGATAGGGGGTTTGTGTTGGTGGGTGGGAAGGTGGAGCTATTTCTGTTTGTATGTTCACTATACAGAGCATTCTTTACTCCATGCTTATCAGATTATATGTAGGAGATTCATTGATGATGCAGCTCACTCAATTACTTCTGCTCTTCTCATAATAATAATCTTTATTGGTATCACAAGTAGGCTTACACTGCAATGAAGTTATTGTGAAAATCCCCTAGTTGCCACATTCTGGTGCCTGTTTGGATACACTGAGGGAGAATTCAGAACGTCCAATTAACCTGACAAAGATGTCTTTTGGGACTTGTGAGAAGAAACCGGAGTCCCTGATGGAAACTCACGCAGACACGGGGAGAACGAGCAGACGCCGCACAGACAGTGACCCAAGCCAGGAATCGAGCCCGGGTCCGTGACGCTGTAAGCAACATTGCTAACCACTGTGCTATCTTCAAAGTAGTGCAATATGGTCTTTCGTACCCACATGGGAGGGAGGCCGAAGCCTTTTTTCTACATCTCATCCAAATGATCACACCTACAGCAGTGTAGTATTCCCTCAGTACTGCACTGGAGTATCAGCCTTGATTTTTGTGCTCAAGGCCTTGAATGGGACTAGAACTCACAACCTTCTGACTTGTAGGTAAGAGTTGAATCAACTGAGCCCTGGCTGATAAAGAAATACATTTGTAAACGAGTGGGATTCTTTGTCCAGGTCCATCCGGCGACTGGAAATTCCCACCGGAGGTCAATTGTTCTTTACATGATCCACGTCCTGGCCGAAGAATCCAGCCCAACCTAACATAAGAACTAAGAGCAGGATCAGAAAATTCAGTCCCTCCCGCCTGCTCCGCCATTCAATACAATCATGACTGATCTCATCTCGGCCTCAACTCCACGTTCCTTCCCGTTCCCCTAACCCTTCAACCCATTACTAATTAAAATTCTGTCTTTCACCTCCTGAGATTTACTCAATGCCCTGGCATCCACCCTACTCTGGGCTAGTGAATTGCACAGATTCACGACCCTTTGAGAGAAGTAATTTCTCCTCAACTCTGTTTTAAATCTGCTACCCCTTGCCTAAAACTGCGACCTCTCGTTCTAGATTGCCCTACAAGAGGAGGCACCCACTCTATGTCTACTTTCTCAGTACCTTATATCATCTTATGTACCTCAATTAGATAAACATGTGTTATTTCTGCCCAATCAGTATTCATATTAAGTAGATTACATTTGCTTTTTGCAGCTTAGTTAGAGCTTACAGTATTTAGTCATAATTAGCTACTTTAAAAAGTGAGACTGATATGAATAATGCAAAATGTGCTTCCATTGTCATCTTCTGCTTTCGTCATCATTTTATAAAATTTCTTTCTCTCTCTCACATAACAATTATTCAGCATGCTCTTAATTGTTAACTCAAGATTATCTGAACTGACCAGTGCAGTAAATGATACAGCATACTATTTCTGATATTTGTATCTCGCCTTAACCTCACAACTGCTACATTTGTCCATTCCACTCTCTCCTTCATCTACACAATGCCTCTTTGTGATGTTTTTGACAGGCGCAAGCTTCTCTCCCACAGCCGTGCCCCTGGCATCTAGCTCTATTCTCCACCTCCAACAAACTCCTCCCACCCACCCCCCACCCCCACACCCCCCGCCCCTCCCCTGCTCCCACCACGCCTCTTGAACACTGAGGAAAAAAAAAACATTGCTTTCGGCCTCCGCCATAACCTCTCCTTCACAATTACCTCTGTGGTGATGTGCATCAATGTAAATGCATGTAGGCTAGCTAGACACTAGAGGGAGCACCAAAGACATCACACACACACACTCAACCAATAGACCAGTTAGATAGGACACGACCAATGGACATTCACAATACACACGGAGGTGACACGACCACAGGGGGGCATTACACCAACCCATATATAAAGGACACCACATACATGATCTGCCTCTTTCCAGTGGAGACAGTCAGTGAGTAGAGACACAGGGTTGATTCAATATTACACCCACCACGTGGATTGCAGCAACTGGTTAGTCAGTCTGGGTAGCTATAGTAGGATTAGGAGTAGTGTTGAACCCGAGTAATAGACGTGTAAATAGTTTAATAAACGTGTTGAAGTTATCTCCACATCTGAACCTTCCTTTGTCAAGTGCACCACAAGGAACCGCTTATGTTACACCTACAACATAACAAATCATGGTACCAGGACTGAACTGTTTCAATTCATATAGCCATACCTCAGCATACAGTGACAACCAGCAACGATACCCAGGCAAGATGTTCGAGATCCGGGTTCCGCAGCAGCGATCTCCGTGAAAACTGGCGGGTATTCCGGCAAATGTTTGAAATCTTCCTGGTAGCAGCCGAACTAGAAGACCTGGCCGATGCTGAAAAGACAGATCATCTCCTCATTATCGCCGGTGCCAGAGCAGAAGAAATCTTGAAAAAATTCAAGTTCTCCAAGGGGCAAAACAGGAGCGACATCCAGGCAGTCCTGGACAAATTCGGCAAATACTGTGAGGAAAACACATTCCAACCAGCAAGAAAAGGTAAGGTAAGCGCCAGTACTCACCACGAGGCCGAGATCCCGGAACAGAGAACAGTTTTGATCGGCGGCCATCTTTCTAAAGGGACTGCACTTGCACAGTTGCGCGAGAAGCGCACAGAACGGGAAGGTCTATTTTCGCATGCGCGAGACGGCGCGCAGGCTCAATCACGAAAACGGCCATCGGTAAAGGAACAGCAATCTGCGCATGCGCAATCACTTCCTACGCGCTACATCACATGCGTCATGACGTCAGAGGCCCTGGACAACGCCCATTTAAAGGGGAAACGTCCCAAATCAAAGAAAAAAATCTTTTAAAGCCGTAAAACAACCTTCCTTCACCTGGAATGACAGCACAATGCCTCAAATTGAACCAGGAAATGAAATTAACCTCCAAAGAACCCTGCAACAAGCAGTTACCTACGCCCAAACTGATGATTCCGACCTTGAATACTTCGATACCGACCTTTACCTTTTCTCTGGACCTCGCGAGCCAATGCCAGCTCCGACGCAAACAGTGATGATATGGTCCTAGAAGACAACGACTCAGATGAACCTTTTATCTTGGGAGGCTACCCCATACCAAACCCGAACCGCAACAAGACGTGTTGCACATTGACGACCCCGACGACGAGTTCTTCGGATTTGAGGACCTTCAGCCCAGCAGATATGACATCCCAACTCGTGAGTGCAGGATGATGCTGCGGCCTGAAACTAAGAGACAGAGAGCGGTACAAGCCTACAGAGAGCGGCCTGCTGCCACACAGAGCATGGTCCACGCACCGCTCAGGGTTCCCGACTCTACAAAAGAAGACATGCAAGACTCTACACAGCAGTCCTTGCATGAACAAGTAGTAGGCAGGGCATTCCACACCCTTCCTTTGTCAAGTGCACCACAAGGAAGCCGCTTATGTTACACCTGCAACATAACAAATCAACCTCCTTCCCCCACTTCCTCTCAATTAGTCACAATGAACAAGGACATTCAGGAACTTGGTATTCCCAACTCAGAGGGAAGAAATAGCATGCAATGCGTTGATTTTTTGAGGCATAGAGCAGACATAAGGCTGACGAATTTAACAGTGAATGACCTGGGTACAATTCACACAGCTCTTGGTTCAACTGTTAATGTCATGTGGTGCATTTTTTAGCCATCTCCGATGATGCCTAAACCGGGTGTTTAGCCCCAGAAAGCTAACCTCTACTGATTTTGGATGGTCCTCCATCCAAAATTGATTATCAAGGAGCAGGGCATAGTTAAGGTCTACACTACTCACAACTTTCAGTGATTATCAAGAATAAATACATTTTATACATAAGAAATCTTTTTGTAGAGCCTCTGTGGAATATTGTCCACAGCCTCTCACTCCAAAGGCATCACAATCACTCCCACTTCTTGCTTCACTGTTGTTCATGGTCTTCTCCAAACTCTCTCCCAGAACTTATCCGAGGGGTGGTGAGGCAGGTGGCACTAAGTTAGTCTGTCCTATTAAGCAAACGCCAGAGCAGGTGAGTGCAAGACAACAGCTTACTCCAAGTACGTAGATTAGGCCCAAGGGTTCGATACTGCTAAACCTTGGATCTCTTGGCTCAGGTGCTGCTGCTTCTTGCCCAGACTAGTTCTATCCCTACTGGCTTTCCCGCTCACTGAAAACAGAGGCAGAAAATCCTCCCCCCCACTGTTGTGTTCTGCTGCTTCGGACAACACAGGCTGCTACTTGATACAGTCTTAACTAAAGGATGCTCCAGACTCTGAAATGAGTTTAACGTGTTTCTTGAACTATTAACACAGTTCTCAAATGAGTTCGACTCTCTGCTAATCTAACTGCAGTAACTCAGTCTAACTGTGCCAGCTTGCTCTAAGCCACGTGCTGGGGTGTGATGCTGCTGATCAACCCTGTCTAACTCTCGAGATGTTTGTCTGTGGAAAGAGGCTGGGTGTGAGTGCCTCATTCCTTTTATGGTGTCTATGCCCGCTTGTGGTGATGCCACCTCTGACTGCCCATTGGTTGTGTCCTATTCTGAGTGTTCATTGGTTGCATGTTTGCATATCATGACATCTCCCCTTTTTATTTAGATGTATATACATGTGAATGTGTCTGTTTAATTTGACTGCCTGGGAATACAGAACAGAACAAACAAAACAAATGCCCATACGTCCAGTCTCTGAGGCTTGCGTCTGGTGGCCTCATGGTGCGAGGTGTCTGGAGGTGGCAAGTCGACATGTGGAAATGGAGGGGAAAGTGGTTGTGGGCAAGCAACTTTTCGCAATGCCCTTCGATTCCTTCGCACAATGGAGCCATCAGCCATACGTATGACATAGGATCTGGGCACGGCCTGTCGAACAACGACAGCCGGAGCAGACCACCCACCATCCAGTATCTGGATCCTGACCGTGTCTGCTGGGGATTGCATGTCCAGATCGGTGGCATGTGCGTCATAGCCCTGCTTCTGGCTGTCGTGAAACTGCTGCATCTTCTGCAGCACTGGGAGGTGATCAAGGTTGGGCAGGTGTATGGCTGGAAGCATCGTCCACAGGTCCCTGTTCATCAGCAGTTGAGCTGGCGACATGCCAGTGGACAAGGGAGTCACCCAGTATGCAAGTAGTGCAGGTGTATGTTGGAAGTGGAGTCCGAGGCCTTGCGGATGAGCTGCTTAACGATGTGCACCGCTTGTTCGACTTCTCCATAGTGCAGACTGGAAGTGACAGGCCTGAATTTGTAGCTCTTGGCAAAGGTGGACCATTCTCGACTGTGGAAGCATGGGCCATTGTCGCTCATGGCGGTGTTCGGGATACCATGCCGTGAGACTGTCTCTTTACACGCTTTGATGACAGTCTGTGAGGTGAGGTCTGGCAGCTTCAGCACCTCAGGATAGTTCAAAAAGTAATCGATGATTAAGATACAGTCGCGACCATTCACGTGGAATAGATCAATGCCAACCTTGGACCACAGAGAGGTCTCTAGGTCATGTGGTTGGAGCGTCTCCTTGCTCTGCACTGGTTGGAACCTCTGACAGGTTTCGCAGTTCAAGACCATGTCCGTGATGTCCTGGTTGATGCTGAGCCAGTAGACAGCTTACTGGGCCCTGCGTCTGCACTTTTCTACGCCCAGGTGTCTCTCATGAATCTGCCGCAGCACCATGCTCTGGAGACGTAGCGGGATGACTATCCTGTCCAGCTTGAGCAGAATGCCGTCGATTAGCGTCAGGTCGTCCTTGAAGTTGTAGAATTGAGGGCATTGCCCTTTCTGCCAGCCATTGCTGAGGTTGTGGATAACTCGCTGCAACAGAGGGTCTTTTGGCCATCTCTTCTCGAATGAGAACAATCTTCTCATCTGTTGCCGGGAGAGTGCTTGCACACAGTTGTATCTGCAATTCAACATGCTGGATGATCTCCAGTGGTTCACTGGGTGAGTTGACGGAGCGGGACAATGCATCGGCGATGATGAGCTCCTTGCCAGGTATGTACACATACCTGTACATACATATACATGCAATCATACCTGCGGAGTTTGAGGAGAATTCTCTGCAAATGAGGCGTCATGTCATTCAGGTCCTTTTGGATGATGTGGACCAGAGGCCTATGATCCGTCTCAACAGTAAATGTTGGCAAGCTGTAGACATAATCATGAAATTTGAGGATGCCGGCGAGAAGACCTAAACACTCCTTCTCAATCTGCGCATATCTGGTCTCAGTGGGTGTCATTGCCCGTGACGCGTATGCTGCTGGTACCCAGGATGACGTGTCATCTTTGAAGCAACACCGCCCCAATGCCATCCTGACTCGCATCTGTGGATATCTTGGTCTCTCGGTCTGGGTCAAAGAATGCAAGGACGGGTGCAGTGGTGAGCTTGACTTTCAGCTCCAGCCACTCTGTTCGGTGCTCCGCCGTCCACTCAAAGGCGGTTGATTTTTTCACCAGGTTGCGTAGGGCCGTGGTGTGTGTCCGGGCGCACACCATGTTGCGAAATCTGATCGCCCAGGAACTTCAGCGTGGATGTCCCAAAATAGCACTTGGACCTGTTTAGCTTGAGGCCATGTTCATGTCTGCGTCGGAATACTTTCTTGAGTCGCGACCCATGTTCCTCTGGGGTTGTGGACCAGATTATGATATCGTCAACATAGACACAAACCCCTTCTATTCCCTCCATCATCTGTTCCATGATGCGATGGAAAATCTCCAATGTAGTTGTGATGCTAAATGGCATTCGGTTGTGGCAGAATCTGCCAAAAGGCGTGTTGAAGGTGCAGAGGGTTCTGCTGGATTCTTCAAGTTGGATTTGACAAAATCCTTGGGATGCGTCCAATTTTATGAAGAAGCCGCGTGTGCCATCTCACTCGTGATTTTGTCCCTCTTCGGGATGGGGTAATGTTCCCGCATAATGTTTTTGTTTAGATCCTTGGGGTCAATGCAGATGCGTAAGTCCTCCGAAGGCTTCTTTACGCACACCATCGAGCTGACCCAGTCGGTTGGTTCAGTGACCTTGGAGATGATGACGTTTTGTTGTAGACTCATGAGCTCTGCCTTCAGGCGCTCTCTCAGTGGAGCAGGGACACGTCGTGGTGCGTGGACCACTGGCTTGGCATCAGGCCGCAGTAGAATCTTGTACTCATACGGCAGCTTGCACATCCAGCTAAATACATCTGGGTACTGGGTTAGCGTGTCGTCGATGCTGGCCTGAAGATCCAAATGGGACGGCGTCGTGGTGTAGATCCTTTGAATGATGTTCAGTTGCTTGCAGGCGTGCGCACCTAGCAGGGAAGCCCTGTCTGGCTTAACAATCTCGAAGCGTAAACTTGCTTTTGTGTGTCGGCTGGACACCTGCAGATGGCAGGACCCCAGTGCCTTGATTGCGTTTCCATTGTAGTCCAGGAGTTTGCAGGCAGCTGGAAGGATTGTGGGGGGCTTCTTGATTCTCTTGAAGTCTACCTGCGAAATCAGGTTGGCGGAGGCACATGTGTCCAGTTTGAACTGGATGGGGCAGTGGTTGACCTTCCTCACTGCATGCCATTCGTCCTCGGAATCCACGGCCAGGATTGATTGGTCTCGCGATGTGTCCGGTGTGGCGTATTCGCACTTCATAATAATGCCCACTCAGTAAGTGCTGCCCAGGTATTCATCATCTGGATCCGTTGCACTGGCTGGATCAGAGTCACGCATTTGGTGTTGCACACTTCTAATGCGCCGCCGTCAGAATTGGGAGCGCTGGCTCCTGACTGGTGGTGAAGATCTGCACAGGGCTGCATAGTGGTGTGGTTTCCCACAGTTTAAACAGCATTTGCCTCTTGCAGGACAGTTTTTTAAAAAATGGGCGGTGCCGCAGTTCGCACACATCATGACGTCGCGTCATGACGCTCAGTGCGTTGTTGCACATGCGCAGTGAGGTTCTCAGACGTCTGCGCCTGAACAGTGTGGTTTTCGGCCACTTCGTGTTCCTGATCGTATTGCGCATGCGTCGGACCCCGGGAAGAGCCCGCAAAATGGCTGCTTTCGTCAATGGGGTTGCGCTGCATCCGGGAGATGGCCTGAACACTCTCCACCTCATGGGAGGCTTGTTTCTCACTTTCTGCCATTTTGTACTGTGAATAGCGATTTTTAGAGTGCTCTGAAAACACGCACGAACAGACTCAAAAACAGCTTCTTCCCCACTGTCACCAGACTCCTAAATGACCCTCTTATGGACTGATTTCATTAACACTACACCCTGTATGCTTCATCCGATGCCGGTGCTTATGTAGTTACATTGTATATGTTGTGTTGCCCTATGATGTATTTTCTTTTATTCCCTTTTCTTCTCATGTACTGAATGATCTGTTGAGCTGCTCGCAGAAAATACTTTTCACTGTACCTCGGTACACGTGACAATAAACAGATCCAATCCAATCCAATCCAATCATGCACAGTACACGTTTTAATCACGACTGGCAGGGTCATGTGCTTGATTTTCAACAATTGCTCTCGCAGAGGATCAGAGTGGACTCCAAAAACGATTTGGTCTCTGATCATGGAGTCAGTGAGATCACCGAAGTTGCAGGATTGCGCTAGCAGTCTAAGGTAGTTAGATAGGAGTTGAAGGATTCGTCCTTACTTTGCATTCTCTGCTTGAAGATGTAGCGCTCGAAGATTACATTGGTGTCCACATTGCAGTGGCTGTCGAATTTGTCCAGGATGGTTTGGTACTTTGTTTTGTCCTGCCGTTCGGAAAAGTGAAAGGAGTTGAAGATCTCAATTGCATGGTCACCCACAGTGGTGAGTAGAAGAGTTTTCCTCCGAGCATCAGTCGTGCCATTGAGGTCAGATGCTTCCACGCAGAGTTGAAATTTCTGCTTGAATGATCGCCAGTTGGCACTAAGATTGCCGGTGGTCTTGAGCTGATGAGGAGCCTGAATCTTGTCCATTGTGCCTGTAGCTGGTTGTCACGGATCTTGCTGAGTTGAACTAAATAGATTGAACAGTCACTCCTGGTATCATGTTGTGTTATGCTGCTTCAGATAACACAGGCTGCTACTTGATGCAGTCTTAACTAAAGGATGCTCCAGATTCTGAAATAAGATCAACGTGTTTCTTGAACTATTAACACAGCTCTCAAATGAGTTAGACTCTCTGCTAATCTAACTGTAGTAACTCAGTCTAACTGTACCAGCTTGTTCTAAGCCACGTGCTGGAGTGTGATGCTGCTGATCAACCCTGTCTAACTCTCTAGATGTCTGTCTGTGGAAAGAGGCAGGGTGTGAGTGCCTCATCCTTTTTATAGTGTATATGTCATGCCCCCTTGTGGTGATGCCACCTCTGAGTGTCCTGACTGCCCATTGGTTGTGCCTATTCTGAGTGTTCATTGGTTGCATGTTTGCATATCATGACACCCACCGCCCCCCCAACCCCATTTTTCGAGGTTTACAATTCCAAGTTATTTGAGGGCAGATACAGATTCATTAATTTGGTGAGTGCCAATGGAAAGTAGCCCCTTAATGTATCCATATTTATAATTCATCATTGGGTAGTTGTTAGCCTATTCAATAATATATATTGGGGCTGTTTAGCACACTGGGCTAAATCGCTGGCTTTGAAAGCAGACCAAGGCAGGCCAGCAGCATGGTTCAATTCCCATGACAGCCTCCCCGAACAGGCGCCAGAATGTGTCGACTAGGGGCTTTTCACAGTAACTTCATTGAAGCCTACTTGTGACAATAAGCGATTTTCATTTCATTTCATTTTCATTTTTCATTTCATTTCATTGTTTATATTTCTGTTGCCTTTCTTGAAGAAAAATACCTGTTTCTTGATCAGGCCGACTTGCCTCTGTACATGACTCTGCTGTGAAATCATAAATAATGAACCTGTGACATTGGAGTTTAAAGATTTTCAATAGAATTTCTGTCGCTAGCACTAACAACAATAAAATTGCACGTCTTCCGACTCGCGGAGTCAAATGATAAGTGTAGAATTTCCAAAGCAGATCTGGTGGGATGGCTTGGAAATAGGCCGGAATCTGATTTGTGTGTTAATGTTGTCGTTGATACTCAAGACAACAATCATACAGGGGTGTCCCAAAGTCTCCAGAAGTTGAAGATTAAACTCCAGGACAACCCACAGAACACCATTTGCGGAATTTGTCGTGGTGAGTTTTGCACTCTCACATTCTACCTCACAAGTTATCGTTGTTCATTCAGTCTTATTGTCTTACTCAGTCTTATTCAGGTCTCCCTGACCTATACAAGGAATCCAGGTACGACCTCTGCAAAGCCACCCGAGATGCCAAGAGAGAATATCAAACCAAGCTAGGGTCACAGACAGACTCTCGGCGGTTGTGGCAAGGACTAAACAACATAACGGGCTACAAAGTGAAGCCGAGCAGTATCTCCAGCAGAAGCGCACCCCTCCCCGGTAAACTCAATGAATTCTATGCTCGGTTCGAGCAGGTAACCAACAATCCGCTATCGAGTGCGCCACAGCCCACCATCACAGCTTCCGAAGTCAGATCAGCCTTCCTGAAAGTGAACCCTCGGAAGGCGACGAGCCCGGACGGCATCCCTGGTCGTGCACGCAGAGCCTGCGTGGACCAGCTGGCAGAGGTGTTCGCAGACATCTTTAACCTGCCCCTACTCCACTCCAAGGTCCCCACCTGCTTCAAGAAGACCACCATCATACCGGTGCCAAAGAGAAACCAGACAATGTCCCTCAATGACCTACCGTCCGGTGGCCCTGACTTCAATCGTAATGCAGTGCTTCGAGAGGTTGATCATGAAGCGCATCACCTCAATACTCCCAGAACGCCTTGGTCCACTGCAATTCGCATACTGACGCAACCAGTCCACAGCAGTCCACGCCATTCCCCTGGCCCTACACTCATCCCTAGAGCATCTCGACAACAAGGACTCCTACATCAGACTCCTTTTATTGACTACAGCTCCGCCTTCAACACCATAATCCCAGCCATGCTCATATCAAAGATCCAAAACCTAGGACTTGGCTCCCCACTCTGCAACTGGATCCTCGATTTTCTGACCAACAGACCACAATCAGTAAGAATGAACAACAACACCTCCTCCACAATAGTCCTCAATACTGGGGCCCCGCAAGGCTGCGTACTTAGCCCCCTGCTCTACTCCCTGTACACACACAACTGCGTGGCAAAATTTGGTTCCAACTCCATCTACAAGTTTGCTGACGATACGACCATAGTGGGCCGGATCTCGAATAACGATGAGTCCGGATACAGGAGGGAGATAGAGAACCTAGTGGAGTGGTGTAGCGACAACAATCTCTCCCTCAATGCCAGCAAAACTAAAGAGCTGGCCATTGACTTCAGGAAGCATCAACGGGACCGAGATGGAGATGGTTAGTAGTTTCAAAGTCCTAGGGGTGCACATCTCCAAAAATCTGTCCTGGTCCACCCACGTCGATGCTACCACTAAGAAAGCACAACAGCGCCTATACTTCCTCAGGAAACTAAGGAAATTCGGCATGTCCACATTAACCCTTACCAACTTTTACAGATGCACCATAGAAAGCATCCTATCTGGCTGCATCGCAGCCTGGTATGGCAACTGCTCGGCCCAGGACCGCAAGAAACTTCAGAGAGTCGTGAACACCGCCCAGTCCATCACACAAACCTGCCTCCCATCCATTGACTCCATCTACACCTCCCGCTGCCTGGGGAAAGCGGACAGCATAATCAAAGACCCCTCCCACCTGGCTTACTCACTCTTCCAACTTCTTCCATCGGACAGGAGATACAGAAGTCTGAGAACACGCACGAACAGACTCAAAAACAGCTTCTTCCCCACTGTCACCAGACTCCTAAATGACCGTCTTATGGACTGACCTCATTAACACTACACCCTGTATGCGTCATCCGATGCCGGTGCTTACATTGCATATCTTGTGTTGCCCTATTATGTATTTTCTTTTATTCCCTTTTCTTCCCATGTACTTAATGATCTGTTGAGCTGCTCGCAAAAAAATACTTTTCACTGTACCTCGGTACACGTGACAATAAACAAATCCAATCCAATCCAATTAAACACAAATTTAAACTTAATTATAGGTGAAATAAGGGTTATCCAAATGCTGTCTTGTCCGGATCTTGTGAAGGGGCTCTGATGTATGAATAAAAGTACTAATATTATACTGTTGAGGTTTATGTTTCCATGTTTGTGTGGAAGGAGGTTTAGTCCAACTACTATTGTTAATTGTGTATTTGCATGTCAATGGGAAGTAGCATCGTAATATGCCACATTTATAATTCATCACTGGGCCAGCTGTTATCCTGTTTAATAATATATAATCATATATAATTCAGAATATATAATTCAGCATATGTAATTTCACATCTCGATCACTTTTACTAAGGAAAGATTCATAATGGACTGGTGGGAATCTGGAACTCACTAACTGAAAGGAATGGTAGAGGTGGAAACACTCACAACATTTAAGAAGCATTTAGATGAGCACTTGAAACACCGTAGCATGCAAGGCTGTGGACCAAGAAAATATGATTAGGGTAGATATGGCCAGCAATGACACCATGGACCATAGGGCCTCTTTTTGTGCTGCAGAGCTAGATAGGGCTGGACTTTCCGTGCAATCCGCACGTGTGTTTCGCAGCAGCGGAAGTGACTCGCAAATTGTCTGGCGGCGGGATCTTCTGACCCCTCCATTGTTGTGATATTGAAATGTTCAGAATACAAAGGGCTAATGTCATATCATAATTAACCCTAGATGGAGCTAGATGCAGAACTATATAAAGCACTGACTCACAGGCTTCTGGGAGAAGGTTGGAGAGGCGAGCAATGGAGTAGTGAGAGAGATCAGAGTACAGTTACAGATAAAATGTAGAAACTAGTGTTAGCAGAGTGTAGATTACTAGATTATCGTTTACTATAGGAGTAAGCGATCGAGCTTTAATAAGTAGTGTGAATAAAAGTTAGCTTTGTTAATGGCTTCTGTGGTCTTTGTGAAAACTACAACATCCATCCTGAAAGCAGAATCACAAAGAACACCACAATTGTCAACGGGGTTTCCCATTGAATGAAACTCATGTTGCAAAGAAACCCATGACGGGGTTCATTGTCGACATGAATGGAAGATCAGTATTCCCAGTCATGAGGCTGGACTGCTGAAGAATGGGGAAAATGTGAAATAACAGGATTTTAGTCAGTTTCCTTGGTAAGGCGAATCAGGGTGGGCGACTGCTTGAGGGAAAAGGTTCTCCTAGAATGACTCGGATACCCTCTCGCCTGGCTGGTCATCAGTCGCTGGAGATTTTGACTCTATCAGGTTGGTATGCACCTCAGTAGTTCCCACAGTGGTTCTGGCGTCAGCTAGCTCCTTTGTAAATTTGCAATCATCCCAATGACCCTACACACTCCAGCAGAGTCAG
Organism: Scyliorhinus torazame; assembly: GCF_047496885.1. Taxonomy (NCBI): domain Eukaryota; kingdom Metazoa; phylum Chordata; class Chondrichthyes; order Carcharhiniformes; family Scyliorhinidae; genus Scyliorhinus; species Scyliorhinus torazame. Next base: position 296,962,282 of record NC_092712.1, read on the forward strand.
TACTGGAGGGCATCAGTGTAATTGCCAAGATCATAGCCCACGGATTTTGGGACACTATGGGACACCTGGTATAATGAAGGATTATGATGAATATTCTGTATGCCCAATATGGAGAACGCACAAATAAATTTGTAGATGATGATTACATTTTTGGGCAGTAAAGCACTTTTAAAAACATTCTTAATAATAGGAGGTCACCATTACATGTTTATCATAATGGTAGTAAAGTACAATAATAAATATTTTGGTGCTGTTCATTTTCTAACAAGAAAGAAAGGTCCAGATATTCAAGGGTACCACATTTTGGAGACGCCACTGAAAAAAGGGAATAGAATGGTGATGTCTAAAGTCTAAGGTCCCCCAGATACTGGCCTCAGACCTATTTGTAATGGAGCATGGGCCATTGATAGGGTCAGGCTGGGGTTAAGGTTTGAGCTGGCATACCCTTTGCCACCAGTCACTTTAGGGTACACAAAGTTTGGTGTGGGCACCTCAAGCAGGTGCTGGTCTATTATTTGCGTATGGAAAGGACATGATGCCTGCTCCAGGCATGTGTATAAGGCACCCCTTGATTGCTCTTACCCATGTCAGGTTTTGTACTGCCCATCAGGATTATGAATGCGTTTTCTGCCTGCTAGTTTAATACCTCACATGTCTATGGGGTACCTGTAAAAATGGGCACTGGTTGATATAAAAAAGTGAGTGCTGGGTGATATAATGTCTAGGCCTAAGTGTCAACAATGTGCTCTCACAAAATGGCGACATCATGAAGAATGATTAATTAACAAAGGTTATATTATTTACATTTCAGCGGATTACGGTGTTACATAAATCATGAGCAAATCTCATGGTTTACCAACTCTATAAGCTTTTATACACTTGAGAAATGAAATCAGTAAAGAACCATGATGATAGCCAAGTCCTGAACCTATTCTGATATAACAGAACAGATTAAAGGTTTTACATGCGCATAGCCCAACGATATAGATTATAACCAAAACAAAAACAACCTGACACCACCATTAATCCCTGCAATGCAGGAGGCCATTGAGCATGCACCGACTTTCCAAAAGAGCATTCTACCTAGGCCCAGTCCCCTGCTCCATCTCTATAAATCCCGTAACCCCACCTAACCTGCACATCTTTTGTACACTGACAGGCAATTTCGCATGGCCAATCCACCTAACCTATTCATCTTGGCACTGTGGGAGGAAACCAGAGCACCCGGAGGAAACCCACGCAGACACGGGGGGAAGGTGCAAACTCCACACAGAAAGTGACCCAAGGCTGGAGACGAACCCGGTCACTGGTCCTGTGAGGCAGCAGTGATAACCACTGTGACACCGTGCCGCCCAGAGAGAGTCATTAACCCAATCATCACATCACGGGCTCGATGCTCCCCATAACAGCCTCCCCGAACAGGCGCCGGAATGGGGCAACTAGAGGCTTTTCACAGTAACTTCATTTGAAGCCTACTTGTGACAATAAGCGATTTTCATTTTCATGCTTCTTCAATGGCTGATTATCATTGGGGAAGGATTCCTCTATTATCTTGTAGCTTCTTTCCCAGTACCATGACTAACAAAACTACAAGACAATCATTGATGAAGAAAGCCATTTGACCCATCTTAATTCACCGAGACAGAGATTCTAACACCCCTGTTGGGTACAATTGCTCCTTAAACAATCCCAGAAGTTTTTGTCTCTGAAGCTTTATTGCACATGTTGATTCATGTTCTTATGAAGTAAAGTTGCAGATATCAAGTTCAAACCAGTGAAAAACCTAAGGGCTGCATGCCCATTTGGTCTCTGCCACTTCTGTCCCTGACACATCCTCCCTCTGAGATTGAGAAACTCAAGCACAGTAGGCAAATTTGTAAAAGCCGGGTTCACTATTTCCATCACTTTAACAGTCTTTTATACATCTATAAATTCACTTTTCCTTTCCAAGCTGAGAATCCAAGTCTATCTGATTGTTAAAACCTGCCCGATCCTATTGGTTGGGGACAATTGGTTACCCCGTTTTACTTGGGGAATATGAGCTCCCCCAATGAGGGAGTGGGCAATCATTGGCAGCACATCTGAATAAATAGAGCTGGCCAGTGTGGTACCTTCAAGAGAAGGAACCAGTAATGAACCATAGGCTCCGCGTACATATTCTTGTAAGTAAAGTTACTTTCTGCTTGACTCTACAAAGTCATGCTGGATTCTTCCTGGCCTTCACAAAACTGATATTTTCTTATAATTCAGATCTCTGGCACTCAGGACAAGCCTCATGACTGTTCTCCAGTCTGTGCCCGGTGCTTGAATCTCAGTTGCTTTCTCTGAGTGCTGCACTGTTCAATGGTATATTATTTCTGATGGGATGTTAAACTGAGGCCCTGTCTGTCCTCCCATGTTGAGGTAAAAGATCCAATGTCAGTACCTTGGAGAAGTGCAGCTGAGCTTGGGTGGCACAATGGCACAGTCGTTAGCACTGCTGCCTCACCAACTCCAGGGTCCCGGGTTCAATTCCAGCCTCGGGTGACTGTCTGTGTGGGGTTTGCACATTCTCCTCCTGTCTGCGTGGGTTTCCTCCGGGTGCTCCGGGTTCCTCCCGCAGTCCAAAGATGTGCAGGCTAGGTGGATTAGCCAAATTGCCCCTTATGGTGGGGTTGCAGGAATAGGACGGCGATTGGGCCTGGATGGGGTGGTCTTTCAAAGGGTCAGTGCTGACCCCTTCTGCACTGTCGGGATTCTATGATTCAATGAACCTCAGCACCCAGGCCAACATTTACATCTCAACCAATGTCACTAAAAAAACATGATCTGGCCAATATCACATTGCTGTTTGTTGGAGCTGTCGGCGTGAAAATTGGTTGCCATGTTTTCCTACATTACAACAATGACTATGGGAGAGATTCTCCGACCCCCCGCCGGGTCGGAGAATCGCAGGGGGCTGGCGTGAATCTCGCCCCCGCCGGTTGCCGAAGTCTCCGGCACCGGAGATTCGGCGGGGGCGGGAATCGCGCCGCGCCGGTTGGCGGGCCCCCCCGCGCGATTCTCCGGCCCGGATGGGCCGAAGTCCCGCCGCTAAAATGCCTGTCCCGCCGGCGTAGATTAAACCACCTCTCTTATCGGCAGGACAAGGCAGCGCGGGCGGGCTCCGGGGTCCTGGGGGGGGGGGGGCGCGGGGCGATCTGGCCCCGGGGGGTGCCCCCACGGTGGCCTGGCCTGCGATCGGGGCCCACCGATCCGCGGGCGGGCCTGTGCCGTGGGGGCACTCTTTTCCTTCTGCCTTCGCCATGGTCTCCACCACGGCAGAGGCGGAAGAGACTCCCTCCACAGCGCATGCGCAGGAATGCCGTCAGCGGCCGCTAACGCTCCTATGCATGCGCCGCCCGGAGATGTCATTTCCGCGCCAGCTGGCGGGGCACCAAAGGCCTTTTCCGCCAGCTGGCGGGGCGGAAATTCGTCCGGCGCCGACCTAGCCCCTTAAGGTTGGGGCTCGGCCCCCAAAGATGCAGAGCATTCCGCACCTTTGGGGCGGCGCGATGCCCGACTGATTTGCGCCGTTTTGGGCGCCAGTCGGCGGACATCGCGCCATTTCCGGAGAATTTCGCCCTATACTTCAAAGGTATGCCAGTGGTTGTAACGTGTTCTGGTTGTGATTTGCAATCTCAGAGTAGGATGAGTCAGGGACAGATGTTGCACTCCTCAGTGGTTTGCCACCGCTGCCGGGGAGCAAAATTGAATAGTCCGGCTGGGGTTAAGGTGCTGAGGCCAACGTGGGAATGTGACATTTTACTAGCCGAAATAAGGGGATGTACCCCTTGCCTCTCCCCCACACACAAGTTGGCAGCTTGATGACTTTTAAGAAGGTCTGTCCTACGATAATAATACACCGGGGGTGAACTTAACAAGGTGACAGTGAAACGTTCTCCCCCCCAGGGACAGAGCAATTCCTGTCCTTAAAAGCTGCTGGCCAGCAATGCCGTGGTGGCTCAGTTGGCCTGTGGCAACGGGGGTGAGAATAGGTCCTTACGTGGCCTGTAATTGGCAACTGAAGAGCCTCAATAATCTATGAAATAAGCTGGTTGACATCTTACCCACCCATTGTAATATTGAGGACAGCTCGGGGGTTGCCTGGGAGACAGTGGCCTGGCCACACCTTTTACCTTACGTGTCCCCCCTGATCTTCGTATGTGCTGACGGCAGTTGGGTGAGGTGGATGCTTCGAGCACAAATGACTCCCCTTGAGCTACAAGGATATATTGACCTAGACTCTGCTTTATCATATTGCAGCCAACAGAGTCAATGTTCATTAAGCACTTCATCACTACTTATTTCCTCATGAGCATCATCCAATTGGCCATCTCACCTTCACTAGAAGGTTAGAAGACACCCAAAGATTTTCTATTCCTTTATTCTTTCATGGGATGTGGGTGTACCCTAGCAAGGCCAGCATTTGTTGCCCTTCCCCAATTGCCCTTGGAACTAAGAGTCAATCACATGTCCGATTCCCTTCCCCAAAGGGCATTAAGAAACCAGATGGGCTTTCACAACAATTGATGGTCATCCTTATTGAGAATAGCTTTGCATTTCAGATCTATTGGCTGAATTTAGTTCCGTCAGCTACCGTACTGGTATTTGAACCCACTTTTCCAGAGCATTGGGCTGGGCCTCTGGTCGAGTGACATTACCTCAACCTCACTATCTCCCCACAGGGGGCAGCATGGGGTAGCACTGCGGCCTCACGGCGCCGAGGTACCAGGTTCGATCCCGGCTCTGGGTCACTGTCCATGTGGAGTTTGCACATTCTCCCCGTGTTTGCGTGGGTTTCGCCCCCACAACCCAAAGATATGCAGCGTAGGTGAACTGGCCACGCTAAATTGCCCGTTAATTGGAAAAAGTGAATTGGACACTCAAAATTTATTTTAAAAAAGGAAAAAAATAATCACTGTCTCCCCATATGAGGCATAAACAGGGATCCCATTGATCTTACACTAAAGTTACAGTGGCCAATTGGAAGATTGCTTAAGGAGACCATAGTTCACATGTTAGCTTTGATTTCTAGAGCAAACCAGTTCTAAAAACATAACAGCAGTGCAGAATAAATTAGATCAAAACAGACCATAAAATTTACTAATATTCCTGGACAATGATTAAACAGAATCTTCACGCAAGAGTAACTCGCAAGGCTGTAATTTGTTTAAATTGAAACCCTGGCTCAGAAACCTGTCTTAAATCATTGGTTAAAGCTTTAAAACTCATTTCTTGGTGGTGGTTTGCATAATATATTCATCTCCAGTTAGTACAAAATATGTAAAACAACTTTCGGCTTCCTGGAGTGGAGGCAAACTGAGATGATTCAGTTTGGCTTGCTGAGCATCATTGCGTGACTCCCTAATACAATCTTCTGGGTGTAAAGCACCTTAAGAAGGGCAAGGGTTGTTCACCCACGTGAATTACAGGGTTCTTCACTCCACAGTGTGCCCTGTGTCTTGTGGGGAGTTTGATATATATTATCTTTGGAGCATATGTTCCAGGGGAAACAGACTGCCAGCTCTCACACTGAAGGCATGTTGGCAGTCTCTGCTACACACATGACACTATCTGCACCCACTGCTTCGACTGGTCTTGTCAGAGGCATGCAGTTATAAATAATGATGAACATCTGCTCTGAAATGTCTGCTGCAAGCTCAAGGTACCAGCTCGCCACAATTTTGTCTTACCTCCGGAATGGAGTTGACCGTTGATAACTTTAACGGCCGTGTGAGGAAGAGCTGTTCACTGGCCCAAGCGTTTTCAATTGTCAATGAAGGAAAGAAAGACGCTCATTTCCCAACCAAAGCTCTTTGCAGCTGATGACGTATATATTTGAAATCAATTTGTGCACAGCAGGATCCCACAAACGGCAGTGAGGTAACTGGGGTCTATCTAAACGGGGTCTGAGGTTACAGGTCATCGGTAACTCAGCGGGCTTGACCCCTGTAGTTGCGTGGGGGGTAGAGTTGTGCCACAACAGTAAATTTGCCGCAGTGGTTTGTCAGACTGTTTCCTCATGGCATTGTTGAAGGTCTGAATGGCCCTCTTGTCCAATCCATTCAACACAGGGTGGTACGGGGCTGTTCTGATCTGGCGAATGGCGTTATCTCAAATTAAATTCTGGAAGTCGTCCCCCGTAAAAAGGGGTGCCGTTGTCAGATACAATGGACTCTGGCAGTCCATGTATAGGGAACACTCGGTGTAAGGCATTCATTGTGGTTGCTGAAGTTGAGTTCCCTACCTCTTATATAAACAACCACTGAGAATGGGCATCCACCAAAACTAAAAACCTCCTGCCCAAGAAAGGGCCCATGTGGTCAACTTTAGCCGGGATTCATGGGAGACTGGGCCATTCCCAACAGTGGAGGCCGGGATTGTTGAGAATGGCAGGGGTGACATTGTTGTACCATTGCTTCAATGGATTTATTAATGCCTCGACACCACATATGGATGCATGCATTTGCCTTCATCTTTGTTTGCCCTGGATGGACACTATGCAGCTCCTGTAAGAGAGGTCCCCTCTCTGGTGCTGGAATGGCAACTCATGAGCCCACCAAGATCGCACCATCCTTGCAGGTCAGCTCATCTTAATAATGATAATAATCTTTATTGTCACAAATAGGCTTACATTAACATTACTGTGAAGTTACTGTGAAAAGCCCCTATTTGCCACATCCCGGCGCCTGTTCGGGTACACAGAGGGACAATTCAGACTATCCAAATTATCTAACAGCACGTATTTCGGGACTTGTGGGAGGAAACCGGAGAACCCGGAGGAAACCCACGCAGACACAGGGAGAACATGCAGACTTCGCACAGACAGTGACCCAAACCGGGAATCGAACTAGGGACCCTGGCGCTGTGAAGTAACAGTGCTAACCACTGTTGTACCATGCTGCCGAGGTTGACAGGTTAAATAGGGCCTCAAGTGCTCGGATTTTTCATCTTGCCACCCATTCTGTATCATCTGTTTTACTTTCCACAATATGGACCCCGTTTGGTCCAATTATGAATGTGGGCAGCCAAAACCGGCAAGGGCCAGGATTCTCCAAAATCCCAACCGAGTGATGACTCCGGCATAAGCACTGGACTATTTCATGCCGGCGTCAACGGGCCTCTTGGCCCAGCGATTCAGTGGGCCACAGGGGACCAGCACGGTGCCAGAGTGCTGCGCGCTGCTCCTGCGCTGATATACGGCCCTGCACTGCCGGCACGGGTCCACGCATGCGCATGGTGGCCGTTTCCGCGTCGGCGCATGCGCATGGTGGCCGTTTCCGCCCTGGCACTGCGCAACATGGTGAAGGAACACAGCGGGCCCACATGGAAGGAGGTAGGCCCCCTCCAGATCGTGAGCGCCCGCCAATCAGTAGCCCCCAATCGCAGGCTTGACCATCGTGCAGGCCCCCCCCCCCAGAGTCTGATCCCCCCGCCCCCCCCCCCCCACCAGGACGGCCACCACGGTCTGAGTTCTCGCCAGATGGTACCAGGTTGGAACCACGCCGGCGAAACTCGGCGGGAACCCGGCCGGTCGACCGCAGAGAATCACCGTGCTGGCCATTTTCAACGGTCCCTCACTGGCGCTGTATCGACCGTGCTCACGCGCGACTGTCGCCGATTCTCCAGTCGCTGGAGATTCTCATCCTGCCCTTGGAGCGGCGTGGCGGGAATTTCTAGCGTCACCGGCGATTCACCGACCTGGCGCAGGCTCGGAGAATCCCGGCGAAGGTGTCTAGCAAGGTCAGTATGGTCTCCTGGGGTACTGGTGGAGGTGGTACATTTTTCAACAGGGGGGAGTTAGCTCAATGCATCTGCATCATTAATCTGCATGCCCGGTCTGTGCTCAAGGCATAACGGTAGGCCGTCAGCAGCAAGGCCCAACATTGCACCCTTGCCGAGTCTATCAGTGATATTGGTTTTGTTCTCTCTCAAGAGGCCCGATAGCAGCTTACGGTCGGTGATGTAAAGAATCATCACCGGTACACATATTGGTGGAATTTCCTCACACCAAAAATGGCTGCTGAACCCTCTTTCTCGATTTGAGCATTGTTTTTCTCCGCTTCCGGAAAGGTCTTCAAGGCAAAGGCGATGGGTCGCTCAGACCCTCTCCCATCTTTTGGGATAGCACTGCCCCTTTACTGTCAGGGGACGCATCGCATGTGAACACGAACGGTTTCCCAGAGTCGGAGTGAACTAAAAGGTTTGAGGATTGAAAAGCTTACTTCACAAGCAGAAAGCTTCATCTTGGGGTTCCCTCCATTGCCACTTTTAATGTTTCTTTAGCAGCTGGTACAATAGTACCAATATTATGGTTAAATTCAGAATAGAGCTGCCATAATAATTTACCACGCCGAAGGATGATTTGAGCTCAGTTACATTCTTAGCTGCTGGGAGTTCGCGAATAGCTTTGAATTTCTCCTCGAGGAGTTGTAAACCTGTTGCATGTACACAGAATCTTAAATATGTCACTTGTGAGGCCTGGAATGTTCATTTTTCAGGTTTGATGCGGACATCCGCATCCCAAAGCCTTTTTAACACCTCCCCCATGCTAGACATGTGTTCCTCAGGAGTGGTGCCAGTGACTAACACATCATCAAGATAAACCATCACCTTGCGAATCCCTTGGAAGTAGTTTTTCCATCGGACGTTGGAAAATAGCACAGGCTGACTCTATTCCGAATGACAACCTCATTACGAAATCGGCCCTTCTGTGTATTTATCGTAGTGAATGTCAGGGACTCTTCCAGATGTAAATCTGCATGGCTGAGATCTAAATTAGAGTTGGTAAGGTCTCCCGTCAGCTTGACGTAGAGGTCTTCGATCCTGGGGTCGGGTACCTATCCACCTGGGCAGCCTGATTCATGGTTCATTTGTACTCCCCACAGATTCTTATGGACCGATCTGGCTCGAAGGCGGGGACTACGGGGGCTGCCAACTTGGGGAACTGAACCAGTCTGATTATGCCCAGTTCTTTAATCTCTTAAACTCAGTTTCAACCTTCTGATGCAGGGCATAGGGAACTGGTCTGGCTCTAAAAGAAAACATGGGTGTTGAATCCGGATTGGCATAAAGTTTGGCTTTGACACCTTTAATGCGGCCTAGTTTGCTGCGAAAACATCTTCGTATCTTCGCAGGACATTTTGAAGGACATTGTTGAAAATTTAAAATAATTCCAGCCAAATGAGTTTGATTTGCTGTAACCAGCCCATTAAGGTGCCTCTGTGCCCTTCCACAACAACCGGGGTAAATGGGCCTCTTGCTCTTTATAAGCCGTTGGTGTGCAGTGGTCCAAAGGATTTTCAAGGTTTCCCCAGTGTACGTGGAAAGCTTGGCCGTGGTGCTGCTCAAATGTAAAGTTTGAGCTCCATCATGGATGTGCTTGAAAGTCTGCTCCCTTACAACTGTCACCGAGGCCCCGGTGTTAACTTTCATTTTCCTGAGCTTACCATTTACACTTCGAATAGTTTCAATTGGGGCCGTCTTGTTTGACTGAACTGCATTCAAACAGTACATTGCGTGCTCCACCTCAGAGATCTTCTCCACTTTGTTAAATGGCATTGTGCACCGCGTTGTGGACTGCTGCTACTGTTGTTTTTTTTGCATTGACGCGCATGCCTTGCGCGGCAAGGCGCTTGAAGAGAAAAGTCTCTTATGGATTGCGACCCCTCCCCCCCCCAGCAATTGCAGTCCACCTCTGCCTTAGGTTGATGTCCTGTTCTTTTCCCGGTCCTTTGACTCTGGTCCAGTCCTGAGAACCGTGTCTGGTTCTCTGCTGTGAATGTTGATACTGCCAGACACCTCGTGGCCAAACCGCCCCATATTTGATCAACTTCCTTTGGAGCACAGGGGCATCTTATCCGGTGCACTCCGCCTGAGCTATCTTGATTGCTTTTTCCCATGTAATGGAAGTTTGAGATGGAATCTTCAGAGTCTATAAATGCAGAGTTGAACTTATAACATTGGAGGATAATCGAGAGCCCTGGGTTGAAGTGTTCTTTGACCAGCTTGACTATCTGATCAAAGGTCTTCCGAGTCACGTACCTCTGGGGACATATGGTTCCTTATTGGATTGTATGTTTGGGGCCCACAAACTGCTTTTCTTCCCCTGTGATCTTGTTTATGCTGAAGAAATAGTGGAGCCGTTCGATGTATTGGTTCCAGTCCTCAGCCCCTTGGTCAAATGTTTACCGATGAAAGGCATTTTCACTCACGTTTTGATAATTTCCAACTCTTAATGGCACTTCTTCATTTCTGACATAACTCCAAAGGAAACTGTCAGTAACATAACTGGGTTTATGTCCATATCTACAAGTTACAAGTTGTTCTTGTACATCCCTCCCAGTGTAGACCCCATTGGGAGGATAGATCTGACCAGTCCCTGAGTGAGGCCTGCTTTCATCCCCTAGTCTGATGAGACACAGGCATCAGGTCTCCGCCCCCTACCTGCGGAGATCGTACTCAACAAGCCCCCATTGGAAGATCAGCAATTGTTGTCTCATGATCCTCATGGGGATTATAAAAATTTCCAATGTGGTGGCGCAAATAACATTCTGGAGATGTCCTGTAGTAACAAAGGGGGTTATTAACCAAAGGGAAAGGCTGGTACTTATACAGGCACAGAACACAATAGGATGGGCCTTGTCTCTTTGGCTCCGGGGTCCACATTGCGCAGGCCCCTGCTCCCAGGGCCCTTCGCTAACTTGCTATTGGCCGTGGTTCACCAGCTCCTGTGCAATTGGCCCTGAGCTGGTCACGTTGGCTGCCAGGCCAGCCCCCCCCCCCCCCCCCAGCCCCCCCCCCCCCCCCTTAAATGAGCCACATGCCTGCTGTGGCACAGTGAACCTGAGGAGCAATTGCGAACTCCTTAGCCCATGTGGGGGAGCCAGAGAGCATGCAGGTGGAAGACAGTGAACCATTAACAATGTATTGAACTCTCCTCCCTTAAACACTTAATGCTACGTTCCACTTCTTTTTTCTTAATCCTGAAGGAGGATATTTATGGGAACGTTTTCTTTGTTCATTCCTAAAAGTAAATGGTGGAGAATCAGGCAATTTTTTGACCATAAGTTGAAAAATTGTTACTTCTGGACCACAGAAATGTTTTGCATTTTGGCATGAGGTTAAATTAACTTGTCCTAGCAACCACTCCTTCTGCTCCCTTGTGTTATGCTGCTGAAGTATCACGATCTGTGTCAGAATGTGCGGTGGAATAACATCTATTTCATGACTTATTCAACTGTTCATTGAATACATTTAACCCATTGAACACAGTGGGATGCAAACGGCCTGGGTAATTGGGCTTCCAGGTTCGCCCTTATCTTCAGCTGGAGCATTTGAACCTTCGTCTGCCTGATTGCTGTTAGAATATGTGGCATTCAATCAAGTTTTTAAGGCTTTATTTGTGCAAGTTGGACAAACATGTTCAACCAAAATAAAACAAATTCTGTCTGCTGCTTGAAAAATCTATTTGATGACAATGTGATCAAGGGATACGGCAGGAATGAACATGGACTTAGAGTGGTTAGCACTGCTGCCTCATGGCGCCTGGAAACGGATTTGATCCTGGCCCCGGGTCACTGTCCATGTGCAGTTTGCACATTCTCCCAGTGTCTGCGTGGGCCTCACCCCCACAAGCCAAAGATGTGCAGGTCGGTGGATTGGCCATACTAAATTGCTCCTTAATTGGAAAAAAAAGAATTTGGTACTCCAAATTTATTTGAAAAAAGAACATGGACTTAGACTGGAAACCATGGCGATACTCAAGTTGTGGCATTTATTAGAGATTAGTTGTCACTACCAGAAATTAATCCTATTTTTCTCATTCCACATTCCGCTGCACCCGACCCTCTCAGTGTATTTGCTGTTGTTTGCACTCATGTTCCCAAAATAGAGGATTAGGCATGATCATATTGAATGGTGGCACAGGCTTGAAGGGCCAAATTCTTACTCACTGCTCCCATTTTCTAATAGGTTCTTTGGCATTTTCATGCCCCAGTTGTAATTCATGGACAAACCAATTAAATATATTTGTGCCCCATTAGCTATAAACACATCCAACTGGCAAGATTCTCTGGCCACCCTGAGGCGTGTTCCTCGGCGGAGGGAGTTGGCCCGCCATTGGGTGGTGGTGGGGCCTTTTGGTTCCCAATGCTGTCAATGGGATTCCCCATTGATTCCTTCCCACACCGCTGGGAAACCCACGGCGGGTTTGTGTCATCAGCGGGATCGAAAGATCCCGCCAGCATGAACAGCCAGAAGATCTTGCCAATACAGTTAGTTGAACTTAATTATTTAAAGGAACAATGGTGAGGTGTAACTCAGTACAGAACAGCGGGTGATGTGTCATAGTAAATGAGTGTACTTTACCCAAAGGCAGACATCATTATCTTCGCCTTAATTTGACATAGACCTCAGTGTTTTGAGAAATGTTTTTCCTCCTTTGTACACTCGATGTAATAGATGTTGAGACAAATCACCAATTAATTCTCTTTGAATGTTCTTTGTCTTTCTTCTTCCTCATTGGTTACTTTCCAACGTTATCATTCACTAACAGTGTTCAACAAAACCTTCCTGTCCAAAAATACCCTGCCCATACGCATTTCAGCAAAAGAACTTCCCAAGGAAGATTGTCTACATGTTCTCGTCATCCATTTCACTAACTAAGTAATATTAACTCATTCGCTGAGGTTAACAATGGGCGCTGCTACGAGTAGATCAATGAATCATTTGGAGAACAACCATTGAAATGTCATTTACTCCCCAATAGCAAGGAGACAAATATTCTACTGGTGTTACGTTAATTTGATCTGTTGAATGGTTGTGCTTTATGTTTGAATCTCTAAGCTAAATTGATCTTGTGACTGTGAGGTGATATTAATCTAAGTGGCAAAAGCAGCCTTTGGAACCAGTTTTCAAGAGCTCAATATTTTACCATATGAATGTCACCTCCAAAGAAATGCAGACAGAGGGGAAAAAAATAATCTAATAAAAACAGAAACTGAATTTGTACCAATTCGAATTACGTTTCACTAAATGCAGGAGAGGAAATGGGAAAAGGGGGAAAAAAAGACAGGAAAAGGAAAATTGAATAAGTGGCAATTAAATGTGTTTTGTTCTTGATTTCAGTGCCACATTATTGTTTTTAAGAATCAGTCATTTGAAATGCAGCTTTCATCGTTTCGGAATGAAGCTTCTCTTGATGTCTGCATGCCGTTTTACTGATGTTCGTTTCAGGTGCACAGGCCAATAGCAACAAAAAGTTGAAAATGAATGAGACTAAAGGGAGACTAGAGGGAGACTAAAATGTGGTGGACACCAGGCCTGAGAATGGAGATAAAGATTATAGAGCATAAGGCTAGGTTTCACTCCATCACTGCCTCTGCCCCTCTACCCCAACAAGCCCAACACGTGATCTGATGTGCAGGGGAGGGGGGAGGGAGAAGAAGGGATGCCCACACCTTGTGGGGCAATCAGGAAGCCCCTGAAACTTATATATATAATTTACAGTGCAGAAGGAGGCCATTCGGCCTATCGAGTCTGTACCGGCTCCTTGGAAAGAGCACCCTACCCAAACCCACACCACCCTATCCCCATACAACCTACATTAAGGGCAATTTTTGGACACTAAGGGCAATTTAGCATGGCCAATTCACCTAACCTGCACATCTTTGGACTGTGGGAGGAAACCGGAGCGCCCGGAGGAAACCCACGCACACACGGGGAGGATGTGCAGACTCCGCACAGACAGTGACCCAGCTGGGAATCGAACCTGGGACCCTGGAGCTGTGAAGCAATTGCGCTAACCACTATGCTACCGTGCTGCCCAGAAACTGACTCATCTCTGACGCTGTTAGCAATGAGTGGCCACTGGTCCTCCCCCATGGAATTTAGGGGTCATCCCGTCCTCGACAGTAATTCACATACATGATCAGCTTTGTTTAAAAGTTTCACACTTGCTGAATGACGCCAGCAAAAGGTCACTCATAAAGCCTGATGGCTTCTGATTTTTAGAGGGAAATTAATGGAAGCTTGGAACGTGATCCCTGAAACACCACAAACAATCCTGTTTGATATAAATGGAATTAGACTATTCAGACACATAAATCAGTGGCCCTAATTAAAAATGGGTGGAACTGTAGACTATGATTCCTGGAGGACCAGGGAAACTGACAGAATCTCAGGTAATTAAAAACAGAATTGTAGCCAAATCAGCCCCCGTAAAGCAGCCCCTAATCACATCTAATCCTTTTCTCAATGTCATCCATTTCTGTTAGATATTTCAGCATCCAACTTTGATTGAACTCACAGCAGAAATGCTGAGCATTTTATTTTGTCCTGGAAGAACTTTAGTCTCTTAGCTGTGTTACTGTTACTCTGGGCCACTTGTAAGCCCACCAGGTGACCTCTGATTCAAGACAGGAGAGTCTGTTGCAATGTGCCTTTCAGGGATAGAAGCTTGCCATCACAAGAAAGGAAGACTGTCACGTGATCCGTAGAAACATAGAAGCATAGAAAATAGGAGCAGGAGTAGGCCATACAATCCTTTGAGCCTGCTCCACCATTCATTGTGATCGTGGCTGATCATCCAGCTCAGTAACCTATTCCTTCTTTTCCCCTATATCCTTTGATCCCTTTAACCCCAAGTGCTATATCTAACACCTGCTTGAAAACAATATTTTGGCCTCAGCTGCTTTCTGTGGTCGAGAATTCTACAGGCTCACCACTCTCTGGGTGAAGAAATTTCTCCTCACCTCAGTCCTAAATGGTTTGTCCCATATCCTTAGACTGTGACCCCCTGGTTCTGGACATCCCCCCCATTGGGAGCATGCATCCTGCATCTACACCGTCTAGTTCTATTGGAACTTTCTATGTTCGTGTGAGATTCACCCTCAATCTTCCAAACCCCCACAAACATAATGCTAACCAACTAAATCTCTCTTCACACGTCAGTCCTGCCATCCCAGGAGTCTGGTAAACCTCCACTGCACTCCCTTCATCCTTTTTCAGACAAGGAAACCAAAACTGCACGCAATATTCCAAGTGTGGTCTTACAAGGCCCTGTATAACTACAGCAAGATATCCCTGCTCCTGTATTTTAATTCTCTCTCTATGTAGGCCAACATAGCATTTGCCTTCTTTACCGCCTGATGCACCTGCATGCTACTTTTCAGCGACTGGCATACAAGGACACCCAGGCCTCGTTGTACATTCCCCTCTCCCAAACTATAGCCATTCAGACAATAGTTTGCCTTTCTGTTTTTGCTACCAAAGTGAATAACCACATAACCGTGGCGGCACGGTAGCACAGTCGTTAGCACTGTTGCTTCACAGCGCTAAGGACCCGGGCTCAATTCCCAGCTTGGGTCACTGTCTGTGCAGAGTCTGCATGTTCTTCCCTTGCCTACGTGGGTTTCCTCCAGATGCCCTGGTTTCCTCCCACAAGACCCGAAAGATGTGCTTGTTAGGTGAATTGGACATTCTAAATTCTCCCTCTGTGTACCCGAACAGGCGCCAGAGTGTGGCAACTAGGGGCTTTTCACAGTCACTTCATTGCAGTGTTAATGTAAATCTACTTGTGACACTAATAACAATTATTATTATTATTCATCCACATTATACCACATTTGTCATGTATTTGCCCACTCACTCAACTTGACCAAATCACACTGAAGCATCTCTGCGTCCTCCTCACAGCTCACCCTCACACTCAACTTTGTGTCATCTGCAAATTTGGAGATATTACATTTAGGGCAGGGTTCTCCGGTCTCCGACCTGAAATCGCGTTCGGCGATTGGTCGGAGAATTCACGCTGGCGCCGAAATCAGGGGCGGTGCCACTTTTGCGATGCTCCGCCCCCTCCAAAATGGCATAATCTAGGAGTATGGCTCACGCCGTATGGACGGCCTCGGCACGTTAGCTGATGCCTTCCCTCAACGCTCCGCTTCTGATGGCTCCAGTTTCCCTCGGCGTGGGTCTTTCATGCCATTTTTGATCGGGAACTCGGCGTGGCGGTTGCGGACTGAGTCCAGCGCAGCCACAGTCGGGGTAGAGCCGATCTGCGGGCAGGGGGGGCATGCACAGGGGTTGGGGGGACTGGTGGGAGGTGGTCCGGGGTGGCGAGCCTGGCCAAAAAGGGGCACTCTTAGGCAGGTCGGGTCCGTGTGTGGCCAGCGCCATGTTGCACGGCGCGGCCGCTGCAGGCCGCTGTCGTGAGCATGGGCGCCACGGACCTGGCAATCCGCCAATGTATTGGCAGCCACGCTGCGTGCCTGCAAGCGCCCCACCAGACGGAGGATCGGTGGCCGTTTTGCGCCATTGTTCCAGTCGTAAAACGCCACTGTTCCCACGCTGGGGTCAGCACTTAGACTCAGAATCAGAGAATCCAGACCTTAGTTCCCTCATCTAAATCTTTAGTATACATTGTACATGATATACCTGCGATAAACCCATTAGTCACCACCAGCCACTTGCAAAAAGACCCATTTATTCCTACTCTTTGTTTCCTGTCTGCCAACCAGTTTGCTATCCATGTCAATGCACTATCCCCCAATCTCATGTGCTGTCATTTTGCAGGCTAATCTCTTATGTGGGACCCTGTCAAAAGCCTTCTGAAATTCCAAATAAACCACATACACTGGCTTCCCCTCACCAAGCATACCAGTTCATCCTCGAAGAATTCCAGTAGATTTGTCAAGCATGATTTCCCATTTGTCAATCCATGCTGACTCTGTCCGATCCAGCTACTGTTTGCCAAGTGCTCTGCTATTCAATCTTTTATAACAGACGAGCATTTTATCCACTGCCGATATCAAGCTGACTGGTCTATAATTCCCTGTTTTCTCTCGACCTCGCTTTTAGTTCAGTTTCATTTTTTGAGCAGAACACACACAGACAGTTCTGCTGATGGCGTCTTCAAACTTTATACCCTTCGATATCGATATTCGCACAATCCCTTATGATTGCTGCCTTTATATCATTATAAAACTACAACAGCATCTTTACCACATGTGAGAATTCCAGTTGGCAGCATATCCACTGCCAGGAATCCCAGGAAGTATCTATAATATTACCAGATGATGCCCAAGACAACTGAGAAGTTGCCCCAATTGAATTACTTCCAGGTTAAGTGCTGGGAAGCAATTTTACATTGAAAAGCCCACCCAATGAATGGACACATATACACTGAAGCTTTCTCAATGGTTTTTAATCAAGCAGCTCAGAATAAGTAAAACTACTCGCTTTCACAAAGAGTTTTCCCATTGCCAGAACTAATTAGGTAATGATTTCAAATGCAGCAGAGAAATTGTGATTCATAATTCAATCTATTCATTTCATTCAAAGCTGGTAGCTCAAATTATCAGAACAGTTCATTTTTCTAAGCACTAAATTCTTACTTTCCTATGTTACTAATATTGCTTAATTTGAATCAGAGTATAATTCATTTTTAATAGTGCGAATAATATAATTGAATTATGAGTAGGTTATATTAGTGCAGTGAACCATTTCAGCTGCTTCATCAATCTCTTTTCATCTTCCATCAATTCAGAAATGGGGGAATGCTCATCACCGATGGTAAGGTGCTCAGTTCAATTGACAGCCCTTCAGATGATGATGATGATGCCAGGAAGATTTGGATAAAGGGTGGGCATCAGCTGATAACTAGCAAGCAACATTCATGCCACACAAATGCCAGGCAATGACCATCTCCAAGAGAGAACCTTTAACCACCTCCCTTTGGAATTCAATGGTATTACCATTTTGAATCCTATACTATCAACAACCTGGGGGGTCACCATTTACCAGGTACTCAACTCGGCTACAAGAGAAACTCGGAGGCTGGGTATTCTGCATGTCACCTCCTAACTTCTCCAGACCTGACAACCACCTACAAGGTGCAAGTCAGGTGTCTGATGGAGTTCTCTCCACTTGCCTAGCTGAATGCTGCTCCTATAAAGTCAAGTTAGCAGTGTCGCTTCACAGCATCAGGGACCTGGGTTCGATTCCCGGCCTGGGTCACTGTCTGTGCGGAGTCTGCACATTCTCCCCGTGTCTGCTGGGGTTTCCTCAGGGCGCTCCGGTTTCCTCCCACACATCCCGAAAGACGTGCTTGTTCAGTGAATTGGACATTCTGAATTCTTCCTCAGTGTACCTGAACTGGCGCCAGAGTGTGTCGACGAGGGGGTTTTCACAGTAACTTCAATGCAGTGTTACTTGTGACACTAATAAAGATCATTATTATGATTATGATGATTATGATGAGCTCTGTAAATGAACATCTGCATTCCGAAGATGTTGCATTGGACAAGGAGGCTTGACCCTCATCTGTGACCAATTTGTGAGGTGCTGAATTCAACAATCAGAATATGTCACTCTAAAGTCTTGTAATAAGCTTATAAAATGTGCAACCACCGGTGGCACAGGGCAGGGTTTCATTCGCTACTGGATACAACAACCCTTCTTTCCTGCATCACTCCCATGGAACATCCGAACAGCTTTCAATAAGGTACTACTGGACACAATTCCTTGCTCACCTCCCATTCGGTCATTGGAGATTTGCTGTGACAAAGTGGAAGAGAGGCATGTTAAGAGCTGCTGCTCCTTGGCAACTCAGACCCCTAACCATTAGAGCCCTAACTGCACGCATTCAATATAGTTGTATGGCTTGGAGTCATTAGGAGATGTGTTTCTTTTAGGTAACCAAATGAACTAAATCAACAAATTGAGGAAAAAAATTAAAAGGCAATATCCCATACAGTATCAAAGTGAATGAAATGAAAATCGCTTATTGTCACAAGTAGGCTTCAAATGAAGTTACTGTGAAAAGCCCCTAATTGCCACATTCCGGTGCCTGTTCAGGGAGGCTGGTACGGGAATTGAACCGTGCTGCTGGCCTGCCTTGGTCTGCTTTAAAAACCAGCTCTTTAGCCCTGTGCTAAACCAGCCCCTGGTCCCAAATGCTTGCCGAACTCCTCCAATAATAATCAATGCCATACTTCCATCAACACTGCAAACAAAATTCAGCTGCACCTCACCTGAAGTTTGCATGTGAGTCCTTATAATAGTGGTGGTGATGGTGGGAAACGCAACCCCATCAACGTGGGGCAAGGTGTGGTCGCTTATGTAGCTAGATGGATGTTCAGCTGGGAGTGTTTGAGAAGGGGGGAGCATTAAGTAGATCTGCACAGCTCAAAATGGCAGATCATGCGCGAAGTAAGCATTAGAGGTTGCCCTGTTTCTGCATGTTTCTGATGCTCCCTTGGAACGCCATTGCTAAACACCCTTATAGCCAGGGCAGCCATGCAGGCCCTGCTGCAAGTGGCCAGAAGCATTGCGGCTGACATTTTTTGAGTTTTGACCTTCTGCAGCTTCAACACCAGCTGTATCATGGAGCCGGAGTTCATGACCAAGGCCTCAGAGATTGTGAGTTTGGCTGCAATAATAAAGAAACTACCAGTATGCAGAGAGAGAGAAACACATTCTAATAATATCGGAACTTGTTCTGTCTCAGAGTTGGGGAAGAACAGTCAGCCTGTGAAAGGATGGGAGCAACCATCGAAGGCTTCACTGGTTGAAGAGAAGAAATAGTGCTGTAGGCTTCCATGGATTGTGCCCAATTAGAAGTGAGGGCTGATAAATGATAGCTTAACGATTTTCATATGAAATGCATCTCTAAATGGAACTGTATGCACCATTGGACCTTCTTAAAAAATGGTAACCTCGAGTATTATAGCCTATTATGCCGAGGAAGAGCCCAATTACATTAAAAGTTTAATCGATTCCTTCACCCTGTCTGATAGATTGCAGAGACATTAACAATGCAATGTTAGAATTGTAAACTGTCTTTTTTTAGCAACGCCTCTCTTATTAATGATTGTAATAATACGTGAAAAATAACAACTGATTTTACATTCCTTCTCTGCAATTATCTTTTATCTGGCACTCATATGCCCAAAGATCATTGGGTTCTTAAGAATAACGATGATATAAAAGAGTCAAAAAAAAAATCTATTCATCCTTTGAAGCAACAATACAAAGGGAATGCTGTTGCCAGGTTTCTGGGCTTGTTATGAATGTCTGTATCTTGCAAAAATAACAACTGCTTCTAGTTTTCAGTTCACTAATTTTGCAAATACTTATTTAATTGGTCATTTTTCTCATGAAGCATTTGAAAAAGGTACAGTAGGTGTTTTTTTAACCAAGTCAAAGTCTGAATAAGTCAGTGGGCCTGAATTTTCATAAAGACAGAAAGGGCAGGATTCTCACTGCCAGAGACAAAATGCTGATGGTGGGACTGAATCGGTGGTGTTCTACGGCAGCAAAATTGTTGCTGTTTCCAGACAAATCCACCGACAGTTAAGAGGCTAGCACTGGCGCCAATGGAACATGACCGATTTCAATGAAAAACGGTGTCTGATTCGCCTGATTCGGGATTGGCACTCGAGAGGCTGACAAGGTGCAACCGAATATAAGCACTCCACTCCCAACACACACTTATCCCAGCCAACAAGATGGCAGCAAGGAGAGCGGTACCCCGATTGACTGATGCTGAACTGAAGACCCGACCAGACCCAGTGGAGGAGAGGCACGCTACCCCAGGCTGGGGAGGCGGTTGCCACCTGCCGCCGTCCACCGGGCCTGGGCGCAGCCACTAGGACCGGCCAATAGTGCCGCAAGAAACTACAAGACCTCCTCAGGTCGGACAGGGTGAGTAGGCAGCACCGTGCCCTTGGCACCAACCCCTGTCTCACACATCCGTAATCCCAAGCCTTCCCCTCCCGAACGCTGACCGAATCCCCACCCTGCACCACCTGCCACCGCCCATACCGGCCGGCATGGCCGGGTGCCCTGGGTTGCGGTTCCCCATGGCACGTGAGTCACCACCCCCACCCTCACACTTCCCCCTCCATCCCCAACACCCTCACAACCCTCACACTCCCCTCTCCACCAACAGTATCCCCAGCACCCACACACCACCCCACACACTGCCCCCTCCATCCCTACCACCCACACTGTCCCCTCCACTGCAACCACCAACACTCCCCCCCCCCCACCCCCCCACCCCCACTGCCAGGCGCTTACCGACATGGTACAGACCCAGACAGAGGTGGCGCATTTGCAGCATGAGGTGGCGCATTCCCAGAAAGAGGTGGTCCACTCTCTGTGCTCCATGGCCACGAGTATCGAGACCCTGGTCGGGGCGGGCGTGAGCCGCCTAGATTGGCAGAGCCTGGTGGCGGGGGAGCCTCAGAGGTTAATTCCGCCCACATCCCCATCCCATGGAATAGCCCAGGGGGCATCTGGCACCCTGAGGGAGGAGGAGGTGATGGAGCCCTTGCCGGTGACTCCAGAGAGGTGTCGGAATGGCAGAGCACCTCGGACACCCCCCACATGTCCCTGGCACGTCTAGCGGACAGAGGGCAGAACAGGGCAGCACCACGTCACCCGGGACTTCTGAGCAGCAGCTGGACCCATCCAGGCCTGGTCTCCCCAGAAGACGGCCGCCAAAGGGAGCTCAGGTCAGAGTGGGAATCACCGCTGGCCACCCCACTCCTGATGTACTGCCTGGGGATGCACCTAGGCGTAGCGTGAGAGCCTGTAGGTCAGAAAAATAGGCACCAGTTAAGTTGGCATGGGTGCAGGGCACAGTGTAGCATTAGGGGCTAGGGCACAAATCTGTATTAATTTGTTCACATTAAACACTTGTGCGCAATGTTACAACCTGCTTCGTTGCTCTTTCAAAAGGCTGTGAAGGATGGGCTGGCTGGGCTGGCCACAGAGGGGCACAGGAGGTGCTGGGGTGGGGGGGGGGGGGGGGTGGGGATGGGGTGACGTAGTGGTTGGGCTTGGCCCAAGGGCCGCAGTTCAGCTGGTGCTCACCGCTCAGGTTTCCGCCCCCCCATCCCACTCACCAGCCCCCACCCCCAGCCACTGTCTCCTCCTCCACCACCCATAATAATCTTTTATTAGTGTCACAAGTAGGCTTCAATTAACACTGCAATGAAGTTACTGGGAAAAGCCCCTAGTTGTCACACTCCGGTGCCTGTTCGGGTACACGGAAGGAGAATTACCTCACAGCACGCCTTTCAGGACTTGTGGGAGGAGATCGGAGCACCCGGGTGAAACCCACGCAGACATGGGGAGAACGGACAGACTCCGCACAGACAGTGACCCAATCTGGGAATTGAACCTGGGACCCTGGAGCTGTGAAGCAACAGTGCTAACCACTGTGCCAACGTGCCGCCACTCCCCAGAGATTCGATAGCGCCTTATAGTGGAATATCCAGCTCGCATGCAGGGGGCACCCAGGTGGATGGAGGAAAGTGCTACCAGAGCAGGTTGTCACTATCCTCCATGCTGAATTGCCCTTCACGTCCAAAAGGCTAGGTGGGGTTACTGGGTTACGGAGAGGCGTGGTTAAGTAAGGTGCTCTTTCGAAGGGCTGGTGAATACTCAATGGGCCGAATGGCCACCTTCTGCACTGTAAAGATTCTATGACTGGAACCCTTTTGGTTTGTGAAGACCGGCCTGTCAAGAGCTGGGGCTCGTAGGGCGACATGCATCCCGTCAATCACTCCTTGATCTGGGGTATCTTGCCGATCACGGTGAACCCCTGGCCCGGGCATTCTGGTGGCTCGGTCCACACTGAATTTGATGTATTGTGACGACTGGGCAGACAGGGCCTCCATGGCGGCACGGCTCCACCTGTGCGCCGAGCTCTGTGCAATCCCGGGCAGGTTCCCACTCGGCACCTGGAAGGACCCCGTTGTATAAAAGTTCAGGGCCGGCGTCACCCTGACAGTCATGGGATCAGGTGTCCTCCCCCATACCCCGGTGGTGCCAGGTGCACCATGATCTGGCAGATATGTCACACTGTCCCCCTGCTCAGCCGGAGTCTTCAACGGCATGCCTGGTCCGACAGGTCCTCGAATGACAGGCGCTGCAGGTACACGAGGCCTCATGCGGCACCACCTCCTCCTCCTCAACCTGTTGGGCGTCTGGCTCCCCATCTCCACCTACTGCCTTCTATTTCTCTGAGGCAGGCTCCGCTGAAGCAGTGTCCTCCTCGAGCAGCTCCAGCTCGTACAGTCTTCGTGCATCCCAGGGCTGTGACGATTAGGATGAAGGCCCCATTCCAGGTTGAATTCCGAAGTCCATTGTCTGCAGGGGGTGAAAGGTTGACATGGTATCACGGTGGCCCCGGTCTGCACTGCAACCTCTGTCCCTGCATGTCCCCCTACTACCCCCTCCCCCATTCCCAATCTAGCCTTGCACTATGTGACACCCCCCATTGCATGGCGCCTTGGACATCTTCACTGATGGTGCCAACCCGAGCAGTGTTGGCCTCGATTGACAGGGCGCATCAGGGACATTCTGCCAGACAATAGCTAGCCTGATCAGGTCATTTTGTACTGTATTTAGCGCAAACTCATGAACGGGCCTAAGGTGTCACCTTTGGAGCTGAAAAGTGCCCTTCCAACTCAGATTGCCCTGGAAGGGCAAGGGACCTTGAGTAAGTAATTTGAGCAACAGACGTAGCTAGCTGTTTGAAGCTGCCACCGTGCAGCAGCAAAACAAGTGGTGTTCGCCACCAACAGGATGCTGCCATCAAGCCGAAAAATATTCAGCAGAGTGGGAGGTCAGTTGCTAATTATTTGTAACAGGGGGTATGAGGGACCATAGGGATGAGTGGAGACATGAGGTGGCATTAGTTGGCAGTGATGGGAGATGGGGGACGTGTGTGAGGGATGATAGGGGTGCGAGGGGTGAGGACTTGAGGGCTGCTTTTGATTTTACTGCTTTTTTTTTTACAACCTGGACAAAGCTCCATGGCACCGAGGCAGACATTTTAACCAGCCCACCGCGGCACCTACCAGCCCCTGTGGCTGACTTTGAACTCCTGTGGTAGACCTGACTACAGCTAGCACTCACCTCGGGGCACCATCTTCTGAGCTGGGTTTGCGGAGTTGGGAGATTTCCTGACTCTAAGCTCTCAGCTTGTGAAGAAAGCTTTAGGCCCTCGGTATTCTGGACTGAATAGTTCACCCCCTGACTCCTAATACTTCTCTGCCATCCAGAAGACATGCCAGAAGTGTGAGAGAATAATCTCCATTTGTCTGGATATGTGCAGTTGTAACAATACGCAAGATGCTCAACGGTCTCCACAATAGACCACTCCGCTATATTCGCAGCCCATCCACCAGCTTAAACATTCATTTCTTCCATCACCAGCGCACCTTGGACGCATTGTGTAATATCTACAGGATGTACTACAGTAACCCGCTAAAACATTTTAGACAGCATTACCCCAAACCTTCAACCTCCACCACTTGGAAGCACAAGAGCAACAGGCACATGGGAGCACCTTTACCTTTGAGTTCTCTCCCCAAAGATGTGCAGGTTAGGTGGATTGGTCATGGTAATTGCCCCTGAGGTGTCCAAAGATTTCATAGAATTAGATTATTTCATGGAAGCAGCAATGCTAACCACTGCGTCACCGTGCTGCCCGACAACACTCCTTCACGGTTGCCTGGCCAAAATTCTGGATTTCCCTGCTTATCCGCACAATGGGAGTACCTTCACCACATGTGCTGCGGAAGAAGGTTCTCCACCGTTCTCTCAATGGCAACTTGTGATGAGCAATAAATGACGACCGTGGGGCGAGATTCTCCACTCCCGCGTCGGTTGGGAGAATCACCTGGGCCGCCAAAATTTCCCGGGACGCCGGTCCGACGCCCTCCCGCGATTCTCCCAAGCGGCGGGAACGGCCCCGTCGACTTACGCGGGCCGCAGGCCGGAGAATCGCCGGAGACACCTAAAATGGCGATTCACCATCTTCTTGCGGGGCGGACTCAGAGAGGACGGCAACCACGCATGCCGGCCGCGTCATCTATGTGGCACCGCCTTTACGCGGCGACAAGGCCTGGCGCGTGTAGATGACGTGGCCCCGATCCTAGCCCAATGTCGGGGCCTGAATCGGTCGGGTTCGGGGCCGTTTCACGCCGTCGTGAACCGCGACAGCGTTCACGACGGCGTGGGCACTTTGGCGAAGGAGTGGAGAATCCCACCCCTTGTCAGTGAAGACCAAACCTTGAGAATTTTCCTTTTAAAGTTGTAAATTTTAGTTTCACCTGTTGCACTTCAGAGGAGAATCACCTTCAAGATAAGGAGGTTATGGAAGAATAATTGAGACCTGTAGATGGAACCGCATGGGGACTGAAATGAGATAAAGAACTGGTTGGATTCCAGTCACAGAGAAAGAATTGGTGGCTCTCCGGTCTTGCATCCATTTTACACACAGTCTTTACCAGTAAAGTCCATGGATAAGTGATTGAACGCTAGTGTAAATCAGTTATTTGTGTAATTTGAAGATCCATTAACGTACATCTTGCCATGTTTATTTAACCAATGACTGCACACCATCCAAACTTACTTTCTAACATTCCTAATGAGTTATCCAGCGCAGCAATTTAATATATTCTTCCTTCTAAATTAATTGCTGAAAACAGCATCAAAATTTCACATTACAAATGAGGGTACTTACTTCAATTATTTACAAACTTTTGCAGAGATTAGCAATTTCAAGCTATAACCTCATGTGAACATTCACGACATGAGCTTTGGATTTTTGAGGTATTCTTTGGGCACAATCCAAAACTCCTCTTTTGAATTCAAGAAAAGGCAAACATTTTAATCACCTGGTTCAATTAATTACCACATGATGTTGTCAAAAACATTAGAACTATAATATATCAGCCGAATAATTTTTATAAATTCCTGCTTACAGAATCCTGTGGACTCTCTATTTTTTAAATTAAATTTAGAGAACCGAATTCCATTCTTTCCAATTAAGGGGCAATTTTAGTGTGGCCAATTCACCTACACTGCATATTTTTGGGATTGAGATTTACGTAGACATGGGGAGAATGTGCAAACACCACACGGACAGTGACCCGGGATCGAAGCAGGATATCGGCGTTGTGAGAAAACAGTGCTAACCACTGCGCCACCATGCTGCCAGTGTGGTCTCTCTAAACAACCGACATTGTCAATTGCAGCTAAGGAAACGTTTATGCAATGAAAGTTCTCTTTGTCTTTATTTTTATGATGCTCACATATCATTTTGACCCTTCACGCTGTTTCAACACCAAGGCAGCCCCCTGCCATCTCTCTAACATTTTCCAGCTCTGCCCAATGTCAGTTCATTAACAGCTGATACCCAATGCGCCATTGGTCTATGGCATTGACCCCCCAGCCTGGCAACTATACCACAAATTAACAATTCCCATTATATCTCCCACGGCCTTTGACCTCCATGTCAGTACGACTTCCTCCACACTGTGCTACTCCAATTCTGGCTTCTTGTGCAACCCTGGCTAACAGGCGCTGGAATGTGACGACTAGGGGCTTTTCACAGTAACTTCACTGAAGCCTACTTGTGACAATGAGGGATTATTATTATTTATCATTCTGCCATTGGTGACCATGCTTTCAGTTGCCTAGGGATTAAGATGTGGAATTCACAGGATCACAAGATTGTTGCAGCACAGGAGGGCATTCGACCCACCGGGTCTACACCGGCTCTCCAAGTGTGCATTATGACTTAATGGCATTCTCCTACCTTTTCCCCGTACCCCTGCATATTGTTTGAATCAAATAATCATCTCATGCCCTCTTGAATGCTTCGACTGAACCTGCCTCCACCATACTTCCAGGCAGTGTTTTCCCGACCCGAACCAGTCGCTGTGTGAAAAAACTTTTTCTCACATCACATTTAATCTTTTTCAAATCAGTTTTTAAATCTGCTTGAGACCAACTCACCAGTGAGATGGCACATGCAAGGTTTTTCACGAAGTTAGATGCGTCACATGGATTCTGGCAAATCCAGCTGGATGATTCCAGCAGAAGGCTCTTCAACACACCGTTTGGCAGATACTGCTATAATCGCATGCCGTTCGGCAGCGTCTCGGCATCGGAGATATTTCAGCACATCATGGAGCAGATGATGGAGGGCATCGAAGCTGTTCGTGTGTACATGGACGACGTCATCATGTGGTCCACAACCCCTGAGGTGCATGTTTCCTGTCTCCAGCAGGTATTCTGCCATGTCCACGCCAATGGCCTGAAGGTGAACAGGGCCAAATGTTGTCTTGGCATGTCGACACTCAAGTTCCTAGGAGACCAGATCTCTCAGCAGGGCGTGTGCCCCGACACAGACAAGGTCATGGCGATCGCAGCCATGAAGGTCCCGGAAGACAAGAAGGCGGTATTGCGCTTCCTGGCCATGGTCAATTTTCTGGACAAGTTCATCCCAAACATGGCCTCACACACCACGGCCCTACGAAACCTAGTGAAGAAGTCCCCTGCCTTCGAGTGGAAGGCGGCCCATCAGGCAGAGTGGTTGCAGCTGAAAGCCAAGCTCACCACTGCACCCATATTGGCATTTTTCGACCCAGACAGGGAAATGAAAATCTCGACAGATGCGAGCCAGGATGGCATCGGTGCGGTCCTGCTGCAACGCGATGACACCTCATCCTGGGCACCGGTTGCCTACGCATCAAGGCAATGACGCCCACTGAACAAAGGCATGCACATATCGAGAAGGAATGCCTGGGCCTTCTCACTGGCATTCACAAGTTTCACGACTGTCTACGGCCTGCCGACATTCACTGTCGAGACGGATCACAGGCCCCTGGTCCACATTATCCACAAGGACCTTAATGACATAATGCCTCGGTTGCAGCGCATCCTCCTCTAACTCAGAAGGTATGACTTTGACCTGGTCTACACGCCTGGCAAGGAGCTCATCATTGCCGATACACTGTCTCGCTCCATCACCGTGCCTAGTGAACCACTGAACGTCATCCGGCAAATTGAGTCACAGGTTGAGTCACAGGTGCAGCTGTGTGCTAGCACCCTCCCGGCATCTGATGAGAAGGTGATTCGTATCCGTGAGGAGACAGCCAAAGACCCCCTCTTGCAGCGTGTTATGCAACACTTCGCCAATGGCTGGCAAAAAGGGCAGTGCCCTCAATTTTTCAATGTAAAGGACGACCTGACGGTGGTTGATGGCATCCTCCTCAAACTGGGCCGGATTGTAATTCCACTCAGTCTCCAGAGCTTGGTGCTCCGTGAAAACCATGAGGGCCACGTGGGTGTGGGAAAGTGCAGACGCAGAGCCAGGCAGGCTGTCTACTGGCCCGGGATCAGCCAGGACATCGCGAACATGGTCCTTAACTGTGCGACCTGTCAACGCTTCCAGCCAGCGCAGAGTAAGGACACTTCAGCAGCATGAAATCAAAACCTCTCCGTGGTCCAAGGTTGGCATCAACCTCTTTCATGCAAATGGTTGTGATTACTTGTTAATCATTGATTATTTTTCCAATTACCCTGAAGTCGTGAAGCTCTCAGACCTCACATCTCAGACCGTCATCAAGGCATGTAAGGAGGCATTCTCCAGGCATGGTATCCCCCTCACTGTCATGAGTGACAATGGCCCGTGCTTCAGCAACCATGAATGGTCTCTGTTTGCCCAGTCGTATCAGCTCAAACACGTCACTTCCGGCCCACACTATCCGCAGTCAAATGGAAAAGTTGAGAAAGGGGTGCAGATAGTGAAGCAGCTCATCTGCAAGGCCGCGGATTCTGTGTCTGACATTCACTTTGTGCTGCTTGCGTACAGGGCGACCCCACTGGCATGTCACCAGCTCAACTCCTGATGAACAGGGACCTGCAAACGACACTTCCAGCCATACGCGTGCCCACACTGGATCACCCCCGGGCTGCAGAAGGTGCAGCAACTCCGAGACCGGCAAAGACAGGGCTATGATCCTCATGCCACCGATTTGCCCATGTTATCCCCATTCAACACTGTTCGGGTCAAGATCCCTGGTGGACGCTGGTCAGCTCCAGCTGTCTTTGTTCGACAGGCTGCCCCCCGCTCATATGTTGTGCGGTTGCTGATGGTTCTGTTGTGCGACGAAACAGACGGGCACTGCGCAAAGTTGCCTGCCCGCAACCACATTCTTCTCCCTTTCCTTCTGTTGTTTTCCCACATCCTGATACCTCAACTCACGAGGCCACCAGTCAGGCTTCAATCCCACCCATCAAGATGCTGTCGTCCACACCACCACCTCTCCGTCGGTCAACCAGGATCAGACGCAAGCCACAGAGACTGGACTTATAAACATTTGTTCTGTTTGCTATGTTCGGTGTTTTCACATCAGACAGCTGTTTTCACATATACATATGTTCACATCCACTGCATGTATATATGTTAATATTGGCCTATTGTTGTAAATACGTTCACATATGTCATCCAAACATAAAAAAAGGGGAGATGTTATGATATGCGGATACACGCATAATAATATACAGACAAGCAGCTAATGGACACAGAGAACAGGACATGGCCAATAATCAGGCAGGACACCCAGGGGTGGGATCGGACTATAAAAGACACGAGGCACTCACACTCCGCCTCTTTCCACTGATGAACATCTACAGAGTCAGTCAAGGGTGTTGTTACAATCTCACACCTCCACCACGTGGCTAAGGGCTAGTCTGGTTCAGTCAGACAGAGTAACCACACTTAGGTTAGCAGAGAATCGAACTCACAGAGAACTGTGCGAACTGTGCTGTTCGTTCAATAAACCTGATTGAACTAACTTCAAGGTCTGGAGTATCTTTTTGATCTATGCTGCATCCAGTTGCAGCCAGTGTTATACCAATGTACCTATCACGACAGTTAGCACTGTTGCTTCACAGCTCCAGGGTCCCGGATTCGATTCCCAGCTTGGGTCACTGTCTGTGCAGAGTCTGCATGTTCTCCCCATGGCTGCGTGGCCAAGCTAAATTGTATCTCAGTGTCCAAAGATGTGCAGATTAGGTGGGGTTACTGGGTTAGGGTGGAGATGTGGGCTTAAGTAGGGTGCTCTTTCCAAGGGCCAGTGCAGACTCGATGGGCCAAATGGCCTCCTTTTCACTGCAAATTCTATGATTCTATTCTATAATTCTACGATCTGCAGTTCGCAGTCACTCCTCAGATGCTGACACCATGTAAACTTCAGACAGTAGTGTAGAGTTGGAATGTGTGCATGGTGAATCCCCAGACACTCATGACGATGGTCACCTTAGGGGAAAGGAAAACTTGTATACCAGCTTATCAGGGGTGAGGCTGTATATGCGTTCTGTGAGAATCTGGAACTCACTGCTTGAACGGGTGGTAGAAGTGGGAACCCTCACAACATTTAAGAAGTATTTAGATGAATGCTATAAAAGTCATAGCATACAAGGTTACGGGCCAAGTGCTGGGAAATGGGATTAGAGTAAATAAATGCATGATGGGCGGCATGGACACAATGGGCCGAAGGGCCTCTTTCCGTGCTGTACTCTATGACCACAGAATAAATGGAAGCCACCTAATACCTCAGAGCAGAGGCAAAGCTCAGGTGATGAAGGTGCGGTAGCTTCTGTCTGTTTGGTGGGCATTCACCCACATGATGGTTTATCCATGGTCACACAGCATCTGTAGCCCTTGTGGTTTCTATACCTCTCCCCATTGGCAGGCAGCACCCACAGGGACTCGTGTGTGCAGTTGATGACCTCTTCTGCCATTGGGAATTTTGCTATCCTGGGAATTCCATGCTCAAAAAACCCCCCAAATAAATTGCCTCAGCTGGCATACAGGACATCCAACATCTCCCGGGTGAAGCAATGGGAGACGGTCACAATGTTGCCTATTCTGCCCGGAACATGTTCTAAAATATAGAAATTGAGGGCAACAGTGCCTGGAACAGCCATGGACAGCACTCTTTTCACCCGAGTGTGATTCTGTAGGTTCCATTGGAAGATGTGACACAGTTCTGTGACTACCTCCTTTGTAAATCTGTGACGGTTCAGACATTGCTCCTGGGTGAGTAGAAGAGGTACCATGAAAAGGTAACAAAATCCTCTGCTTTCCCTGTAAGAATGCACCAACTGGCTACAACAGCTCCAAAAGGAGTGGCAGGCCAACACTTGTCAACACGGGGCATGCATGCATCGGTTGACTGGGAAAGAAGATGGTAACATTAAATGAAAAGTGAGTTTGCATTCCCACTCTCGATAACTAGAGAAAGGGTTTGGCAGGCAATGGATACTTTTGAAGTGCAGCCAATTTGTGCATGGCAAGATCCCAGCAGCTTCAATGAGATGAATGACTATCAAATCTGTTTTTGGTGGTATTGGATGAGGTATGAATGAGGGACTGGATACCAGGAAAACTCCCTGCTCCTCTTTGAATAATGCCTTCGGATCTTTCACATCCACCTTTAATAAAGGCATACAGATCCTTGACTTTATCAGTAGAGGCATAGGGCACAGCAGCAAGCAAGTTATGTAAATCACCGATTAGGCCACAACTGGAATATTGCTTTAAGTTCTGGGAATCACACTACAGGAAGGATGTCAGCGTCTTGCAGCGGGTGCAGAGTAGATTTATAGATGAAGAACTGCACTTTTGACAGTGCTACATTCCTTCAGGCCTGCACTAAATTACCTACCCAACCCTCAGAAGTGAGGTTGAACCTGATGTGTTGGGTAGTCTGCTACACAAACGAACCAACACGGTTGCGACTGGTACAACTCTGTTTTATGACTAACATTTATTTACAGTGGTAAACTGGTTACTGAGGTTCGATCATAACCCTAGAATCTGTGGACCTATTCCTAATACTATCTTGTAGTGGCACTCAGCACATGGTGGATGTCTGAGTGGCTTGCTATGAGCTCTGTGCCCTGAGTTGTCTCCTGCTGGAATGCCCAGGAAGTGTCGTGTTCCCTGTTTTGTACTGTGTATGCTCTTGCCTGTGATTGGCTGCGGTGTTGTGTGTGTGTTGATTGGTCCGTTGATCTGTCCATCAGTATGTATGTATGTTTGTGCTATGATGTTTACTTGACTATCATGACAGAACCCATAACCTCCTGATTCAGAAGAGAATATGGCACAATTGAGCCATGGCCAACATCGTTTTTAATGTCTTAAACTGATTGTCTTGGTTATTTGTCTCATAGCTGATCCTTCCCTCTGCACTGTAGGGATTCTATGGTTCTACTCTACGGAGTAAATTCAAACATTTGGTTTAGAGGCAGTTTTGAAGGGTCTGAAAATGTCAACATTTTACAGTTCGAGTACGTAAATCCAAACACTTATAATTCTTCGCAAGTCTGTGAGAATTACAGAGAAGCTTCTGTTCGCAAACAAATAAATCCACACCCTGGTGAAGTCAAATAAAAAACGAGGTTGATGCATCATTTCTGTAAAGCTCTCTACTGGGGCATTTTGAGCATCACACAGACACTTACCACAAAGCTGAATGCCACTTTCCTCCGACTGGTGACTGAGCAGTAAAATAAATTCTGCTTATCTTAAAATAAAAACTGCTCTTATCACTGTGCTTCAAAACACAGGCAAACAGCCACTCCAATCTCCCATCACAACCCCACTTACCTAATGGAAGCTTACGTAACTGGCTTCAGAAGCATTCACTGTGCACGTTGGTGCTTTTTGCAAAGGTGCACTCATTCGGAGTGTTATTCTCTGTCATAAACTATAAAATACACTCTTAGCAGCAGATTGCCGTTGGTGCAACAGAATTTATTATGTAAACCTTCCCTTTCCATCAAATATAACACTCGAGGTAGAAGCTACACCGTAGAAAATATGATTCTGAGCCAGCGACTATGACAGGTTTGACTGGCACACATTTGGGTGTTATAATCATTTTTCGGGTAAATCCGCTTTGACAAATATACAAATAGTATAATGCAAATTATTTAATATTTGACCAATATTATATGTATCCAATATTTTGTGCTTAATGGCAGCACCCTGGTTTGAGGATATAGGTTCTGTTGGGAGAAGTGGCAGAGCTTTGCGCCGCCTTCATGTTGAATCAACCTTCCAACCAGTTGAAATGTGACGAGGATTTTGCCTCTCAGTTTCATTAAAAAGCAGAGAGAACAATAGTTAGCCCATTGCCTCTGAGCGTAACTGATATTAACTAATTAATTGGACAATTGAGAAGTAATACGTTTATCATGGAGCCAATTTTGAGTTCCTGCCGCAATTCAATTTCAAAGAATTAGCATGTGTAAATCTTACCAGAATTATAACACATTAATAGCACTTTGTATTCAATGGTTACCCATTTGCATGTTTATTCGAAACTTCAGTTAGAGTTTTGAGGGCAGATAATTTCATGTGGTGTGAAATTTAAAAGAACACAGATGTTCAGAAGGGGAAGAGGCAAAACAGAATATTTTCTCGACCTCTGGAAAAGTTATTGAACCCCACTGGTCGCCTTTACCAAGGCTGAAGGAAAGTACCAAGAAGCGGCAGCCGATCATTGGGGGAAACAAACCCAATATGCAAGTGTGAAGGACAGTGACGGAGCACCAATATCCACCCCCTTGTGCGATGCCCACTGAAGAAGTGGCACTGATGCATTAGCAGTTTGCGTCCTGAAAGAAATTGCATTTTGAAGTACCTTCCATATCCCAAGGACGTTCTGAAAACAGTTCACAGCCTATGGATGAAATTTAACCCCTCCCACTGAGGTGAGTTTGGTGGCGCAGAGGGGGGTGTTTAATCAGGTGAGGGTGTGCCAAGTACGGACCCCGCCACCTTCCCGCGTGTTCCCAGGATGACCATAAGACCATAAGACAGAGAAGCAGAATTAGGCCACAAGGACCATCGCATCTGCCTCTACTGATAAAGTCAAGGATCTGTATGCCTTTATTAAAGGTGGAAGTGAACGATCCCATGGCACTATTCAAAGAGGAGCAGAGAGTTTTCTTGGTATCCGGTCTATCAATCATACCTCATTCAATCATGGCTGATATTTTGCTCATCCCCATTCTCCTGCCTTCTCCCCATAACCCCTGATCCCCTTATTAATCAAGAACCTATCTATCTCTGTCTGAAAGACACTCAGTGGTTTGGCCTCCACAGCCTTCTGCGGCAAAGCGTTCCACAGATTCACCACCCTCTGGCTGAAGAAATTCCTCCTCATCTCTGCTTTAAAGGATCGTCCCTTTAATCTGGGATGTCCTCTGCTTCTAGTATTTCCTACAAGTGGAAACATCCACTCCATGTCCACTCTATCCAGGTCACGCAGTATCCTGTAAGTTTTAATAAGATCCCCCCTCACCCTTCTAAACTCCAACAAGTACAGACCCAGAGTCCTCAACCATGCCTCATATGACAAGCTCTTCATTCTAGGGATCATTCTTGTGAACCTCCTCTGGACCCTTTCCAAGGCCAGCACATCCTTCCTTAGATACGGGGCCCAAAACTGCTCACAATACTCCAAAAGGGGTCTGACCAGAGCCATATATAGCATCAGAAGTACACCCCTGGTCTTGTGTTCTAGCTTTGTTTGTACCAAAAAGTAAAAAGAGGCACATAAGGCAATTTTGAAAATTTGTCCTGGAGCCCATTGAAGCAGTGAATCATTGAATAGAATCCAGCATCTCCAGGATTATGAACAAATTGTGATATTGGAGGTATCCTTGGCAGGTCCTAATTAGAATCACCAAGAAGAGTTGGTTTAATTGACATGATGTGTGGGATTGCAAAACACCACAGTGCCACACCTCTAGTATAATGCATTTGAGGGAATGTTCAATGTGAAAGCTAATAACACTAATGAGCCATAGTGTGATTATTTTTTTAAAATTCGCTCATTGAATGTGGCATCGCTGGCTGGGACAGTATTTATTGCTGTTTTGTATACATTCTTGCTGGTTCTGCTTCACGGGATGTGTAGCGATTTCAGCAGAGTGTTTGCGGGGACTTTGCGCAGATCATCATCTTGACTGTATGAACAACACCCTTAATAAACCTCTCATCGTGTTTTACGAGAATGCAGAGTGTGGGCACCCAAAGAAGTCCAACAGGAGAGAAAATTGCGAACAAAGATTGAGGCAGGAAAAATCACTGGAAAGAAGGTTTTCCGTCATCTAATTGTGGGATGGTATCGGGGGCAGTGGATGATTCTCGGGACTGGGCTCGCACACACACAGACGTCGGGCGAAGCACTGACACCGATGTGAAGGTCTAACAAAAAATGTTCACAGCAACTGCGGGTCAGAAGACCGACATTCGGGAAGACTTTCTTGCGTTGAAGGGTGTGGGGTCCGGGCTGCAGGAACTGTGCACTTGGTGAAGCTATAAGAGCTATAGGGAAGGGGACCCTATCATCTGTGCATTGGCCACTACTCAGGATAAAAGCTGCAATATTCAGGCATAAAAGTGGAAAGATTTCCTCACAGCTTGTTCAAGGGATTGTTTGTGCCTTACTTTCCACGCCGAGCAGCTGGGATTGAAAAATGGTGGGAAAAAGAGGCGCCATGGACGTTTTCGATGAGGATTATGAAACATGGAATTCCGGGGCGGGATTCTCCCTTACCCGGTGGGGCGGGGTTTCCCGGCGCTGAGGAGTGGCGTGAACCAATCCGGCGTCGGGCTGCCCCAAAGGTGCGGAATCCTCCGCACCTTCAGGGGCTAGGCCGGCCCCGGAGTGGTTTGCGCCACTCTGGCCGGCGGGAAAGGTGCTTGGCGCCACGTCAACCGGTGCCGAATGACCTCCGCCGGTCGGCGCGAGTTGGCGCATGCGCGGGAGCGCCAGCGTGTGCTGACATCATCCCAGCATATGCGCAGAGGGCTTCGTCTCCGCACTGGCCATGGCGGACCGTTACAGCCGTCGATGCGGAAGAATAGGGTGCCCCCACGGCACAGGTCCGCCCGCGGATCGGTGGGCCCTGATCACGGGCCAGGACACCGTGGGGGAAACTCCCGGGGCCAGATCCCCCCACGCTCCCCCGAGAACCCCGGAGGCCGCCCGCGCCGCCAGGTCCCGCCAGTAAGGACCTACTCTAATTTACGCCAGCGGGACCGGCAACAAACGGATGGCCACTCAGCCCATCGCGGGCCGGAGAATCACTGGGGAGGCCACTGCCAGCGGCCGCCAACCGGCGTGACGCGATTCCCGCCCCCGCCAAATCTCTGCTTCCGGAGAATTCGGCAGCCGACGGGGGCGGGATTTACGCCGCCCCCCCCGCCGATTCTCCGACCTGGCAGGGGGTCGGAGAATCCCGCCCCATATGTTTTTAATAACTGATCAGACATCAGAGGACCTAACGTTCACAATATTTCCCAGCTCAGTTGGCCATAAAACGTTTATACTGCTACCGAATCTTGTTTGCCCAGCAAAACCAGCAGGCAACTCCTTCAGTGAGCTCAAGAAAAATGTAAAGGGACATTTCTCTTCTGAACCATTATTGATTAAAGAAAGTTCTCGGTTCCTCCACCATAGTCAGGCAGAAGGTGAAATAATTTTACAGTTCATCGCATCTTTCGGAAAATTAGCTAGACATTGTGAATTTGGTACAATGATTAATGATACTCTTTGAGGCAGGCTGGTTTGTGGACTCTGCAATGAAGCAATTCAGAGTAAGCTGCTTAATTTAACTCTGAAAGCTGCTGTGGAAGTCGTCACATCTGTGGACGTTGCTATGAGAGAACGTTCACAGATACGGGCTGGAGAGAAGATCCACAAAATGGATGCCTCAAAGAACAAAACTGCAAAGGCACAACAATGTGACCATTGTACACATCTTGAACACTCGGCGGGGTGATGCTGGAGTAAATAAAAGCTGTTGGACTCAGAAAACTTCTCCAACAACAAGGAATTGCATGAAGAACAAAAAAGTTAAACAATCTAGGCATGTCTGAAACTGTTGCTCTCTTTAGTTGGCTCTAAATATGGCGGTCAATATGGTCGCCTTCCTTAATCCTAATTATGTTTGCTTTAGAGTCGCCAGGTATCTTCCGATACCGCCACAAGGTTCAAACCCGAATAATGATCAAAGAGACAATACACCAGTTAGTTAGTTCAAAGTCGGTACTATTTATTTACACACACAGTAATATCTACTCATGCACAAATACTACAGACTAAACTATCACCACTGCTAAAACCTATACTTAGCTTCGGGCGCCCACTCAGTCAGAGGAACAATGGCCGTTGATCGGTTCTGAGGCTGCTGGGATCGAAGTGGGAGAGGGGAAACAGCTAAGGTCGTCCGTCTGGTAGCGAGCGTTGACCTTGGACTTACTTGCTTCTGGTGCAGCTGGTGGACGGGTCTCTCCGTTGTGAGAGCCAAGTCCAAGAGAGTGATTCTCTCTTGGGGGCTCCTTCTTTTACCCAAAGGGGCTTCGCGCTCTTTTGGGCGGGCCTCTAACTTTGCTCCAATCAATTGGGCCGTTTCTTGATCATTCCTATTGATTTCATCCAATAAAGGGGTGGGTGCCCTAATGGCTGGGTGTGTCCTAGGTGGCCGTTGGCCTGCTTTGTTCCGGTCTCCTCTGGCGCCGGGGTGTCTGCCTTAGTATCGGTTACTCAAATGTTACTCTTTTGTTCCCGGATATGGGCCATTAGTATGCTAATGGGCCTACAGTTTTGGTCTTGTCTGGGAGCTGCGGCTCCAACATACTGACAAGCTCTGAGCCTGCTTGTTTTCTCAGCATTGTCCATTTTCCCTGCAATCTTTGCAAAGGGTCCATTTTGTAATTGGGAAGTGTGCTAATGATGGCTACCAAACCTAATGGATGAAGCTCAAGATCACTCAAATGATAACAAAACCAACTCCTACAAGAGCCCTATCCAACTCCTTATCAATGCAGGCAGATCAATAAAAATTTTGGGCACATCCAAAACTTGAAGGTCATGAGATTAAAATGGAAGTGGATACAGGCACAGCAGTATCGCAACTGAGACAATTTACCATCAAAAGCTGATGAATCGGCCTTTAAAACCATCGAATGGGATCCTAAGGATGTACACTGAAGATATTGTGCCATTAAAAGGATGCATTATGGTGAAAGTAGAAACAAATGGGCAGATGACAAAGGTGCCGATTCACATTCCTGGAAATGTTCCTGCAGAGATTGATTGGCTAAGATTAGGCTTAACTGGGAAACAGTCTATCAATTAGTGAATTCAAAGAGCAACTTGCAACAACTTCTAAAGAAGTACAAGAAAGTGTTTGAAGATTCACCAGACTCGATGACTGGAGTTGAAGTACACTCAAAAATCAAGCCAGACAGCATGCCGAAAAGTATCAGGGGCGTCATTCTCCGCCGGCGGGAGTCTCCGTTCTGCCGGCGCTCGGGGGTTTCCCGACGGCGTGGGGGTGCCCCACAATGGGAAACCCCATTGACCGGCCGGTGTTACGGAGACTCCCGCCGGCCGGTCGGCGCAGAAATGTGGCGGGGCGGGTAGGAGAATTTCGCCCCAAATCTCGAACAATTAAGCCAAAAGCTGAAGAAGAACTAGACATATTGGGAAGGACAGGAGTCATTGAATCTATTGCGAGAAGTGATTGGGTGACGCCAATCATTCCTGTATTAAAACGGGATGGCTCAGTGAGACTTTGTGGAGATTTTAAAACTACTATTAACCCAGTTTTGTGCATAGATCATTATCCTCTGCTGTTGATTAAAGACTTGGTTGCTGGACTTCCTGGGACACAGAAATTGAGTCCAATTGATCTTTCACAGGCATATGTGCAGATGAATGTGGCGGCTGAATCACAGACACTGCTCACCATAGTGATGCCCAAAGATCTCTTTCGCTACAGAGGACTTCCTTTTGGAATTACATAAAGTTGATTTTTAGGATTAATCAATTATTATGGTAAATTCATACTGAATTTAGCAACACAATTGAAGCCTTTACAGGCATTGCTGTGTCTCATACAGGAATGACACTGGTCACAATAATATGAGAATACATACAATAAAGTTTGACAGCTGTTGGTTTATTATAATCCAAAATTAATTTGCAACTAGTTGCAATGCCTCACCCTATGGGGTTGGTGCAGTCATCTCGCACATTTTACCTTCAGGAGAGGATCGACCAACAGCATTTGCTTTGTGCACTCTTACTAATACTGAAATGAATTATGATCAGCTAGACCGCGCTCACCAGCCCTCCCCGCCCCCCCCGACCCCGCTAACAAGGTCGAGCAGCACTCAAGCTGCACTTCCTCAGCCAATCCCTCCAGCTCGCAACAATGGCACTGAGGAGACCGGCCCCAAGATTCGGGGACAGTGACCTGCGGAAGCTCCAAGACATGGTGGAGGCCAGCAGGGATGTCCTTTTGTCCTAAGGGTCTTGGAGGGTGAGTCGCAAGGCAGCCAGTGCTGCCTGGGATGAGGTGGCGGCAGCTGTCGGCTCAAGGAGCATGACCAGGCGGACTGGCCAGCAGTGCAGGAAGGTCAACAACCTACATCAGGCAGCATGAGTAAGTAGACACCAATGACCCCCCCAACTCCCCATGCGATCCCCAGCCCCCCCCCATGCAACCCCTCACCAACACTGCCTTCATACCCTCTCTCTCACCCTTGTGAACCACATGTGTGGCTAACGATGCCTTCTCTGTGTCTCCTCAGGAAAAGCTCTCCCATAATCATCGGAAGATGGCCCAGACTGGCGGAGAGGTGCCAGACATAATAATCCTCACCTCCTTCGAGGAACAAGTCCAGGAGGTGAACATGTGGCTGATGATTGGTCGGTCAGCCACGCGGAGGCTGGCAGACATCGCAGAGATGAGGAACCACCGGGCTCCACCCGGAAGACCTGTCAAACATGAGTTTTTATTGCCTTACTGACTGGTCCATTCCTCCCACTGACCACATGTCCATGCTCCCGGTGGTCCTCCAGCCGACGGAGCCGGCCCATCCCGCTGGCACTCTCTCCTAACTCGGAGGAGAGCACCTCGGAGGAGAGCTCCGTCGCGGCACAGCTGTCATCCCCACTCCCCACCAGCACAGATACACACACCTCGGTGGGACATGTTAGTGAACAGGCTTCTGTGGCACAATCCGGTGAGCAGCACATCGCTTATGATACACATCAGGTGGAGGCAGGAACCCCCAGGTGAGACAGCCAGTCAGAGGTCTGATTGATCCCAGGACCCAGCTGGGTCCCAGCCTGATGCTGAGCCTCTGGAATAGAGTTACCCAGAACTGATGGAGACGATAGCTGAAGAGGACTTAGTCCACGGCTGCCATGGTCGGGGGCGGGCCAATTGGAGGGTGGGGTGGGGGGGAGGGGGGGGCTTATACGGCACAGCGCTAATTCTGGGTGGGCGGTCCGGGTCGGGCACACGGCCGATTGGGGGTACTATTTGGAGGGTCCAGCTCCGCGGTCTGAGTCCGCCATGGAGCACACCACGACCTCTGGCCCGTATCTGCAGCAAAAGCTGCAAGATTCCTGATGGTTCTCCGCTAGCACCCTGCAGGGCTATGAATATGTGGCCCTTTCACGCCAGTCCCCTGTCTCTCTAAGTAGAGACTGATTCTCTCCTTCAGAACTTTCTCCAATAGCTTCCCCACCACCAATGTGAGACTCACTGGTCTGTAATTCCCTGGCTTATCTCTACCGCCCTTTTTAAAAAGTGAAACCACGTTAGCCACCCTTCAGTCCTCTGGTACCTCCCCCGTGGCCAGAGAGGAATTAAAAATTTGAATCAGGGCCTCTGGAACTTTCCCTCTTGCCTCCCACAGCAGTCTGGGATACAACTCATTTGGATCTGGAGATTTGTCCACTTTCAAGCCTGCCAAAACCTCCAGTACCTCCTCACTCCCAATGTCAAACTGCTCAAGAATCTCACAGTCCCTCTGTCTGAATTCTGCACCCACACCCTCCTTTTCCAAAGTGAACTTTGCATGGTAGCATGTAGAGTATTCCATGCTTATGGAGTAGAGTCCTCGCCAACTGCATGAGGGACATCCTGGTGTGGTACGTGTGAAGGGATTAGCACACAGTTATTTTTGGTAGCCAGGGTTAGATGCTCAAGAGAAAGTTGGGCAATGCCAATCTTGTACAAAACTAAGGAACATTCCACCATTACTACCATTACATCCATGGGGATGGCTAGCTCAGCCGTGGCAGAGAAAACATATGGATTATGCTCGTCCATTGGAGGGTCACATGTTCTTCGTGATTGTGGACATGTGGTCAAAATGACTGGGCGTCGCGATAATGAAGTCAATGACGACTGAGCAGGCCATTGAGAAACTGGACACAATATTTGCAAGATTTGGATCACCGGAGCAGATTGTCAGTGATAATGGCCCTCAGTTTACTTCAAAAGTGTTTGAGGACTACTTGAAGGGAAACAGTGTACATCAGTGTTTTTCAAACTTTTTTCCCCGGGTTCCACTTTTACCAATAAGCCAACCTTTTGGATCCACACCAGCCGACCTTCGCAACACACCATTTGCTCTCCCTTCATTGCGGCAGGTCATCCTGCTTGGTCGCTGCCATTGAGCAGATCTTCCCACGATCGGGAATGCCGCGACCGAGCGCGCTGCGACACTCCCAACATCCGCCCGCGACCCACCCACAGGTCATAACCCTGAGTTTGAAAATGATTGGTGTGCACCATATCAAGTCAGCTCCATATCATCCAGGAACAAATGGATTGGCCGAGTGTTTTGTGTAATCATTAAAGCATTCTATCAAAGCATTGAAGAACCAAGAGACATTGTCAAGAAGAGTAAACCATTTACTAATATCTTATTGAAACACTGTACATGCTACCACACAGAGTTCATCAGCAATGCTGTTGTCCAGGAGAAAACTATAAACGCAGTTTGATTTGTTAACTCCATCTGATATTTTAGAGATCATCTAACGACAACAACAAACAAAATGACTAGAAGGAAGAAAATCTTTAAAAGACAAGTATTTAATCGGAGAAACAGAGTGTTAGCTGGGAATTATACAAATCATGAGAAATGGGTACAAGCTATGATCCTAGCAAAGGTCCAATATCATACACCGCACAGACAGACGATGAAAGAATTTCATGACGTTATGTTCATCACTTGCTGCACGAAGTGAGTTTGCAGAAACTTTTCAATAGGTTCTATCTTTAGAAGATCTGGCGTGCTAGACTTTGGAACGGAGACTGGAGACAGTGACAAGTTCAGATTCGGTTTCTGAGGACTTTTCAATGCCTGTAATGACAGATAACGAGGTGACAACTCAAAATGTAGCAGCTACAGAAAGGAATGAGGATACTTCAGAGGTCGCAAGTAACCGAGTTCAAGAATGCGAATTCTACCAGAAAGGAATAGGCGTTCACATCATATTGAATTGTATATATGATGCACGATCAATGACCACTAAAGCGAGGTTGTAGTCCAACTGAAGGCTTTAATAAGCTAGATGTTTCCCCCAGCAGCTCAGGTACAGAATGAAGGCTGCTGGGGCGGCACGGGCTCTTATACCCAGCCTAGCAGGGCGGAGCTACCATACATCCTAACCAATAGAAAGCATACAGTTTCCACCAATGGTGCTCCAGCCGATCAGGTACCGTAATACCTATAATACCACATTCACCCCCTGTTAAAAAAAAGTCTTGCGGGCCTGGTGGGCTGATACTATAAACATGACAACGTGATAGAGTTAGCTATGGAGGTACCGTAATACCTCCGTGCAGTGTTTTGTAACTATTTACAATTCTGATAGCTATGTACATTTGATGATTTACATTTACAGTTTACAATTTAAAATGGAGCAATCAGTTTACAGTTTACAATTTAAAATGAAGCAATCAGTCGATCGGGGGCCCTGGTCGTCCTCTGTGATCGTCGGAGCTTCGGCGGTGACTCCGGTGGAGGCGCGGGCGTCTGTGACTCCGGGAGCATGGCTTTGATATCCATGGCAGCTTCGGCACCCCTAGAAGGCGCTGGTGGGGAAAACGGTTGACCTGGGAAGAGAGCGCCTGCGGGGAGCGCCGGTGGGTGGGGGGGCCTAGACGGGGCCGGCCGAAGGACCGATCCTCCTGTAAGGTGCCCCGGTGGGGGGGAGGGTGGGACTGGTGGCTGAGGTGTGCGTGGGACTCCGGCGGGCACCAGGTCTCGGAGGGAGACCTTATCTTGTCGGCCGTCATGTTACGCGTAGGCATACTGGGGGTTAGCCTGGAGCAGAAGGACCCTCTCGGCCAACGGGTCCGACTTGTGCGCCCGCACGTGTTTTCGGAGCAGGATGGGTCCGGGTGCTGCCAGCCAGGTCGGGAGCGAGGTCCCAGAGGAGGACATCCTGGGGAAGACAAGGAGATGTTCGTGAGGTGTCTGGTTGGTGGTCGTACAAAGCAGTGACCGGATGGAGTGGAGGGCATCCAGGAGGACTTCCTGCCAGCGGGAGAGTGGGAGGTTCCTGGACCGTAGGGCCAGTAGGACGGTCTTCCAGACCATTCCGTTCTCCCTCTCTACCTGTCCGTTACCCTGGGGGTTGTAACTTGTCGTCCTGCTCGAGGCGATGCCCTTGCTGAGCAGGAATTGACGCAGTTTGTCACTCATAAAAGAGGACCCCCTATCACTGTGTATGTAAGCGGGTATCCCGAACATTGCAAAGATGCTATGGAGGGCCTTGATGATGATGGTTGCGGTC
Organism: Scyliorhinus torazame; assembly: GCF_047496885.1. NCBI lineage: Eukaryota > Metazoa > Chordata > Chondrichthyes > Carcharhiniformes > Scyliorhinidae > Scyliorhinus > Scyliorhinus torazame. The sequence continues at coordinate 297,005,811 of NC_092712.1, forward strand.
ATGTCAGGGCAGGGGATGGCGAATGGGAACCGGGAGTACTAATCGATCACGTTCAGTTGAATCGTTCAATCACCGATGTGTTGCGGTCGGTGGAGGGGAGGGGGCCTTTGAAGTCCATGCTGAGGCGTTCAAAGGGACGGGAAGCCTTTATCAGGTGCGCTTTCTCTGGTCGGGAGAAGTGCGGTTTGCACTCCGCACAGATTTGGCAGTCCCTGGTGGCTGTCCTGACCTCCTCGATGGAGTAGGGCAAGTTGCGGGTCTTGACAAAATGGAGAAAGCGAGTGACCCCCAGGTGGTAGAGGTCCTCGTCGAGGGCTCGGAGGTGGTCCACTTGTGCGGTTGCCCATGTGCCACGGGACAGGGCATCAGAAGGCTTATTTAGCTTCCCGGGACGATACAAGATCTCGTAGTTGTAGGTGGAGAGTTCGATTCTCCACCGCAAGATCTTGTCGTTTTTTATCTTGCCCCGCTGTGCATTATCAAACATGAAAGCAACCGACCGTTGGTCAGTGAGGAGAGTGAATCTCCTGCCAGCCAGGTAATGCCTCCAATGTCGCACAGCTTCTACTATGGCCTGGGCCTCCTTTTCGACTGAGGAGTGGCAGATTTCAGAAGAATGGATGGTACGTGAGAAGAAGGCCACGGGTCTGCCCGCTTGGTTGAGGGTGGCTGCCAGAGCTACGTTGGACGCATCGCTCTTGACCTGGAAGGGGAGGGACTCATCAATGGTATGCATCGTGGCCTTTGCAATGTCTGCTTTGATGCGGCTGAAGGCCTGGCGGTCCTCTATCGACAGGGGAAAAGCTGTGGATTGGATCAGGGGATGTGCCTTGTCCGCATAGTTGGGGACCCACTGGGCGTAACTGAAAAATCCTAGGCAACGCTTCAGGACCTTGGAGCAGTGAGGGAGGGGGAACTCCATAAGGGGCGCATGAGTTCAGGGTCGGGGCCTATAACTCCATTTCGCACTACGTAGCCGAGGATGGCTAGGCGGTCGGTGCTAAACACGCATTTATCCTTGTTGTATGAAAGGTTAAGGATTTTTGCGGTCTGGAGGAATTTTCGGAGGTTGGTGTTGTGGTCCTGCTGGTCGTGGCCGCAGATGGTGACATTACCGAGATATGGGAATGTTGCCCGTAAACCGTACCGGTCAACCATTCGGTCCATCTCACGCTGGAAGACCGATACCCCGTTGGTGACACCGAAGGGAACCCTTAAGAAGCTGCCCATCTGCCTCGAAGGCAGTGTATTTGCGGTCACTAGGCGGATGGGGAGCTGGTGGTAGGCGGACTTTAGATCCACCGTGGAGAAGACCTTATACTGCGCAATCCTGTTCACCAGGTCGGATATGCGGGAGAGAGGGTACGCGTCCAGCTGCGTAAACCTGTTGATGATCTGACTGTAGTCGATGAGCATCTTATGCTTCTCCCCAGTCTTTACCACCACTACTTTAGCTCTCCAGGGGCTGTTACTGGCTTCAATGACCCTTTCCCTCAGTAGCCTTTGGACCTCTGACCTAATAAAGATCCAGTTCTGGGCACTGTACCATCTGCTCCTGGTGGCGACAGGTTTGCAATCCAGGGTGAGGTTCGCAAACAGGGAAGGCGGGTCGACCTTAAGGGTCGCGAGGCCGCAGACAGTAGGGGGGGTGGTATAGGGCCGCCGAATTTGAAGGTTAGACTTTGGAGGTTACACTGGAAGTCGAAACCCAGGAGTGTAGCCGCGCAGAGGTGGGGAAGGACGTAGAGACGGAAATTTTTGAACTCCCTTCCCTGGACTGTGAGGTTTGTTACACAAAACCCCTTTATCTCCACTGAGTGTGAACCGGAGGCCAGAGAGATTTTTTGACTAACGGGATGGATGAGGAGAGAACAGCACCTTACCGTGTCGGGGTGTATGAAGCTCTCTGTGCTCCCAGAGTTGATTAGGCAGGACGTCTCGTGCCCCTTGATGAATACGGTCGTTGTAGCAGGTGAGAGTGTTCGAGGTGGGGACTGATCCAGGGTCACCGAGGCTAATCGCAGCAGTTGAGAGTTCTATTCGGGCAGTGCGTGGTCAGCCGAGCTGGGGTCCTGGAGGTTCATCCAAGATGGAGGCTCCCATTGCTCGCACATGGCTGGGGGTGCACAAAATGGCGGCGCCCATCCATCGAACGTGGCGTCCGCGGAACAAGATGGCGGCGCCTGCGGTCTGCGCGTGGCCCTGGAATAGGAAGATGGCGGCGACCGCTGGCCGCACGGGGACCGTGGAGAAGTTTGTGGTTGCGGTCCGTATTCGCCGCCGGAAACCGCGGCAACCGCACAGGCCTGACATACCCCCACGAAATGGCCCTTTTTGCCGCATCCCTTGCAGGTGGATGCGCGGGCCGGGCAGCACTGGCGGGGGTGCTTGGCCTGCCTGCAAAAGTATCGGTGGGGCACCCCAGGGTTGCCAGGCCGCCTTGCAGCGCAGGCCTGTGGGGGGATGGGGGAAATCTCGGGGTTGGCCGCGGAGGGGTAATACGCTGCTCAAGGGGCTGCCGCGGGGTCGGGAACGTAAGCGCGGGCGTTCCTGGAGGCCATGTCCAGGGAGCTTGCAAGGGCCCGTGCCTCCCTGAGACCCAGAGTGTCTTTTTCTAACAGTCGCTGGCGGATTTGTGAGGATAGCATACCTGCCACAAAAGCGTCCCGGACTAAGAGCTCAGTGTGTTCGCTCACCGAAACTTGCGGGCAGCTGGACTTTCTCCCCAACACCAGGAGTGCACAGTGGAATTCTTCCAGCGATTCCCCAGGGGTTTGTCGCCTTGTTGCAAGCAGGTGCCGGGTGTAGACCTGGTTTACCGGGCGAATATAGTGTCCTTTTAGCAGCTCTATTGCTGCATCAAAGTCTTCCGCTTCCTCGATGAGGGTGTAAATCTCCGGGCTCACCCTTGAGTGCAGGACTTCCAGTTTCTGCTCTCTCACGGGTGTGTTTTTGACCGTCCCGAGATACCCTTTAAAGCACGCCAGCCAGTGCTTGAAGATTGCCACTGAGTTCGCCGCGTGGGGGCTGAGTTGCAGACACTCCGGCTTGATTCGGAGCTCCATCCTTTCTTCTTAAAAAAACTAGCTTATTAAATTGATGCACGATCAATGACCACTAAAGCGAGGTTGTAGTCCAACTGAAGGCTTTAATAAACTAAATGTTTCGCCCAGCAGCTCAGGTACAGAATGAAGGCTGCTGGGGCGGCACGGGCTCTTATACCCTGCCTAGCAGGGCAGAGCTACCATACACCTAACCAATAGAAAGCATACAGTTTGCACCAATGGGGCTCCAGCCTATCAGGTACCATAATACCTATAATATCACAATATATGTGTAGAAATAACTTACCAGGGGACCTGTTGTATGGGACCTGTTGTATGTGTCATGATATTCAAACACACACATCATGATAGACACACCAACAGACAAATCAGCACACACAACATGACAACCAATCATAGACAAGGACAGAGACAGTATAAGAGAAGAAACACGACACCTGGTGGCCAGTAGATCTGGAGACCAGGACAAGGACAGGACCTGATTAACATTACACACAGGGAATCACCACGTGCAGAGTATCAAGACAGAACTGTAAATAACAAGTTGAAATAAAACAGCGTTGTACCAAATACAACCGTGTTGGTTCATCTGTACATCAGAACACCCAACACTACAGTATGAATGTTAATTGCTGTTGTTGCACTGATGAAGTAAAAAGGGAGGATTATGTATCTGGGAATACATTCCTTCTGGTTCTGTGTCACGTGATGTGTAGTGATGTCAGCAGAGTGTTTGCGTTGACTTTGAACAGATTATCATCTTGATTGTATTGAGTTACACCATGAATAAACCTCTTACCGTGTTTTACAAGAATCCAGAGCATGGGTACCTCCATACCTTTTCTCTTTGCAGCAACAAAGAAATATAGCAATTGCTCACCCCTAATTTCCCTTGCGAAATCAGTGATGAGCTATTTTCTTTTTTTTAAATAAATTTAGAGTACCCAATTTTTTTTTTTCCAATTAAGGGGCAATTTGACATGACCAATCCACCTAACCTGCACATCTTTTGGGTTGTGGGGGTGAAACCCATGCAGACATGAGGAGAATGTGCAAACTCCACACGGATGAGCTATTTTCTTGACCCGCTGCAGTCCATGTGGCATGGGGACACCCACAGTACTGTTAGGGAGGAAGTTTCAAGGTTTTGACCCAGCAACAGCGAAGGCACAGCGATATAATTTCAAGTCAGGATGGTGAGTGGCTTGAGGGAGAAATTCCAGGTGGTGGCATTCCCATGTGTCTGCTAACCTTGTCCTTCTCGATGGCAGCAGTCGTGGATTCGAATGGTGACATCATAGGAGCACCGGTGAGTTCCTGCAGTACATCTTGTAGATGGTGTACACTGTTGCCACTGTTTGTTTGTGGAAAGGGTGCCGATCAAGTGGGATGTTTTGTCCTGAATGGTGTCAAACTTCCTGAGTGTTTTTAGAGTTGCACTTACCCAGTCAAGTGGAGAGCATTCCATCACACTCCTGAACCATGCCTTGTAGATAGTGGACAGGCTTTGGGGAGTCAGGCATTGAGTTACTCACCACCGGATTGTTAGTCTCTATCCTACTCTTGTGGCCACGGTATTTATGGGGCTGGTCCAGTTCAATGCCTCGTGAATGAAGAAGGTCATTTGCAAATGAATGAATCATGATAATAATGTGTGTTGAATGATGGAATTATCATTTGTGCTTCAATGTTTAAAAAAATAAGAACACCCTACCTAGAAATCATTGCTGATTAGAAATGTGGAGAAATCTTATGGGGTGTAATTAGAGCGAATCTTTCCACGTTTTATTGGTTATATTAATATTCAGAGTACAATGATTCCTAAGGAGGTACATGCCTCATTTATAATGATTTGCTGACTATTGATTCTGTGCCAATAAGAGCTTTAATTTCACCATGTATTTCAAAGAACTATCCTTCATTTAATTATAAAACAGAAACTTTGAATATCTGTTTTTATTGTTCCTTTGAAAACTAATGGTTTCTCCATATGCCCATCAAAACAAAACCGCTTCTATTAACTAACATTCATGAGGATTTTAAGCAATCCATCATTTCTAGCAGGTCGGCTTGTTGCCCAGTGGGAGTAAGAATCTCTCATGAAAAATGGGGAGATAAGAATTAAATAGCATCATCATACCAGTATGAACTGAGCACAACAGACAAATTCTTGCTTCAGAGCAGGTAGATTTGCAGTACATTTGAAAGTGTACCTTATTTAAGGATCCACTGTGAGCCCTGCATACCCGTGAAGTGGACAATCACTTGAGCTGGAAATTCAAACCTTGAGTGATCCTGGGGTGGGAAGAGGGCGGTCACCAAGCAAAGGCTTGACGTTGGCCTTTGCGACTAGATTTGTGTTGCTCAAGTAATCATTTCTGTGGGAAACTTTAAAGACCACTCTTTTGGCGATGCGTCGGTGTGGTTTTCATGAACCCAGTAGGCTGGTGCTGGTTGTGGCCAAGATGACCAAATTTTGGGCCGAGATCCCGAAACAGGCAGCAGACCCTCATTAATAATTGCAACGAGCCTAATGAGTCGGGTCAGTTGTCAGATTCCATCATCCTTGAGGTTATGGGCAGAATGCTGTGAAACTTGTTGTTTTTGTACTTGTTTCCTGAGAGTTATGGAGCTACAAATGGAAAGTTGAATACATATATATGCTGAAATGTACCATTTAACACAGAAAGTAGGAGAAATAATTTACACAGAGAGCCATGCATAAGGCAGTGGGGTTGAATTACTAATGTTAATGTCTGAACTACTAGTAGGCTACCTAAATTAGTTTATCTGAAATTCTGCTGTCAGTATCCGAATTTGCACAAACCTTGGTTCACCCATTACCCATGTGCCACAGACCAACGTTGGCTTCCAGTCCACCATCACCTTGATTTTAAAATTCACATTTTCATGCTCAAATTGTGCCTGTCCCTACCTCTGAAACATCCACCAGCCCTACAAACATCTGAAATCTATGATCTCCTCCAATTCTGTCCTCTTGGTGACCTCTGATTTCAACCATGGCCACCATGCCTTCTGTAGCCTAGATACAAAGTGATGGCTTTCCCTTCCCAAGTCTCTGCACATCTCATGCTCCCTCTTCCTTTAAGGCACTCCTTCAAAATCTACCCCTCGATCAAAGTTTTGGTCAACTATCCTGATGTCTCTTTGTGTCTGTAAAAAGAGATGAGTTGCTGAAGTTTTTGTCTTGCACTCATTAGGACAAATACAAGAAGTCTAAATTTCAAACAATCACAATTCTTATTACGGGAAAAAAGGATACTGATTGATTGGCAAGTCAACTCGGATTGACCAAGCCATTGCCATGGAAAAAGCAATGCAGAACTATAGATTCCCCACCTTCCCAAATAATTCAAAAAAATACGCAAGACTCGAACACTTTCCATTTGCAGAGAATGGGTCGCTGCGTTTTGATATATGTCATTTCCAGTAAGTGTGAATATGTCACATTACAAGCTCGACTGGTCATTTTAAATTGGTTACTAGTGCAGCTATTAGCGCACTCAGGATTGCTCAGTAAGTGCTGCCCAACTTCGGAATCAAATCTTACAGTTGATATTTTGTTTTGGGTTTTGCAAGCGTGGGCTGGTTGAGCACAGTCCACTTTGCCTTTTAATATCAACCATAGGAACCTGCTGGTTGATTCACTAAGCCAGTCGTTGGACGTACTTAGCATCACACCGGCGCTGAAATTCATTCACAAATTTGTTCAATTGTGTGGTTGTCTTTTTGGACTGATGGCAGCATCTTATTTAGTGGAAAATATCACTTGAGTAGCCATTGTATATTAGCCGTGTTAAACAGCATGAAACTTGTTCAAACAACAGGTTAAGCAAGCAAATTCACATTTCTCAGACACAGGACTAATGAGATAATTGGGATGACAATTAACATTTGCATATTCAAATAGAGTAGATTTTGGAGAGTAGAAAACAACTAAATTATGCATGTGCACACTAAAGCCCCTCTGTGGAAACGCCATTACATGTGAAATAGAGACTGAAAGCTGGGGCTCTGTGTTGGCAGTTTTATCACTGCATATTGACAAACAAGAGATGTATCTACAGACCCACACCACTGCATGATACCTGACAGAAATAAATCTCTTTTACACTAAGGTCTGTAATACTCTGATAGCTTTCCTTGTCAAGCATATGTCAATCGCCTGGAAATTCAATTTTGTTATGAGCTTGTGAGACAACAGCATGTATTATTGAAACAGAACAAACCATCCATCCATTCTCAACCTGCGACAACTCCATTACCTCTTCACAAGAAGGCGGATAATCAGAGCAATCATGGCCGATCGTTTCTGCAGGCATCGTCTATAGCGAGGGAAGCATATTCCCTGGGAGAAACGATTATTTTTTGTTTCAATCTGTGAACAGAAAAGATAGGGAAGAGAAATGTTCCTTTAGAAAATTGCGACCCGTCCTGCTATTACAGGGTTGATCGGTCATGTAAGTGTTGGTTAGAGGTCATCATTGATATTTTCTGCCACTTAATCTTTGCTGTTTGTTTCCCCCCCGCCAGAGTAGCTTTAAAGAATGTCGGAGCACCATGTTTTGGAAAATAATCTATTGATATACTGAGAATCCTAAAAATGGAAGGAGAAAGGCTCGCTGTGTGTCACCTTGCACTCTGAAGCCCTGCCTTTTCCCACAGCAGCCCAAATTTATGTGGTAAAAGAGAAGTGGGGGAGTGTCCAAATCTGTCAATCTTCTGAGGAAAGATTCTGCAAGTTGATTCTCTTGCCACAGATGTAAAGCAAAAAATCCTACAGTGTGCAGTCCTTACTTTCGGAATTCCATCTTTTCCCAACACCTGTTTATGGCATGCTGAAGGAAATTCTCCGATGCGCTGGCCAATGTTTTGCCTTAATTATCCCCACCATAAGCAAGTTTTCTGATCATTTGTTCATTTACTGAAGGTGGTATCCTGCTGTGTAGTAATTGGCTGCCCATTCGTAACCCTACAGTATAGCAGTAACTGCCAAAGTTAATTCAATAGCTGCAAAATGGCTTTCAACGTCCTGAAGACATTAAAAATACTGCATGGACCATAGAACCATAGAAAAGTTACGGCATAGAAAAAGGCCATTCTGTCCATCCGATCTGTACCAACTGAAAAAAACAAGCCGCCCATTCTAATCCCAACTCCCAGCACCCTATCTGTAACCTTGCAGGTTACTTAGCTTCAACTGGGCAGCACAGTAGCACAGTGGTTAGCAAACTTATCTAACAGCACCAGGGTCCCAGATTTGATTCCCAGCATGGGTCACTGTCTGTGCGGAGTCTGCAGGTTCTCCCCGTGTGTGCGTGGGTTTCCTCCGGGTGCTCCGATTTCCTCCCACAGTCCAAAGGTGTGCAGGTTAGGTCGACTGGCCATGCTAAATTGCCTTTTGTGTCCAAAAAGGTTGGGTGGGGTTACTGGGTTATGGGGATAGTGTGGAGGCGTGGACTTAGTTAGGGTGCTCTTTCCAAGGGCCGGTGCAGACTCGATGGGCCGGATGGCCTCCTTCTGCACTGTAGATTCTATGATCTATGAAATGAGTTGAGAGTTTCTGCCTCAGCCACCAATCCAGACAGTAAATTGCAGACACCTACCACCCTCTAGGTGGAAAGGTTTTCCCCAATATCCCCGATAATCTTTCTACGAAAAACCTAGGGCGGGATTCTCTGATCCTGAGGCTAAGTGTTGACGCCGTCGGAAACGCCACCGTGTTTCTCGACGGCGTCAACACAGCCTCAGGATCAGCAATTCTGGCCCTACAGGGGGCCAGCAGGGCGCTGAAGTGGTTCACGCCTCTCCAGCTGCTGATCTGGCCGTGGAATGGGCGCTGGGGGATGTGCGCATGCGCAGTGGGTCCGGCGCGAACCCGCGCATGCACAGCCCCACCAGCTCGATTTCCGCGCATGCGCGGTGTCTCCCTTGTCCGCGCCGGCCCCGACCCAACATGGCGCAGGAGTACAGGCGCCGGCTGGGAGACAGAGAGGCCGGACCGCCGGTGGGTGGGTCCCGATCGCGGGCCAGGCCACATCAGAGGCCCCCCCCAGGGTGGGACTCCCCCTCCACCCCCACAGGCCGCCCCCAGACCCTTCACCGAGCCCTGCCGCCGGCTCAGAGCATGTTAGAACGCCGCCGGCAGGACTCGGTTTTCTTTTACGGTCGCTCGGGCCGGAGAATCGCTGGGGGGGGGGGGGGGGGGGGCGCTCGGCGGAGAATTGCGTCCCGGCGTCGGGCGGAGTGGCGCAATTCGCGCGGTCCGCCGGCGAGTCTCCGATCAGGCACGGGGTCGGAGAATCCCGTCCCTTAAACCTGTGACCTCTCTGCTGGGGGAAATAATTATTTTCTGTCTTCACATCTAGGCACCCCATAATTTTCCACACTTCAATCAAGTGACGTCACTTCAATCAAGTAGGGCAGCATGGTAGCACAGTGGTTAGCACGGTTGCTTCACAGCGCCGGGGTCCCAGGTTCGATTTCCGGCTTGGGTCACCGTGTGTGCAGAGTCTGCACGTCCTCCCTGCGTGGGTTTCCTCCAGGTGCTCCGGTTTCCTCCCACAGTCCAACGATGTGCAGGTTAGATGGATTGGCTATGCTAAATTGCCCTTAGTGTCTAAAAAGGTTAGGTGGGTTTTGTGAAGAATCCAGTACGAGTTTGAAGGATACAAAGAAATAACATTTATTTACTATAACATATATATACACACAACAGCAGCAACTCCGCTTGCTGCTTACTCCTTCCTGCTGGTTCCAAACTGGCCAGCTTTATTTATACAGGGAGTCTGCTAATGATTTCTCCGCTCCTCTCATTGGGGAAGCTCATACTCCTACAGGATTGTGGGATTGTCATTAGTCCCCAGCCAATGGTAAACAGGCAGGTTGTAACATCCCACCCCCCAAAGTCCATGGAATCCACCAAAGACCCTGGCGAAGGAGGGCGTCGGACTCGTTTTGCCGCAGGCCGGACACCATTTGCACGAGGCGCTGGATCGGGCAGCGTGTAATGAGACGGAGACCGGCGCTTCCATGATGAATGGCATAACGGTTGTACATCCACGGCCCATGGGCCCGAGGATGCCCCCTCTGATGCATCCTGTGTCCCCATCTCGGAGTCAGAGTCTGCTGCCTCTGTCATCTCAGCGTCTCTATCTTCATGCGGTTCTGTAACGACCTGCGCAGGCTTTGAGTGAGGCACCAAAGGAAGATTGTGAGGACTACTTTCCATTGTCTCTGGTCTCTGCGGCTGTAGAAATGAGCTCCGGGGGCGGGAAATCTTTGGAAGGGATAGTCTTCCGGACCAAATTTGGTCTACATGTTTGCGCTGGAGACGACCCTGGGCTTGCACCTGGTAAGATCCAGGGCCCGTTTGGCGAAAGATTACGCCAGGGTCCCACTGGGCACCACCAGCAAAATTGCGAACGAACACTGGGTCACCGGGCGCAAACTGCCAAATCGGCCGATGCCGAGAAAAACCATGTCCCTGCCGTTCTTGTGTGCAGCGTACTTTTGCGCCAATGTCTGGGAAAACCATACTAAGGCGGGTGCAAAGTCTGCGGCCCATTAGGAGTTCTGCGGGAGCTACCCCAGTCACTGTATGGGGGTGGTCCTGTACGTAAACAAAAACCGAGCCAGTCTCGTGTCCATTGATCCGGAAGACTGCTTCTTTAGGCCTCTTTTGAATGTTTGCACTGCACGCTCTGCCAACCCATTTGAAGCCGGGTGGTAAGGGGCAGTGCGGATATGGCATATGCCGTTCATCTTCATGAACCTCGCAAACTCCTCACTGGTGAATGGAGTGGCGTTATCCGTGACCAGCACCTCGGGGAGGCCATGCGTACTAAAAGACAAACGCATCTTCTCAATTGTTGCGCAGGACATTGTGCCTAGCATCTTATGCACCTCAAGCCATTTAGACTGGGTGTCGATTAATAAAAGGAACATGGATCCTTGAAAAGGGCTGGCGAAATCCGCATGCAAGCGCGCCCAAGGCCACCCTGGCCATTCCCAGTGATGTAGGGGCGCGGCCGGCGGAAGCTTCTGATGCTCCTGGCAAATGGAGCAGTTTTGGGCCAACTTCTCAATGTTGGTGTTGAGGCCTGGCCACCAGACATAACTCTGGGCCAACATTTTCATTTTGGTCACACCTGGATGCCCATTGTGCAAGTCTCTTAGTATCAGCTCCTGTCCTTTTTCCAGGACAATCACACCGTCCCACAAGAGGATGCCGTCTTCCACGCAGAATTCTGATAGCTTGGAGGAAAATGCACGCAACTCGCCTGGGAGCTGTCTCTGCTGCCCACCATACAGGACTATGTGCCAAACCTTTGACAGGACTGGCTCCGTCTGGGTTCACTCACGGATCTGTGATGCCGAGACAGGCAAGGTGTCCATAAAATTTAGGTTTGCAACCACCTCACCGGTCGTGGGGGTCGACATGGGGCCTGTCGATAAAGGCAATCGGCTCAGTGCGTCGGCATTCGCTATCTGCGTTCCTGGTTTGTGCTCCAGAGAATACTCGTATGCAGCGAGCAACAAAGCCCAGCGCTGGATCCATGCGGAAGCAATGGGCGGTATTGGCTTATCCTCTCGGAAAAGTCCCAGCAGAGGCTTATGATCAGTCACGATAGTGAAGTGGAGGCCATACACGTACTGGTGGAAACGTTTCACCGCAAAGGCCACTGCCAGGCCTTCCTTCTCGATCTGCGCGTACTTTTTTTCCGCTGCAGCCAATGTGCGGGAGGCGAAAGCTATCGGCCGCTCGGCCCCGTTCTCCATCTTGTGGGACAGGACGGCCCCAATACCGTACGGGGATGCATCACATGTGACGAGCAAAGGCTTTCCAGGATCATAGTGGGTCAGTAACCCAGACGACGACAATTGTTGTTTTACCCGCCGGAAAGCGGTTTCTTGCGACTGACCCCAAACCCAGGTGTGATTTTTCTTTAGCAGAAGGTGCAACGGGGCCAGCATAGTTGCCAGATCGGGGAGGAACTTCCCGTAATAGTTTACGAGGCCGAGAAAAGAACAAAGATGCGAAGTGTCAGTCGGGGCGGGGGCCTGTTAAATCGCGCGCACCTTCTCTGCGACAGGGTGCAAACCTTCGCGGTCCACCCGATAACCCAGGTAGACTACTTCATTCGCCTGAAATACGCACTTTGTGCGACTTATACAGAATACAGTCTCCGAAAAGCGTCTAAGGACAGCCTCCAGATTTTCCAAATGTTCCTGCTCCGACGTCCCTGTGATCAAAACGTCATCTAAGTAGACAGCGACACGCGGTAAACCTCTCCAAAACGCGTTGAAAAATAGCGCAGGCAGAGGATATTCCAAAGGGCAAACGTGTATATTCATACAGGCCCTGGTGTGTGTTAATCGTTACATATGGTCGGGAGGCAGGGTCCAGCTCCAACTGTAGGTAGGAGTGACTCATATCTAATTTTGTGAACGAGAGTCCCCCTTCAAGCTTTTCGTAGAGATCCTCTATGCGAGGCATTGGATATCGGTCGAGTCGGAAAGCCGTATTCACTGTAAGTTTATAGTCGCCACACAAGCGAACTGTGGCATCTGGCTTCAATACAGGTACAATTGGTACTGCCCAGTCAGCGAACTGGACGGGCCTGATAATACACAAAGTTTCCAAACGAGTGAGCTCCCCTTCTACCTTCTTGAGCAAGGCGTAAGGCACCGGGCGCGGCCGGAAATAGCGCGGCTTGGCTCCTTGTTCGACTTGGATACGGGCTAAGGCCTTTTTTATTTTCCCCAAACCGGGCTGGAATACATCAGGGTATCGTCCTAGCACCTCAGTCAACCCTCCAGAAACTGTTTGGAGGATGTGCTGCCACTGCAACCGCAAATGGCGCAACCAGTCCCGACCCAACAGGCTGGGCCCATGGCCGCGCACCACGATAAGTGGGAAATGCCCCTCCTGGCATCCATAGACAACAGGGGTCATCGTAGTTCCTGCAATGTCCAATGGCTCCCCCATGTAGGTGGCCAACCGGGCCTTTGTGTCGATTAATGTAAGGGTCTGTATACTCTGCTTGATGCGGTCGAATGTCCTCTGGGCGATCACGGAGACAGCGGCGCCAATGTCCAACTCCATCTCAAGCGGGTGACAATTGACCCGTACTGTCACCTTAATGGGGGCCACACGGGGAGCTGCCACACAATGCAGCTGCAGGCAGTCGTCCTCCGTCTCCATGTCCTCAGGAGTAGTCGCCGCAGGTTCATCCACATGGAAGGTACGGCCCCTGGACTGGTCCCAGTTTCGGTTGGAACAACGGCGCCTCTGGCGCCCCAGGTCCGGCGTCCGCGACGTGGTCGGCGCCTACAAGTCTGAAACGGACATGGCTCCTCATCCATTGGTTCTGAAGAAGGCTCCCTTCGGGGAGGAATGTCTGACGGCCACTGGCGTCGATCCGGTCGTCGCCTTGCCCAAGGTACCGCAGGAGTGCGGGGAGACATTTTCGGACGGAAGGCATTGCGCCCCAAGGCATGCACTTCCATTCCCTGTAGCTCCTGCGCTCCTCGTTCTGCGCTCTCTCGGGACAATACTATTTGAATTGCCTGTTGAAAAGTCAATGGTGGCTCAGCTAACATTTCTCTGGGTGGCCGCATTGTTAATACCGCAAACCAAACGGTTGCGTAACATTTCTGACAAGGTCTCACCATAGCCACAGTACTCCGCAATCCTGCGTAGCCTGGATAGAAAATCGTCAAGGGATTCTCCTGGAGTCCTCTCAGCGGTATTAAACTGGTAGCGTTGGACTATCATGGACGGGGTTGGGTTAAAATGCTGCCCCACTAAATTCACAAGTTGATCAAATGTTTTGGTGTCCAGCGCAGCTGGGTACGTAAGGCTCCTAGTCACCCCAAACGTATGCGGGCCGCAGGCGGTGAGCAATATGACCACCTGGTGCTCGTTTATGGTGATATTGTTTGCCCAGATATAGTAACGCATCCGTTGTGCGTACTGGTTCCAGCTTTCCAGCGCAGCATCAAAAACATCCAAACGTCCGTACAGAGGCATGGTGTAATAGAAAACAACTTCCAATCTGTATCCAACAAAAATCCAGGGAGGTGGCTTCAGCAGTGTAGAGAGCTATTCACTTCAAACCTCGTCGCCAGTTTTGTGAGGGCCACTATATATATATATATATATATATATATATACACAACAGCAGCAGCAACCTAGCTTGCTGCTTACTCCTTCCTGCTGGTTCCAAACTGGCCAGCTTTATTTATACAGGGAGTCTGCTAATGATTTCTCCGCCCCCCTCATTGGGGAAGCTCATACTCCCACAGGATTGTGGGATTGTCATTAGTCCCCAGCCAATGGTAAGCAGGCAGGTTATAACAGTGGGGTTACGGGTATAGGGTGGTGTGGGGCTTAAGTGTGGTGCTCTTTCCAAGGGTCGGTGCAGGCCGAATGGCCTACCTCTGCACTGTAAATCCTATGTTGTAAGTCACCTCTGAGCCTCCTCTTTTCTAAGGAAAACAACCCCATCCTATCCACAGTCTCCTCATAGCTGCAATTTTCCAGCCCTGGCAACATCTCTTCTGCACTGTCCCCAGTGCAATTGTGTCCTTCCGGTCATGTGGTGACCTGAACTATATGCAAACATCCAACTGTGGCCTAATCAGCGGTTTACACAGATCCATCATTATGTCCCTGACTTTCTATTCAATACCTAATCCAATAAATAAAAACCTGTAATTTGCCTGTGGTGGCTGGGGTTCCAATCAAGCAGGCTGGGTGGTATCGAGCTCGATGGGCCGAATGGCCTTACTTCCGCTCCTATGTCTTATGGTCTTATGGTCTTTGGGTGTTTTTGGAGCTGCACTCTTCCAGGCCCGTGGAGAATATTCCATCACATTCCTGACTTGTGCCTCGGAGATGGTAGACGAGTTTTATGGAGTCGGGAAGTGAGTTACTTGCTGCAGAATTTCAACCTCTGGCCTGCCCTTGTAGCCTCTTTTCATGGTGCCTTTTTTTTTGACTGCATAAGAAACAGGTTAATTGAATGAAACAATATTTCACAAAATTTCACAATGTACTGTACAGACATGATATCGTTTTACAATTCATTGAAATCAGAATTGTTAATTAATCATGAAGAAAGACACAAATGAAGTTTGTCGAACCACAAGAGGCCATTAAACTAATTGTAGCCATGTCAATTATTTGCGAGAACAATCCAAAATGAACTCCACAACCTTGTTTTCTCCCCAATGTCCTCTATCTTCTTCAAATATTTATTGACTTCATCTTTGAAAGATTTAATGGTCTCTACCTTAGCTGCTGCCTGTGGTAAAGTATTCAAATCTCCACCAAATCTCAGCATGAAGACCTTTCTCCAAATCCCTCTTCTCACTCTTTTACTGACAAATATAACCATGGTTCCTGAGGGCCATAGGCTGCTCTCCCCTTTGAGAGAGAGCTGATTGGTGGTGATTGAACCTGAGAATCATCAGACCTCAGGCAAAGAACAAGGTTGAGAATACAGTGCCTTCATGGATAACCTCAGCCACGGGAACTAAACCCACACTGTTGGTGACGCTCTGCATCATGAACCAGTCGTTCAGCCAACTGAGCTAACCGGCCCCAGCAAGAATATCATCACTGATAGCCTAATAACCAATTGTTCCCTATTTATTTCATGTCAATGTGTCTTAACTTGAAAAACCTCTATCAAATCACTTCTTAGCCTCAACTGCTCAAGTGGCAATCAGCCCAGAATCTGAACTGTCTCTTCATAATTAGTTTATCAACCTGATTAATTTAGATTCCCGTATACCACGAGGACATGAAATCTCTTCCTGTAGCAGGTTACCCAGTACTATGACCCAACCATTGCCTTGTACAAATCTATTACCTTACTGCTCTTTAATCTGCTGCCAAGGATTGAAAAATGTGGCACCCTTGTTCAAAAAGGGAGGGAAGCAAAATGCAAGCCAGTTAATCTAACTTCAGTTATTGGAAAAATATTAGAATTGATTATTAAGGAAAGAATAACTGTGCATTCAGAAAGTTATAATCTGACCAAGCAGAGTTAGCATGGTTTCATGAAGGGAAAATCATGGGCGGTATTCCCCCCCCAACCCCCGGCAGGGTGGGAGAATCGCCGGGGCGCCACGCGAATCGCGCCACGCCGCCCCGACCCTCACACGCGATTCTCCCACCCCCCCCCCTGAAACCAGCGCTGCGCGAATCGTGCCGGGCCGCTCGGAGAATCGCCGCAAACAGCGAGCGGCGATTCTCCGGCCCGGATGGGCCGAGTGGCCGCGCGTAATCGGCCTAGTCCCACCGGCGCCGTCCACACCTGGTCGTTGCCGGTGGGTACTCGTCACAAAGGCTTGGGGGGCAGCCTGTGGGGGGGGGGGGGGGGGGTGGAGAGGGGGGCTCCATTCCTGGGGGAGGCCTCCGATAGGGTCTGGCCCGCGATCGGGGCTCACCGATCGGCGGGCCGGCCTCTCCCTCCCCTGGCCTACTTTCTTGCACGACCGGCCACAGAACACCGGCGCCATATTGGTGGGGGGCCGGAGCGCTCTGCGCGGTTACCGTGTATGCGTCGGTTGGCGCCGGCCCAACTGCGCATGCGCGGGACCCAAGGTGCCGCGTCTTTTACGCGGCGCCGGGCCTCTGACGCCACGCCGAGGCCCTGCCCCCGTAAATCGCGCGACGCCCCTGCTAGCCCCATGGAGGTGTCTAGGAACGGGTGCCGACGCCGGAGTAAAACACTCCGGTTTTTACTCTGGCGTCGGCACTTCGGCTCCTGTTGGGAGAATCCCGTCCCATGGCTGGCAAATTTTCTCGAGTTTTTTGAGGAGCTATCAGCCAGAGTAGATGGAGGGGTACCAGTCAATTATATATTGGACGTTCAAAAGGCAATGATAAGGTGCCACACAAAGGCTACTATGCAAGATAGGAGCTCATGGTATTGGAGATAATATACTGGAATGGATAGAGGATTGGCTAACAGGAAGCAGTGAGTAGCGATAAGGGGGGTCTTTCTCAGGTTGGAGGGCAGTAACCAGTGGAGGGCCACAGGGATCAGTGCTGGGACCACAGCTCTTCACCATACATATGAATGATTTGGAGAAATGTTACAAAGGCAGGCTGTAAGGCAGGATGTAAGGAGGATATAAATAATTTGCAGAGAGATATTGACTGGTTAAGTGAGAGGACAAAAAATTGGCAAATGGAATTCAGTATGGGAAATCCTGAGGTTGTTTATTTTGGAAGAGAGAATGAGAAGGCAGGTTATTATTTAAAGGAGAGAAGCTGCAGAATGTTGCAACACAAAGGAACTTTAGGGTCCTTGTTCATGAAACCTAGAAAGATAGCATACAGGTGCAGAAGGTAATAGCAAAGGCAAATGTAATGCTGGCTTTTATTTCAAGGGGGCTAGAATCTAACAGTATAGAGGTGTTTCTGCAACTGTACAGGTACTAGTGAGGTCACATTCAGAATACTGTGGGGCGGGTTCACGACTGCCCGCCGCCAGTAATGTCGTACCCGATGTGGCGGAAAATTGAGCGTTGGGATAAAAAAACGGGATCCCGTTCCGATGTTCCAGTTCCCTGCCCGCTCACCACATCAAAAGTCGCTAAGTTCTTTCTGCTGAGATGAAGAGGAAGTGAAAGCATTTATCTCTTGGAAGTTTGTAAATATTGTAGTTACCTTTACAGCAGGGTGCTTCCGATGCATTCAAGCATGAAGAGAAACAAAAATAAACAATTCGGACCCTGTCATTTACAGTTTACTCAAAGCTATTTATCTTTGAAAGCAAACAGAAGCCTCACAGCTCAAAGGATCTGAGAGAGTTTAAAGCCTTGTGATGTGTCTTGGCTTTCTATGAAGTAACATCTGTTGCTTTCACCACTTCTGTCTGAGGCAGTGGCTGGAAGGAGCTGGTAAGTGAAAAAGCAGGGATTTTCCAGTGCTTCTGCCGAGACTGCTCTTTAGCTTCCAGGCAGGGGTGACTAATGGAGGGGAGGTCTCTGATGGGGGGTCTTTGATGGGGAATCTCTGAAATGGAAATCTCTGATACGAGGTGTCTCTGATAATGGGATCTCTGAGGGGTGGTCTCTGAATGGGAATCTCTGCTATGGAAATTTCAGATATAGGAAGTCTCTTCTGGGGGTCTGTGATATGGGGATTACTTATATGAGGATCTCTGATATGTGGGTTTCTGGTATGGGGGTCTCTGATGTGGGGGTCTCTGAAATGAGGTCTCTGTTGTGGGTCTGAAGAGGGTCTGCGGGGGAGATGTTGGGCCCACCCTCATGCATACATGCTGTGGGGGAATGGCCCGTAATTTCTGTGATGGTGGTGGGGAGGATGCCCCTACAAATGACCGGAGGTAAGGGGAACATACCATGACCTGGATATCGGGCCGCCCGCTCAAAATGGTGGCCCGATAGCATGATTCTGATGAAATCCCACAAACTCCCTGGCATGCATAAATTTGTTTTCGGATGCAATTAGATTCCGTATGCAATTTCATGCTGGCTAGCCAATTAAGGGGGTGTCACTTAATTAAGGGTAGCACTTAATAATACCCAATTAAGGGTGCAACCAAGATATAGCACTCACAAGCATGAGTTTAAGGCACCGTGAGCACAGGAAGGTGTTTTCATGGTGACATTTCAGCAGTTTTATGGATTGTTTTAATGTGACAGTAGCAACAAAATTATGTTATGTTCCTTTTTTGCACCTCTGAAAAATATATAAATCTGGATTTTTCGTTTCAATTAACTGAGTATCCTTCATGTTTGCCATAGGTGCAGGACTTATCATTACCTTATGAGAGACGGCAGGGGCAGCAAACTTTATTACAGAGGTTGCAAAGTGACACTGGGGTCATGGGTCTGCCTCCTCCGAAATGTGTGGTAAGGAATCAGCCATGAGATCAATGCTGTGCATTGGCCCAATGTCAACTTATGTCTGATTACGCTCCTTTAAAGTATGTTGGGACATTGGTGTATTGAATCAAGGACTCCCTGGTGTCCCTGCCTTCCTGAAGGTTCCTCAAGTCTGTCCCCTTGTCCTCACTCTGTGCACTCCCAGACTCCTCATCAGATCATTCTCTGAGGCCTTTAAACATGCCTCGTTATCCTCATCCTCTAGTGGGTCTTCCTTGCCAAATTGTGCAGAGCGCAGCATACAACGACTATAAGTGATAGATGCTCTGGAGGATTTTGCAGTACACCCCCAATCAGTTCAGGCAGCAAAATCCCATTTTCAGCAGCCCAATGGTCCTCTCAACCACTGCTCATCACTCCTATTGTACCTCCCCTCGGACTCTGTCCTTGGGTGCTGGAGTTGTGTCATGAACCACTTTTTTCAGGGGATCTGTTTTGTCACCCAGCATCCAACCATCCAGCTGAGCTGGAGCCACAAACAGCCTTGGCACCTGGGAGTGCCACAGGATGTAGGCATCATGGGAGCTGCCAGAATACCTTGCACAGACTTGCAGAATTTGTGGCCCATGATCACACACTATCTACACGTTCATGGAGTGGAAGCCCTTTCTGTTCACGAAGGCACCCGGCTCACTCCGCTGGTGCCTTGATGGCCACATGAGCGCAGTCTATAGCATCCTGGATAGGAAACCCATTGAGGAGGGAGGAAGGAAGGAAGGAAGGAAGGGAGGGAGAGAGGGAGGGAGGGAGAGAGAGAGGGAAGGAAGAAAGGAAGGGAGGAAGGAAGGAAGGGTAGAAGGGACGGTGGGAAGGAGGAAGGGAGGGAGGGAGGCTGGGTGTAACATATCACATGAATATCCCACAATACTGCATTGAAGTGTCAGCCTAGATTATGTCCGCAAGACTGTGGATTAGAATCTGAGCCCATTACCTTTTAACTCGATGGGCCCATTCCTATTTCTTTTGTTTTTATGACGAGAGTGCTATCACTGAATCAAGGGTGATATTTAAATCAATCAGTTGTAAACACTGGTTGAAGTAAATCACGGATGCATTGTTTGCTGCAGTTTATAATTTCTATCTAATTCCCCATAAACAATCAATGGCGGAATCAGGGTGAAAATATTCAGTCACCCGGAACCAAGTTCCCAGGAGTCAGAAATCGGCCCATGCTTCATTTTACTCGCTGTCATTTTCTGTGTGAGCAAAAAAGAGCTCTGCTCTCATTGTGTGTGACCAGGAGAACTGCTTCACTTTGCTCACAACGGCGATACAATGCATCCCTTTGAAAACAATGTAACGTGCATCCATTCCATTTCCATTGAAAGGGAATTTCTGGGAAATCCAGGCTATCTTGTGTTGATAATTCCACAGGGCACAAGGTGAGCACAGATTTAGTGAGAACCTCTGGCAGTCATTTGAACACGGTACTGGCAAGTTAGAGGCAAGCTCCAGCGGTGTGCCCTGGGCTGAAATAAGTGGTCCCTTGGGGTCTGAAGGATCATGTTTATGTGCAACATGACTTTGCCTTCAAAAAACATTGGGTTGCCAATAAACACAGAGAGTACCTAAAAAGGATGTGAGAAATTCTCAGGCCACTCACTATCTGGGTGATATGTTAACATATGCGTTTTTTTCTCAAGCGGGATGCAGTCCATTCTCCATGCTTGGCATTCCCGTCTACACCTTGTCTTCAATCAATCCACATAGATCATAGAATTTACAGTGCAGAAGGAGGCCATTTGGCCCATCCAGTCTGCACCAGCCCTTGCTCCCAACTCCACGTAACCCAGTCACCTCACCTAACCTTTTGGACACGAAGGGGCAATTAAGCATGGCCAACCCACCTAACTTGCACATCCTTGGACTGTGGGAGGGAACCGGAGCACCCGGAGGAAGCCCACGCAGACACGGAGAAAAAGTGCAAACTCCACACAGACAGTGACCCAACCAAAAATCGACCTGGGACCCTGGAGCTGTGAAGCAACTGTGCTAACCACTGTGCTACTGTGCCCCCCCCCCCCCTTCTGCCAGGTGGAAGTGAAATATGATCTGAAAGATGTTAGACAGTTTTCCGTACATTATCAAAATAGTTCTGTTTTTAAAAACTAGAGGAAACAATTATATCGACAAATATAAAAGTTATCTGTCCCCAGGAGCTTTAAGAATCAAATAAAAAATTTAAATAAAATCAGAGCTTACTTCATGAGAGTCAGCGTGTTTACAAAATCAAAGACACTTGGCTTCATCTACTGGGAGTTTACATCAGGATTTCAGGGCTGAGATGTAGGGTCCACAGCTGTTCTATCCACTATGCCAATCCCTACTGCCACACCCCTGAGGATGCTGAGTTTTGTTTAGGTTGTCCATTCTTCCTGAAATATCTTACCCTTTGCTGTGTCCCATGTCCCCACACCATTCCCATGCCTATCAGATCCCTACCAATCATTGTTGCACCATTCCTAGTCTGGAGGACACATTAGCCAGGGAACGCTATTGTGATTTTTAAAGTGCTTAAACTTCGCTTGTGGAGAGCATCAATGTAAAAAAGAAAAGCTCGGCCACCAGCTCCATTTGGAAGTGATGAAGGGATGTAGAGAGAAATAAGATGAGGGGCGGGGGAGGTTCGAGGTAGGAGTGGCAGTGGGGGAATGGGGGGGGGAAAGACGACAGGGGAAAACATGACAAGGCTGGGAGCAGGGTATTGAGAAAAGCATGAGAAGGGTTTTGGGGGAATGGCCAGGGATAAAGTTTTTCTAATTTTATTAAATTCCCTGTTGCCAGACTGTCAGATCTCAGAACTGCGTTTTTATAAAACATTCTTCCTCACTGCAGATGTCGTTATCACCTCATTGTACTCACTGATTGAGGGCACCCACTGCCGTTGAACACTTGCGGAACTATAGGGGAGGCAGTGGCATAATGGTATTGTCACTGGGCGAGTAATCCTGAGTCATGCTCTGGGGACCAGAGCTCGATTCCCGCCATGGCAGATGGTGAAATTTAAATTCAATAAAGACAAATCTGGAATTAAAAGCATTGTTGATTGTCGTAAAAACCCATCTGGTTCACTAATGTCCTTTCGGGAAGAATATCTGTCCTCCTTACTCGAGATCCACAGCAATGCGTTTGATTCTTAAATGCCCTCTGGGATGGGCAATAAATGCTGACCCAGCCAGCGATGCCCACATCCCATGAATGAATTGGAAGAAAGAACACAGACTCTCGCTGACCTCAGAAACTCTCTGATCTCATACCATCGCTGATCTTCGACGCTCGCTGATCTCAGATATTCGGTAATCTCTGACTCTCGCTGATCTCAGATGCTCGCTGACTCTCACTGATCTCAGAGACCCGTTGAACTGAAACCCCCGCTGATCTCAGAGACTCATTGATCTCAGACTCTCGCTGAACTCTGCACCCACTATTCCCAGACATTCACTGATTTCAGACTCAGGCCGTCTCTGGCCACTTGTGTTTTCGGAAGCTCACTGCTTTCAGGCACTCAAGGCTGTTTCTGAAAGTTAACTGCTCTCGGACACCTTTATATTCCCCCCGTCTCTTCTCCCTGTTTCCCACAGCTTCTGGATACCTGCTGCACACACATTCAATGAACATAGAACATAGAACAATACAGCGCAGTACAGGCCCTTCGGCCCACGATGTTGCACCGAAACAAAAGCCATCTAACCTACACTATACCATTATCATCCATATGTTTATCCAATAAACTTTTAAATGCCCTCAATGTTGGCGAGTTCACTACTGTAGCAGGTAGGGCATTCCATGGCCTCACTACTCTTTGCGTAAAGAACCTACCTCTGACCTCTGTCCTATATCTATTACCCCTCAGTTTAAAGTTATGTCCCCTCGTGCCAGCCATTTCCATCCGCGGGAGAAGGCTCTCACTGTCCACCCTATCCAACCCCCTGATCATTTTGTATGCCTCTATTAAGTCTCCTCTTAACCTTCTTCTCTCCAACGAAAACAACCTCAAGTCCATCAGCCTTGCCTCATAAGATTTTCCCTCCATACCAGGCAACATCCTGGTAAATCTCCTCTGCACCCGCTCCAAAGCCTCCACATCCTTCCTATAACGCGGTGACCAGAACTGTACGCAATACTCCAAATGCGGCCGTACCAGAGTTCTGTACAGCTGCAACATGACCTCCTGACTCCGGAACTCAATCCCTCTACCAATAAAGGCCAACACTCCATAGGCCTTCTTCACCACCCTATCAACCTGGGTGGCAACTTTCAGGGATCTATGTACATGGACACCTAGATCCCTCTGCTCATCCACACTTCCAAGAACTTTACCATTAGCCAAATATTCCGCATTCCTGTTATTCCTTCCAAAGTGAATCACCTCACACTTCTCTACATTAAACTCCATTTGCCACCTCTCAGCCCAGCTCTGCAGCTTATCTATATCCCTCTGTAACCTGCTACTTCCTTCCACACTATCGACAACACCACCGACTTTAGTATCGTCTGCAAATTTACTCACCCACCCTTCTGCGCCTTCCTCTATGTCATTGATAAAAATGACAAACAGCAACGGCCCCAGAACAGATCCTTGTGGTACTCCACTTGTGACTGAACTCCATTCTGAACATTTCCCATCAACCACCACCCTCTGTCTTCTTTCAGCTAGCCAATTTCTGATCCACATCTCTAAATCACCCTCAATCCCCAGCCTCCGTATTTTTTGCAATAGCCTACCGTGGGGAACCTTATCAAGTGACGTCTGCTTTTAAATCGGGCCACCAGCACAAAGGTCTTAAGTGGGCAATGGTGGTTTCTATCTTCTGATGTCCGTGTCCGTCAATCCCCAGCCTCCGTATTTTCTGCAATAGCCTACCGTGGGGAACATTATCAAACGCTTTGCTGAAATCCATATACACCACATCAACTGCTCTACCCTCGTCTACCTGTTCAGTCACCTTCTCAAAGAACTCAATAAGGTTTGTGAGGCATGACCTACCCTTCACAAAGCCATGCTGACTATCCCTGATCATATTATTCCTATCTAGATGATTATAAATCTTGTCTCTTATAATCCCCTCCAAGACTTTACCCACTACAGACGTGAGGCTCACCAGTCTATAGTTGCCGGGGTTGTCTCTGCTTCCCTTTTTGAACAAAGGGACCACATTTGCTATCCTCCAGTCCTCTGGCACTATTCCTGTAGCCAATGATGACATAAAAATCAAAGCCAATGGTCCAGCAATCTCTTCCCTGGCCTCCCAGAGAATCCTAGGATAAATCCCATCAGGTCCCGGGGACTTATCTATTTTCAGCCTGTCCAGAATTGCCAACACCTCTTCCCTACGTACCTCAATGCCATCTAATCTATTTACCTGGAGCTCAGCATTCTCCTCCACAACATTATCTTTTTCCTGAGTGAATACTGACGAAAAATATTCATTAAGTATCTCGCCTATCTCTTCAGACTCCACACACAACTTCCCATCCCTGTCCTTGACTGGTCCTACTCTTTCCCTAGTCATTCGCTTATTCCTGACATACCTATAGAAAGCTTTTGGGTTTTCCTTGATCCTTCCTGCCAAATACTTCTCATGTCCCCTCCTTGCTCGTCTTAGCTCTCTCTTTAGATCCTTCCTCGCTACCTTGTAACTATCCATCGCACCAACTGAAACTTCACACCTCATCTTCACATAGGCCTCCTTCTTCCTCTTAACAAGAGATTCCACTTCTTTGGTAAACCACGGTTCCCTCGCTCGGCACCTTCCTCCCTGCCTGACCGGTACATACTTATCAAGAACACGCAGTAGCTGATCCTTGAACAAGCTCCACTTATCCAGTGTGTCCAACACTTGCAGCCTACTTCTCCACCTTATCCCCCCCAAGTCACGTCTAATGGCATCATAATTTCCCTTCCCCCAGCTATAACTCTTGCCCTGCGGTGTATACTTATCCCTTTCCATCCTTAACGTAAACATCACCGAATTGTGGTCACTGTCCCCAAAGTGCTCACCTACCTCCAAATCCAACACCTGGCCTGGTTCATTACCCAAAACCAAATCCAATGTGGCCTCGCCTCTTGTTGGCCTGTCAACAAACTGTGTCAGGAAACCCTCCTGCACACACTGTACAAAAAACGACCCATCTAATGTACTCGAACTATATCTTTTCCAGTCAATATTTGGAAAGTTAAAGTCTCCCATAATAACTACCCTGTTACTTTCGCTCTTATCCAGGATCATCCTCGCCATCCTTTCCTCTACATCCCTAGAACTATTTGGAGGCCTATAGAAGACTCCCAACAGTGTGACCTCTCCTTTCATGTTTCTAATCTCAGCCCATACTACCTCGGAAGATGAGTCCCCATCTAGCATCCTCTCCGCCACCGTAATACTGCTCTTGACTAGCAGCGCCACACCTCCCCCTCTTTTGCCTCCTTCTCTGAGCTTACTAAAACACCTAAACCCCGGAACCTGCAACATCCATTCCTGTCCCTGCTCTATCCATGTCTCCGAAATGGCCACAACATCGAAGTCCCAGGTACCAACCCATGCTGCCAGTTCCCCTACCTTATTTCGTATACTCCTGGCATTGAAGTAGACACACTTCAAACCACCTACCTGAACACTGGCCCCCTCCTGCAACGTCAAATCTGAGCTCCTGACCTCTATACTCTCATTCTCCCTTACCCTAAAACTACAATCCAGGTTCCCATGCCCCTGCTGCATTAGTTTAAACCCCCCCAAAGAGCACTAACAAATCTCCCCCCCAGGATATTTGTGCCCCTCAGGTTCAGATGTAGACCATCCTGTCTGTAGAGGTCCCACCTTCCCCAGAAAGAGCCCCAGTTATCCAGAAATCTGAATCCCTCCCGCCTGCACCATCCCTGTAGCCACGTGTTTAATTGCTCGCTCTCCCTATTCCTCATCTCACTATCACGTGGCACGGGCAACAACCCAGAGATAACAACTCTGTTTGTTCTAGTTCTGAGCTTCCATCCTAGCTCCCTGAAAGCCTGCCTGACATCCTTATCCCCTTTCCTACCTATGTCGTTAGTGCCAATGTGGACCACGACTTGGGGCTGCTCCCCCTCCCCCTTAAGGACCCGGAAAACACGATCCGAGACATCACGTACCCTTGCACCTGGGAGGCAACATACCAAACGTGAGTCTCTCACGCTCCCACAAAATCTCCTATCTGTGCCCCTGACTATCGAGTCCCCAATTACTAATGCTCTGCTCCTCTCCCCCCTTCCCTTCTGAGCAACAGGGATAGACTCCGTGCCAGAGGCCCGTACCCCATGGCTTACCCCTGGTAAGTCGTCCCCCCCACAAGTATCCAAAGCGGTATACTTGTTTCTCAGGGGAACGACCGCAGGGGATCCCTGCACTGACTGCTTTTTCCCAGTCCCTCTTACAGTTACCCATCTATCTCCAATCTTTGGTGTAACTAATTCCCTGAAGCTGCTCTCTATGACCCCCTCTGCCTCCCGAATGATCCGAAGTTCTTCCAACTCCAGCTCCAGTTCCTTAACTCGGTCTTGGAGGAGCTGGAGATGGCAGCACTTCCTGCAGGTAAAATCAGCAGGGACACTAACGGCATCCCTCACCTCAAACATCCTGCAGGAGGAACATTGCACTCCCTTCCCTGCCATCCCTCTAACTTTCTACCAAGATCTGGCTAACAACTAAATTTAATTTTTTATATAAAAAAAAAATATTAATAACAATAATAAAATATGGTACTTACCTCACACCAAAGGGTTTTATTATTAGGTTAGAGGAGGAGGGCGGGTGGGAGACACTACACGTGTAGTGTCTCGGGTTTCCTCTCCACCAGAATTTATTGGTGAGGGTCTTCCCAGAAGTCCGTGGGTCGACTTCCTGTTCCCACCCTAAACACTAAAATTAAAAAAAAAATTTAAAGGAGAGACTTACCTCCCAGAAATCACTTCCGCACTGCCCCCGCTGAAATGGACTAGCCTGCTCCGCTCCTGCTGAAATCGACTTGGCCTGCAAGGTAAGTAAGTTGTTAATCAGTTGGCACTAGTCAGTGGTATTGGAGAAGAATGGCAGTGAGCATCTGCTGGGATACTTCTTTCAGGTGAAGATATGAGACTGGAACAGTTGCTGGATATAACAGCAGAGGAGTTTTGATGCAGACTGCTAACAACAGATGGCTGCGCTGATTTAGCACCTGGAGATTATCCTCAAGCATTTCCCACATACCACCATTCCCTCATCCTGTGGAACTTCTGCTTAAAGTTAGGAATTTCATCTGCTCTGCTCCTGCTCCATCCCTGTGGTTTCACTGGAAGTGCAACAACATTTTCATCTGTTTATATGAATGGGGTTTCCACCACCCTTGTGGTGGGGTTACTTCAGCACAGTGGGAGCAAATTCCGGGCCTGGTCTCGATTCCACCACAAACTGCAGTGATGCTTTCCACAACAACGAAAACTTGTCTTTGTGTGGTCTCTCTAAAGTAGAAGAAAATGTCCCAACGTACTTTACAAGAGTGTATTCAGACGTAAGTTGGCATTGAGCCACTGATATGTTAGGAGAGATGACCAAGAACTTGGTTTCCATGTCTGCAGGCAAACGTACGAAGAGGCAGGTTTTCCGATCCACCGCACTCCTGCTGTCATGGCCCTCTCCAACAAATCTCCAACCACCCTTCCACCATTCCCACTCCACAATCCTTTCGTCTTCATCTGGAGAAACTGGTAACCCCTCAATTTTATCCTCTTTGATGACACAACACGAACATATGAAACACTTTGATACGTATTTAACACGGAACAAACGCACTCATGAGAACACGGATTGCCGCCCACCTTTTCCATCCCACCTTTATCTTGCTTCCCGCATGCATTGCTTGTGTAGTTACAGCTCCGACTGAGTCGCTGCTTCTTGGCACCCGTCATGCAGGCTTCAGTGCTGGCTGAAGCTGCGAGTGAATAGATGCTCCGTTGTGCTATGACCGTTGTCATGTCAACTGGCAGCTCCTTCGACTGCCAAAGAAATCAACAGCTCAGAAATGATGGATTCCATCCAGAGCGTTATGTTTCATATTTACATTGCGCACATGGTCGAAGTGGGATACAGATTTTAAAGTAATCAGTTTAATTGTGAAGCCACAGCATGGGCTCAGAATGCTCGCAGACCAAGGCTAAGCAATAATAGTGGGTGGTATCAACAGAGTACAGTGGAAAATGTGTACCAGGAAGTAAACGTGGCCCTTACAGGAAGTGTGAACTCCATGGAAAAGTTACTTTGATGATAAATGGTATGACGAAAGTGGGTAACTTTGCACTGGAGATTTTTGCTCAGCTTAATTATTACAAACTTGTACTCTTTCTCATGCTGATAATGAAATGGTCTTTTTATATTCCTTTCATTTATGCTTCATGTAATTCTCCCAGTAAAGAATGAATTGATTATCATGAATGATTACTATGGCTGAGCTTTCCTTCATAAATGCCAGCAATGCCCCATCACACTATTTTAATTGATATCATGCTGGAAACTACTGTTGGGTTGTTATCACTTCATACAATGGAATCAAACCGACCCGCCCCCCCTCCCCACACACACACACACACACACACACTCTCCCTCTCTGCTTTGCTAGCCAGAGTTGAGAGGAAAGAATTTGAATTAAGTGCATAAAATGTTTATATATCATTAATTCCATTTTTTAGCCTGCAGAGGATTCAGATCAACAAGGGTTTATTCACATCAATTAATATGACTTTACAAATATATATTCGGAATAAGGAGGATATGAACAGTGTCTGTAAGTTACGACTTCATCGGGGAAACAAACTATTTTACAAGAGCTGTCCAGCCTCCAATGAAGGTTTTATTTTACGTTCAACACTGTTGGCTAACATGGGCAGGGTTCTCTGCCCCGCCAGCCATGTTGTTCAGGGCAGCACGCCCTCGCCGGCAGTGGAATTCTCTGTTTCTGCCACCTGCCAGTGGGATTTCCCATTGTGGTCACTCCACGGCACCGGGAAAGTCGCGGGCGTGGGAGTGCGCTGCCGGCGTAACGGAGTATCCCACTGATAATTGTGGTAATCACCACTGTTGTATACATTAGGAGATGTGTGGTAAGGCCCTGTACTACATGTATGGGGGTAGACCCTGCCTGCTGGCTCTGCCCAGCTGGCGGAGTATAAATATGTGTGCTCCATGTACAGCAGCCATTTCGCCAGCTGCTGCAGGAGGCCATACATCTTAGTGTAATAAAGCCTCAATTGTATTCAACTCTCGTCTCTGTGCAATTGATCGTGCATCAATTTATTACTCTAAGATTTTCAGAAGATGGACCTCTGCATCAAGCCGGATCGCCTGCAGCTGGATCCGCAATCAAGCGACGCCAAAAAGGACTTTCAACACTGGCTAGCTTGTTTCGAAGATTACATCCTAATCCCGGAAGCTCAGAAGATCTAGATACTCTACTCGCGGCTGAGCTCCAATGTCTTTCCTCTTATCCAGGATGCGCTGACCTATGATGAAGCCATGGCGCTACTGAAAGACAACTACGCCCAGCAGACGAACACGGTCTTCGCCATCAATGATGGTCGCCTCGCGGACTATTCAGGCCTACACCCCCAGCCGCACGACCCACACCTCCTACACATCGGACTCCACA
Source organism: Scyliorhinus torazame (assembly GCF_047496885.1). Lineage (NCBI taxonomy): Eukaryota > Metazoa > Chordata > Chondrichthyes > Carcharhiniformes > Scyliorhinidae > Scyliorhinus > Scyliorhinus torazame. The sequence goes on from NC_092712.1 coordinate 297,035,477, forward strand.
GACGTCCACCCCACCGGGCGCCTCACGTAGTCAATATGCCTGTGCCACGCACCAGCCAGCCAACCCCGGGGGTCCCCGATGTTATGTCTGTGGGCAACAGAAACACAACCGCCAATGCTGCCCGGCCTGCACCGCCCTTTGCAAGGCCTGCGGCAAGAAGAGACACTTTGTTGCGGTGTACCAGGCCCTCTCAGTCGCCGCTATTGCCACGACCGCCCTCGCGTAAGGGCAATGGGCGCGGCCATCTTCACCTCCCCTGACCACGCACGGCCAGTGGGCGCCGCCAACTTCTCCCCCTCAGAACACGCGCGGCCAGTGGGCGCCACCATCTTCTCCTCCTCAGACCACACGCGGCCAGTGGGCGCCGCCATCTTCCCCTTCTCGGTCCACGTGCGGCCCATGGGCACATCCATCTTTTGCAACACCCGCCACATGCGGCCCGTGGGCACCGCCATCTTGTCCACCTCAGGATCTCCAGGCGCCGCCATCTTGTCTTCCCCTTGGAACATGGGCACCACCATTGTTCCAGGACCCGTGCTCCACCCCGGGCACCCCATCGTTCGACACCAGCGACGACCAGCCACAACTCGCCTCGGTCACGATCGACCAGTCTCGCCCGCACAATCTAGCCACCGACTCGACAAGCGTGACGATCGATGGGCACGAGACCTCTTGCCTGCTGGACTCTGGGAGCACCAAAAGCTCCATCCATCCAGATACGGTAAGGCGCTGCTCCCTTGCGGTACACCCCGCCAATCAAAGAATCTCCCTTGTCTCCGGATCCCACTCCGTGGAGATCCGGGGGTACTGTATAGTCACACTCACGGTCCAGGGCGTAGAATTCAGCGGCTTCCGCCTCTAAGTCCTCCCCAACCTCTGCGCTGCCCTGCTACTCGGCCTGGACTTCCAGTATAACCTCCAGAGCCTAATCCTGAAATTTGGTGGGCCCCTGCCACCCCTTGCTGTCTGCGGCCTCACGACCCTAACGATCGACCCTAACCCCGGATTGCAAACCTGTCGCCACCAGGAGCAGACGGTACAGCACCCAGGACAGGACGTTCATCAGGTCCGAGGTCCAGCGGCTGCTTCGGGAAGGCATCAGCGAGGCCAGCAACAGCCCCTGGAGAGCCCAAGTGGTAGTGGTGAAAACTTGGGAGAAACACAGAATGGTCGTGGACTACAGCCAGATCATCAATAGGTACACGCAGCTCGACGCGTACCCCCTCCCACGCATATCTGATATGGTCAATCAGATTGCACAGTACCGGGTCTTCTCAACTGTAGACCTCAAATCCGCCTACCAGCAGCTCCCCATCCGTAAGGTGGACCGCCCATACTCTGCCTTTGAGGCAGATGGCCACCTCTAACATTTTCTCAGGATTCCCTTCGGCATCACCAATGGGGTCTCGGTCTTCCAAAGGGAGATGGACCGAATGGTCGACCGGTACGGGTTGCGGACCACCTTCCCGTACCTAGACAATGTCAACATCTGCAGCCACGATCAGCAGGACCACGACGCCAACCTTGCCAAATTTCTCCACACCGCCAGTCTCCTAAACCTCACCTATAACGAGGAGAAGTGCGTATTCAGCACAAACCACTTAGCCATCCTCGGCTATGTGGTCCAGAACGGAGTGCTGGGGCCCGATCCCGATCGCATGCACCCCCTCATGGAGCTCCCCCTTCCCCACTGCCCCAAGGCCCTCAAACGCTGCCTGGGGGTCTTTTCATACTACGCCCAGTGGGTCCCAAACTACGCGGACAAGGCCCGCCCACTCATCCAGTCCACCCTTTTCCCCCTGACGGCCGAGGCTCAACATGCCTTCAACCGTATTAGAGCCGATATCGCCAAGGCCGCGATGCACGCAGTAGACGAGACGCTACCCTTTCAAGTGGAGAGCGACGCATCAGACGTCGCCCTAGCCGCCACGCTCAATCAGGCAGGCAGGCCCATGGCATCCTTTTCCCGCATTCTTCATGCCTCCGAGATTCGGCACTCCTCTGTCAAAAAAGATGCCCAAGCCATCGTTGAAGCTGTGCGGCATTGGAGGCATTACCCGGCTGACATGAGATTCACTCGCCTCACTGACCAACGGTCGGTAGCCTTCATGTTCAATAACACACAGCAGGTTAAGATCAAAAATGATAAAATCTTGAGGTGGAGGATCGAGCTCTCAAACTACAATTACGAGATTTTGTATCGCCCCGGTAAGCTCAACGAGCCCCCAGACCCCTATCCCAAGGTACATGTGCCAGCGCACAGGTGGCCCGACTCCGGACCTTTGTCACCCGGGAGTCAAACGGTTGTACCATTTCATAGAGGTCCGCAATCTGCCCTACTCCGTCGAGGAAGTCAGGGCAATCACCAGGGACTGCCAGGTCTGTGCGGAGTGCAAACCGCACTTCTACCAGCCGGACTGTGTGCGCCTGGTGAAGGCCTCCCGCCCCTTTGAATGCCTCAGCATGGATTTCAAAAGGCCCCTCCCCTCCACCGACCGTAACACATATTTCCTCAGTGTGGTCAATGAATACTCCAGATTCCCCTTCGCCATCCCATGCCCCGATATGACGTCTGCCACCGTCATCAAAGCCCTCAACACAATTTTCGCGCTGTTCGGCTTCCCCGCCTACATTCACAGTGACAGGGGATCCTCATTCATGAGTGATGAGCTGCGTCAGTTCCTGTTCAGTAGGGGTATCGCCTCCAGCAGGACGACCAGCTATAACCCCCGGGGAAACGGGCAGGTGGAGAGGGAGAATGGGACGGTCTGGAGGGCCGTCCAACTGGCCCTATGGTCCAGAAATCTCCCGGTCTCCCGCTGGCAGGAGGACCTCCCCGATGCACTGCACTCCATTTGGTCGCTACTATGCACCGCCACTAATGACACACCCCATGAACGAATCTTTGCCTTCCCCAGGAAGTCCACATCCGGGGTGTCCGACTCCACAAGATGCACCCGTTGGTTGAAAGGGTGCAGTTACTCCACGCTAACCCCCAGTATGCCCACGTAGCGTACCCCGACGGCTGCCAGGATACTGTCTCCCTCAGGGACCTGACACCAGCAGGTTCCACACACACACCCCTCCGGCCCGGCTCCAACCCCACTCCCCCGGCGCACCCAGCAGCAACCCCCCCCCCCCCAAGGATCATCCATCCTCCCCCTGCCCATGCCCAAGGATGAAGAGGATTTTGGCACGCTCCCGGAGTCACCGAGGACCAGACCAACACCGAAATCGCCGCCACCACTGTGTCGCTTCCAACGCCACATCAAGGCCCCGGACCGGCTAAATCAATAATTGGTTCGGGACTATCAAACCACCTTGTACTGGACTTCAGAAAGAAATATTTTTTTTAGCTTCTGCATATTAAACTTGCTCTGTACTACAGGCACGGGGGTAGTCCGTGCCTGCTGGTTCCGCCCAGTAGGCGGAGTATAAATGTGTGCTCCCTATACAGCAGCCATTTCGCCAGCTGCTTTGGGAGGCCACACATCTTAGAGAAATAAAACCACCTCAGTTGTATTCAACTCTCGTCTCTGTGCAATTGATCGTGCATCAATAATCTTTGGTTGGTACCTATTTTAAATTCAGCTACTACCCAGAAGAGGATTGTAGCGCAGGGATCTTTTCAGAACCAGTACACGTGTGGAAACTTTGGATCCGACCTTCGGAAAATAGGAAATAGGAAGAGGAGTAGGACATTCAGCCCCTCGAGCCTGCTGCACCATTCAATAAGATCATGGCTGCTTTAATTGTGGCTGCAACTAAATTTTCGAATCTGTCCCCATTTGCCTCTGCCAGTACAGTGACGCTTCCACTTTGCCACCCGAACCGTTGGATACCGGCAATAAAGTAAAAGAGGTGAGAACCATGGCAATGAATAAAATGATAATATTAGAGAGGTTAATTAAACTGAAGGGGAAAAAGCTCCTCTGTTCGGATTGTTATGGGTCCGGGTTTACAGAACCCCAAAGTGTTTCATGGAGTTCAACCGACCCACAACTTTTAACAGATTGTGGTGTGGGAAGCACACGGCGTACTCTCCAGGTGTGATACAGCAGGAATGGACAAAATGTTTTTTAAAACAAAACAATGTTTATTCTAGGAACTCAAGTTAACCTTTTAAAAACAAACATTGACTATCTTAACACCCATTACTTCAAAGAGAACCCCAAAAGACTACAACAATAAATAATCCTTCCAACTGTTCCTTTAAACATCCAAAAGACTTCAAACCTTCAAAAATAGTAACACATTAGGTTACATGCAATATATTTATAGTCTTTGGATTTGCAGACATCAACAGACCAGCTCTGTGTTTCTTCCTGCAGCTCACAGCAAAACACACAGGCGCCCCCAGCTGCCTTATCAAACTGAAACGCAAAAAAGCAGAAGTGAGCTCAGCTCCCCCCACCCTCTGACATCACTTCAGTAATATGATCAGCTCCATTTCTTAAAGGTACATTGCTTAAACATCAATTTCTTAAAGATACTCTCACATGACAGGATGACATTGCATCCAAAGAACGAGAGAGATGGGGATGGAAGCAGAACAGAAATTGTTCAGTCTTAGAGATTGCATCTCAGAGTTTCACAGAGAGTGGATGTGAGCCAGAGGGCTAGACAGTGGCCAATGTAATAACCACCATCATAAATGAAACAGATGTAAGCCTTTAACTGTGGAGCAATATTGGATAAACTGGCCTAGACATGTCACACTCAGCGTTCTTATTGACTCCAGTGGAAAGTAGGTTAGAGGTGGGACGTATAACAGGCAACCAATCTGACACTGCCGTATTTCTGCCCAGCCTAAGTGGAAGTTACTTGCCAAGAGCTGTGGTAGGCTATATTAGGGGTATCGCGGTTCCTAGGTGGGATGTACCTTATACTGTAGTATGAGTGGTAGAACCTGCCTGCTGGTTCCGCCCAGCAGGCGGAGCATAAGAGTCTGTGTTTCACCCACAGCAGTCATTCTGTACCGGAGCTGCTGGGGTAACTACTTGTTCATTAAAGCCTTCAATTGGACTACAATCTCGCTTCAGTAGTGATTGATCGTGCATCAATTTAATGAACAAGATTGAAGAATGACTGCTCGCCGCATCAAGCCAGAGTGTCTACAAATCAACCCCCACGCGGCAAATGCAGCAGCAACTTTTAAACATTGGCTGGCATGTTTCAACAGGTACATCAGGAAGGCCCGACTACCCCCACGGAGGAACAGAAAATGCAAGTCTTCCACTCAAGGGAGAGCCCAGAAATCTACACGCTTATGGAAGACGCGGACGGTTTCGAGGACGCAATGACTTTGTTAAAAGAGCACTACGACCACACTGTGAATCAGATATATGCTCGGCATCTTTTAGCTATCAGACGGCAGATCCCAGGGGAATCACTGGACGATTTTTACCGCGCATTGTTAGTGTTAGGTAGAAACTGTAACTGTCCACAAGTCTCAGCCAATGACCACACCGAACACTTAATACGGGATGCTTTTGTTGTGGGCATCCTGGCCTCTAAAATCCGCCAGCGACTGCTGGAAAATGACACGCTAGGGCTTAAAGAGGCATGGAAACTTGCGCACTCCCTAGATGTAGCCTCCTGCAATGCCCAGGCCTACGTTCCCGATCGTGCGGTACCCGATTCCATCCGCGGCCGATTCCAAAGCACCCCTAGATTCCCCACAAGCTTGTGCAGTGCGGCAGCCAGGAAACCCTGGGGAGGGGTGCCCGATGCTATTTTTGCAGGCAAAACAAACACCCCCGGCAACGCTGCTCGGCCCGATCCGCAATCTGCAAGTGCTGCGGGAAGAAGGGGCACCTCGTGACAGTATGCCAGGCCCGGTCGGCCACCGCTGTCTCCACAGGTGAACCAGGCCCGCTGCCATTCCTGTCCTCACAGGCCATGTGCGATTCATTGGGGCAACCATCTTGGATGATGTCTCAGGACCCCGACTCGGCTGGTGATGTATCGCCTGATGAGGTCTCCCAGCCGGCCATGTGCGATCCAGGGGGGCAGCCATCTTGGATAACGTCTCAGGACCCCGACTCGGGTGGCCGTGTCTCACCCGATGAGATCTCTCAGCTTCTGCCACAACGTGCCTCAGTGACACTGGACAAGTCTCGGTCCCAAACGTTTTCAACCGCTACGACGTCGGTACTCATCAACGGGCACAAGACATCCTGCTTGATCGACTCTGGGAGCATGGAGAGCTTCATCCATCCCAATACGGTAAGACACTGCTCCCTCACTGTACACCTGATTATACAAAAGATCTCCCTGGCCTCTGGGTCCCACTCTGTGGCGATCCGGGGCTACTGCATAGCCAACCTCACGGTCCAGGGCGTGGTGTTCAATAACTTCCGACTCTACGTCCTCCCCCACCTCTGCGCTGCCACACTCCTGGGACTGGACTTCCAGTGCAACTTGCAAAGTTTAACGTTCAAATTCGGTGGCCCGATACCCCCCCTCACTATCTGCGGCCTCGCGACCCTCAAGGTCGACCCACCTTCCCTGTTTGCAAACCTTACCCCTGATTGCAAACCCGTCGCCATCAGGAGCAGACGGTACAGTGTCCAGGACCGGACCTTCATTAGGTCGGAAGTCCAACGGTTACTAAAGGAAGGCATTATCGAGGCCAGCAACAGCCCCTGGAGAGCTCAAGTTGGTGGTTGTAAAGACCGGGGAGAAACATAGGATGGTCATAGACTACAGTCAGACCATCAACAGGTATACGCAGCTGAACGCGTACCCTCTCCCCTGCATATCTGAAATGGTCAACCAGGGAGCGCAATACAAGCTTTTCTCCACAGTAGACCTTAAATCAGCCTACCACCAGCTTCCCATTCGCCCAGACGACAGCAAGTACACTGCATTCGAAGCAGATGGGCGGCTCTACCACTTTCTAAGGGTTCCCTTTGGTGTCACAAATGGGGTCTCGGTCTTCCAACGGGAGATGGACCGAATGGTTGGCCGGTACGGTCTGCGGGCCACATTCCCATACCTTGACAATGTCACCATCTGCGGCCACGACCAGCAGGACCACGACACCAACCTCCGCAAAAATCCTTAACTTAACCTGTAACAAGGACAAATGCATGTTTAGCACCGATTGCCTAGCCATCCTCGGCTACATAGTGCATGATGGAGTCATAGGCCCGGATCCCGAACGCATGCGCCCCCTCATGGAGTTTCCCCTCCCCCACTACCCAAGGCCCTGAAACGTTGCTTGGGCTTCTTTTCTTATTACACCCAGTGGGTCCCCAATTATGAGGACAAGGCCCGCCCACTAATCCAGTCCATGGTTTTTCCCCTATCGGCAGAGGCCCGCCAGGCTTTCAGTCGCATCAAAGCAGACATCGCCAGGGCGACAATGCACGCAATCGATGAGTCCATCCCCTTCCAGGTCGAGAGCGACTCATTAGACGTAGATCTGGCTGCCACCCTCAATCAGGCGGGCAGACCCATGGCCTTCTTTTCACACACCCTCCATGCCTCAGAAATCCGCCATTCCTCCGTCGAGAAGGAGGCCGAAGCCATCGTCGAAGCTGTTCGGCATTGGAGGCGTTACCTGGCCGGCAGGAGATTCACTCTCCTCACTGATCAAAGGTCGGTAGCCTTCATGTTTGACAATGCACAGCGGGGCAAAATTACGAATGATAAGATCTTATGGTGGAGGATCGAGCTCTCCATCTATAATTACGAGATCTTGTATCGTCCCGGAAAGCTCAACGAGCCTCCTGATGCCCTGTCCCACGGTACTTGTGTCAGTGTACAAGTAGACCGACTCCAGACCCTCCACGACAACCTCTGCCACCCGGGGGTCACCCAGTTCTTCCACTTTGTTAAAACACGCAAACTGCCCTACTCCATCGAGGAGGTCAGGACTGTAACAAAAACTGCCAAATCTGCACGGAGTGCAAGCCGCACTTCTACAGGCCAGAGAAAGCACACCGGGTGAAGGCTTCCCGCCCTTTGAACGCCTCAGCATGGATTTCAAAGGGCCCCTTCCATCCACCGACCGCAACACGTATTTCTTAAACATGATTGATGAGTACTCCCGGTTCCCTTTTGCCATCCCCTGGCCCGACATGATGGCTGCCACCATCATTAAAGCCCTCCACAGCATCTTTACCCTGTTCGATTTCCCCACCTACTCCCATAGCTATAGGGGGTCCTCCTTCATGAGTGACAAGCTACATCAGTTCCTGCTCAGCAAGGGCATTGTCTCCAGCAGGACGACCAGTTACAACCCCCGGGGAAACGGGCAGGTAGAGAGGGAGAACGGGACGGTCTGGAAGGCCGTCCTACTGGTCCTACGGTCCAAGAATCTCCCAGTGTCCCGATGACAGGAGGTCCTCTCCGATGCACTTCACTCCATCCGATTACTACTGTGCACTACTACCAACGAAACACCTCATGAACATCTCCTTGCCTTACCTAGGAAGTCCTCCTCGGGGACCTCGCTCCCAACTTGGCTGGCAGCCCCCGGACCCGTCTTACTCCGCAAACACGTACGGGCGCACTGGTCGAGAGGGTACATCTCCTCCATGCTAACCCCCAGTACGTCTATGTGGCACACCCTGATGGCCGACAAGACACGGTTTCCCTCCGGGATCTGGCCCCCGCTGGTTTCCCCCCCCTCACCCCCCCCCCCACCAACCCCAACCATCTTTTCACCGCCGCACACCACCGCAGCCCCCTTCCCAGGGGGATCCGTCCTCCCACAGGCCCCATCCGGATGCGATGAAACTGAAGATGACACGCTCCCAGAGCCACGGATGCCAGAGCCAACGCCAGCATCACCGCAGGGACTGCGACGATCGCAGAGGTTGACCAGGGCCCCCGACCGGCTGATAGTTTAATTGTAAAATTAACTTGTAAATAATTGTCTGTAAATATGTGTATTGCATGTAAAGGCACCGAAGGGTACCGCAATAACCTCGACCACTGTAAAAGCAAGGCCACCACCCCCGCCGGACTCTTTTTTAAACAGGGGGTGAATGTGGTAGGCTATATTTGGGGTATCACGGTACCGAGGTGGGATGTACCTTATACTGTAGTATGAGTGATAGAACCTGCCTGCTGGTTCCGCCCAGCAGGCAGAGCATAAGAGTCTGTGTTTCACCCACAGCAGTCATTCTGTACCGGAGCTGCTGGGTTAACTACTTGTTCATTAAAGCCTTCAATTGGACTACAATCTCGCTTCAGTAGTGATTGATCGTGCATCAAGAGCAAAGAAGAGTTTCCTGATTTCAATGAATGAAACGTCAGGCAAATTTTATAAAGGGCAGATAATTTACACCTGCTGGATAACTGCCCAGGCGGTGAAGATCAAAATCAACGCCTCAGTGCACTCCTAAATTTATTTTGTTGTTTCTACACTGGCAAGAATAATACAACTGTCAATAATTATCACAGCCCCCGAGGAGCCAGAGGCATCTCTCTTCATTAGAGAGACAATTAGTTAGATATATTGTATCTTGAGGGGCACCACTCGCAAGCATAGTGTAATATGAGGAGCTAGGCCTCCATGAACTACCACAGCCTGCGCAGGGATTGAACCTGCACATTATTCTGCATCACATTTCAGCCAACTGAGCTAACCAACCCCACACAGCTAATATTTTGCCGATAGTATAACAGCTTCTGTCTCAACTATGGCTCAGTTAGTAGCAGGCTTGCCTCTAACTCTCTAGGTTCAAGTCCCACTCCATGACTTTGGCACAGAAAACTAAACTGACTCTCCAATGCAGCACTGAGAGCATCAGAGGTGCCATCTTTTGGATGAGGTGTTAAACTGTGGACCTGCCCACCCCTCTCAGGTGGATATAAAAGATTTCCATGGTGCTATCTGAAGAAAAGCAGGGGTAGCTCTCCTCAATGCCCTGATAATGCTCATCTGGTTGTTATCATATTACTGTTTGTGGGAGCTTGCTTTGTGGAAATTGGCTGCTGTGCTCCCTATATCACAATGACTACACTTCAAAAACACTTCACCGAGTGTAAAATGCATTGAGGTGTTTTGGTGGTCATGCATAGTGCTAAATCAATCCAAGCATTTCACTGTTTCAGATTTGCAACAAGTTCTGGTTCAGCTCCGTATTAGCAGGGCAGCATCACAGCCTTTGGCTATAGGTTCATCTTGCTGTACTATTACAGTAATGTCCAGTATTGACAAACACAGAAATTGCAAAGCAAAGTTAGCAGTGAGCTATTAATGTTGCAACGTAGCAGGGAGCAATCTTCATGCTTACTCATTATACCCATGACTTGAGTAACACTGACATAAAGCATCGCACTTTTCTGATGAGGTCGTAAATGCAATACTGAAACGGTTCAATCCTCTCGTATGAATTGAATTTGATTAGTGTCACGTGTACCGAGGTACAGTGAAAAGTATTGTTCTGCGTACAGTCCAGACAGATCATTCCATACATGAAAAAACATGGGATATACCTAAATACACAATGCAAATACACAGACACAGGCATCGGGTGAAGCATACGGAGTGTAGTACACAGTAAAAGATGTGTGAAGAGATCAGTTCAGTCCATAAGAGGTATTCAGGAGTCTGGTAACAGTGGGGAAGAATTGTATTCCCCTGCCCACTCAATGTGGCATCTATTTTAACATAGGCCTGGATTTTCCGCTCGCTGGGTGTGTGCAATCGACGGGCTTAGAAAAGGGGTGGCAGGGGGCGGGCAGAAAGCAGGTGCTGAGAAAAGTGAGGGTACGGGCATGTGCGTCTACTGGGTTCCCTCAAGGCAGACAGCTGCTGCGGAGCTGTCTCAGGGAGCCTCAGACTTGTCCGAATTAAACGTTGATGAACAAACTATTCCTACATTCCAACACTTGTCAGCAGAACTCAGAAAACCTCAGCCCCCAGGCATCTTCTTTTATTATGTTACACCCCGGACATTTCATCCCACCCTGGATTGAGGTTGGAGTGGAAACAATTGACCCACCTGCCAACTGTACAAGTGAACAGGCCAGACAATATCGCTTCTAATTGGCTCCTTAATGGGCTGAATTGCCCTCTTAATTGTTGACATGGGTGTTTCCATCTCCCGAGTACAACCATCGAGCTAAATATCATGGGATGATGTCAGGTTGCGGGCCTGACTCCTCCTCGCACGATTTCACGCACAGCCGGGCTGGGCGCGTGTCTGCTCAAACCATATAAAAATCTGGCCATAGTGAAAACAAGAAAAATGAACATGCTGGGTGTGTTATCACCAATAGTAATATCTGGACTTAAATTTCCGAAATTTCTGCTAATTTCTTCCAGTAATTTCCATGATATATAATGAACATGTTCAGTGTAATGTCAAAAAAGTAATGCATATGTACTATATTTCTACAAATTTCTGTTAGTCTTAATTATTGGGATACATGTTAAGGGATACATTCTCCTTACCACCATCTATTTTTTGCACATGTTTTTCATGCTTTTCCAGTCTATCCACATGCTACAGCAAATATTCTACAAGGTGAAGCAAATACCAATCACTTAAAGGCCTTGCCGTCTCACAATTAAACCCTTATAGCTGTCACAGTTAAACTCCTATATCACTGATCTGTCACACTTTATGATAATTAGGATTTGAAATTAAATCACTTGCATGAATTTTCATTGCCTAAGCAACTTTATCACTCCAAGCTCTCCACATCTGTAGTTCACAATATGTTACTGGTTAAATTGTCCAAGAGTTGGGTGCTCCTGGACAGCACAGTGGCCCATCAACCATTGGCACTGTGGCTTCACAGCTCCAGGGTCCCAGGTTCGATTCCCGGCTGGGTCACCGTCTGTGCAGAGTCTGCATGTTCTCCCCGTGTCTGCGTGGGTTTCCTCCGGGTGCTCCGGTTTCCTCCCACTAGTCCCGAAAGTCGTGCTGTTAGATAATTTGGACATTCTGAATTCTCCCTCTGTGTACCCGAACAGGCGCCGGAATGTGGCTACTAGGGGCTTTTCACAGTAACTTCATTGCAGCGTTGATGTAAGCCTACTTGTGACAATAAAGATTATATTTTTTAAAAGGCTGGGAAGGGATTTTGATTCAAATCCTTTATTATCAAATCTCACGTTTCAGTTCGATGGGTCAGGTGCACCAGTATACAAGGGCTCTGACATTCTGTAATGGAGTTCACACTTTTTCCCCCTTCAATTGCCTTTCCTATTCTCTGGAAATCGAATACCATTATCAGTATTTGTGGCAGCGGATTTGCAATCTGAATTAATTTGGGGTTTGGCCAGCAACTGATTCAAAACACTTTTCATGTTTTCCAAATGTAAAAAAAACCTCACTATTTTCAACTTCCACATTTTTGATTTTCCATGTAGCAAAACATTTTCTTGTTAAGAAGTGGGCTGCATAGAAATTTCAACTCTCCACTGTGCATTGCTATTCTTCCTTGCCATGTATTTCTGCTCACCTTCTGGGACAACCTACCAAGCTGCTGAATTGAATTTATAATCAGGAGAATGAGCTGACCACGCTTCAAGGAGTTCATTTCAAGCATCAGGTGTGGTTTATGTCGTGTTGGGTGTTCTGGTGTACAAACGATCCAACACGGCTGGAGATGGTGCAACTCAATTTTATTTACTACTTAACTATAACAGCACACTGCTAACTTGGGTACATGCGTTACCAGCTAATCTGTGGATCCTGTCCTATTACTATCTGGGTGAGGCACTCAGCACATGGTGAGTGTCTGAGTGGCTGGCTCTGAGCTCGATGCTCTGAGCTGGCTGCTGCTGGAATGAGCAGGAACTGTAGTGTCCCCTGTTTTTATAGTGCGTGTGCTCTCACTGGTGATTGGCTGCGATGTTATGTGTGTGTTGGTTGGTCCTACTGCATGTCCATCAGTGTGTGAGTGATTGCACCATGATATGCTGATCTAAATATCATGACAGTTTAGCTGGAAGTGCTCTTGTTTCTAGGTCAAAGTCCATGCTTTCTGGATTCAAGTCCAGCTCTGGAGATGTGAGCACGGAAATCTAGGCGGACGCTCTCAGTCATGCTGCACCGCCAGTGACGCCGTGTTTCTCAGCTGAGGTGTTAAAGCCAGGCCTGTGTCTGTCCTCTCAGTTGGATATTGTGGTGACTGTCCCTTTAAGGGCAATACTGCAGAGCAAAAGTCATGTGGTAGAGGTGACCATTTGGGTCACAGAGCGGGAAATAACCCCAGGGGGAGAAGTTCTCCAAGTGCAGAGATATTTTGGAAGTCGCTGCAAACTTGTAGCTCCTGTAGTTGATTTGTAAATAATTCCCCTTTTTGTTCTCCCAATGAAGTCTCCAAAAGTGCATCATTACAGATAGGAAAGGCTATTTTGAAGACAAGGAGGTTGTAATGATAAGTATATGTTTGTATAACTAAAGGGTTAATAATAACATCTAGCTGTAACACGACCACTAGAGGGCACCACGAGATCCACCTATAAGTATCAGCTCCCAGAGGATCTTGGTCTTTTTCAACCCAGGAATGTTTAGTAAGCAGTAGTGTATGACAGATAGCTCTCAGTATAGTTCGTATTTATAGTTGTGAATCAGTTAATACAATCATACTTAATTACTTGATTTCTAGAGATAGATCTGTAGAGTGCCGAAGTCAAATATAATCAATCGTCACTTTCATATTGAAGACTCATTGTTCCTTCAGGATCACAACATCAGTCTGTCTGCATCATCAGCAACAAGTAACGATACATATTACTAGACCCAGTAATATAACAGAGGTAAGGTTCTCTTCCCAATATTTATCCCACAGTAAACATCACAAAAAAACAGATGATTGCTATTTGTGGGACCTTGCTGTGTGAAAATTGATTGTCGCCTTCCCTGCAACATAACCGCAGCCACACTTAAATAACTTGCTTAATTGCCTGTGAAGTACTTATAACACCCTGATGTGCAAGTCTTTATGGCCTGCTCGATGGGCATATTTTTTTTCTATTCTTTCCGTTCTGGATTGACCCCTCCTTAATTTACATAGAAAGTGATGTTCAATGATATGGCATCCATTGAGTAACAAAGCATGAAGCTGTTCAAGAAGGAAAATTCCTATCTTGGTTTAACTTCAGCCATCCTTAAACAGTGATTTAACTTGTTAGAGCCTCGAGGCAAATTATCTTTCCGTTATAATCCGTGACTTTTGACAGGTATGTATGCTTTTTGATCATAGCACCATGGGATCACCTTTTGTTATTTACCATAAGATACACCTTAATAGTAATAGTCAGTTAGACATGAAATTAGGTCATTTTATCCAGTTGGGCCCAACTAATTAACTGAGTGTTATCACAATATGTCCACACAAATTTCTATTAATGACAATGGGAATGAGAGAGGCCAAGGGAAGTGAACCATAATATCCCGCACAGGTCCGACAGAGTGGGAATGCTTGTCTTTCCCGTGTTCCTTGCGGAGTACAATCTTCCCCACTAGGGGCAGGGTATCTCAATTCCCTCGAGTATATAAAGTCGGCCAGTAAGCCACCGAGCAAGCAGGAACCTGGTGTGGCATTATCATACATGTAAGAACTGCAAGGGTTAATGCAATGTCTAGATCAGCCACTAGAGGAAGCTAGATTTACAAGTATACAAGTATGCTGAGCCTTGGTGGGGGGGGAGAGAAGTGAAGGAGATAGCTAGAGTACAGACTGAAGGAAAGATAATGGGCTGAATTCTCCGCCGGCTAGATGCTCCATTTTGCCGGCAGCCCAGGTGTTTCCCGACGGCATGGGGCTGCCCCATATATGGGAAACCCCATTGACCAGCCGGCATAACGGAGCATCCCGCCTGCACGCTGAAACAGAAATATAGTGCGGCGAGGAGGAGAATCCAGCCCAGGGTGAGTGAGAGCAGATCATAGTTCATAATAGTGTAGAGATTAGTAGTAGATGAGTGTAGGTTATATGCATTTGATGGAAGTGTGAAGAGTGGAACCAACACACTGAACGAATGTGCTATTTCTTCCGGGCCAACAAAGACGAGGAGGTGCAAAGGAAGTGCTGCTTGAGGCTTTGTGTGTACCGGCAGCGCCTGTCACACAAGGACATGCTGGACCCATCATGCCGCTGAAGATTCCAGCTGAGCAGGTAGACAGTGCGGTATATTTGCCAGGTGATGGCACACCTGGTACTGTGGAAGTATGGGGGTGGACACCCGCTCCTGGTGGCCATCAAGGTGACGGTAGCCCTTACCTTTTATGCCATGGGGTTCTTCCAGGTGCTGAGGAGGGACCTGTCAGAGATCTCACAGACTTTGGTGCACAGGTGCATCCATGCCATCACAGAGGCACAGGTGTCTGGACCGTTCTGGATGGCGCTGGGAAGTTCACCCACATCGTGGCGGCCTGCTGCATCCTCCACAATATTGCGCAGCAGAGGGGCGATGTGCTGGGGGAGAAGGATGGAGCCCAGGCAGGCATAGGAGGCTGCACAACTTGTGCGCCAGGGCCAACTCGCCCAGGTCGCCCTGATCGGCTCCAGGTTCACTGACTGGGAAAGGGAGGAAACTGGCCAGGGGCACGAGAACAGCATCTCACCACCACACAGCCGCACCACCCCCTCTTCCCCCCCCCGGCCTCCCCTCACATTCAATCCCCTCTGTGATACTTACCTGCGGCGCTACGAGCTGGGGACTCTGAGTTGCCAGAAACATGGGGTCTGGTCCTTGGGATGGAGGATGGTGGCAACACGCTCTGCAATGAGCTCTGGTGCTCCGCACTATTTGACAACATCTGTCTCCTGCAAATGGTACCACTTTCCACCGTGTCTCTGGGTTATGTCTGCATTCGACTTGGCCATTCTATCACACTGTGCCATCGAATCCCTGGGGTGTCGGTGGTGGGGCTGGTCAGTTGAAAGGGATAGTGGGAAGCCCAGGACTGAGCCACCTCCCGCGCCACGTCAGCCAGCACCTGGCTAATGCCCCCGATGTTCCCAGCTATGGCCTGCTGTGACTGGGCCATACTCAGGAGCACCGCTGCAATTTCCACGTGGCTCTCACACATGGCTGCCTGTGAGGTGACAACCCTGGACCTCGGCCAGCCCGTGCAGAGAGTTCCCCAGGCCTTGGACAGGCTGAACCATCGGCAAAACCCTCGCCCCCAATGCCTCCACCGGGGACGCCACCCGTGTGATGTTGGCCTGGGTGGTACGCATAGTCAGCACCACCTCCTGCTCCTGCACGCGGTTGGTCTCCTCCACTTGCAGATGTTGGATGCTCGCCGACAACACTCATGGTTCTGCGACTGCATCTCCACGATCGACGGGACCGTCCGCTCCAGAAGGCCGAAATCCATCTGGACGGCAGCTGGTTCCTGGGGTTGGCCCGACCTCAGACTGTTGGCCCCCTCGGGAGTTCCTGCCTCCACCTCATGTACCGGATCAGCTGTGTGGTGCACATCAGAGGGTGTCCAAGGAGCCTCTTCGCTAAAGTGCCCAACTGAGGTGAGTGCCTCTGGGATAGTGGAGTGTGTTGGAGACAGCTGTGACGGGAAGACAGTGTCGACCTCAGACTCGAGCTCCGGGGTGTCCTGAATGTCGGGTTGAGGGTTGCTATCCGGGTTACTTTCCCCGTCACTGCTCGACTCACAGGGGGGCTTCGGCAGTGGCAGTGGCTGGGGGTGGGGCACACCAGATGGGCCCTCCCCATCACCAGCAGGTCCTGTAAGACACAAGACAAGATGCATGATTAGTCTGCATGCCAGGGGGTGGTGGGCGTGGTGTTGCTCTTTTTAGCTTTAGTCTATTTGCTCTGTTTACGTCACCTTTGCTCATGAGTCGCCTGGTATCTTTATGATACCGCCACGTGGTTCAAGTTCAGGTTATGATTAATAATACAGCACACCGCTTAGTAAGGATTAAAACGGTCATTTATTATATACAACAAGCAATATTAATACCCTAATACTACTTTCTATATAATAAACCTATCACTACTGGCCAATACTTAACTTAGGAAGAGCCCACCAGGTCAGGGAAACGAATGGCTTGTCCAATCAAATCTGGCCCGCGGGATTCAAAAGGCTGCTACAGGTCGGTGGCTAGGTGTCTCTACCGGATAGCGATCGTTGGATTCAAACTTACAGTTGCCGGTGGCTGGTCTTGCGAAGGTCTCGAGCAGGCGAAGATGAGAGAGAGATCTGAACTTGGACCTTCACTTTTATAGGGCCCAGGGGCTTCCCGCCTCCCGGGGCGGTCCTTGACCCGAGTCCCAAGTGATTGGATTCTGTCCCCAATCTCTGGGGTCGATGTGTCCAATGGTGAGGCGATTCCTCGATCGGGGGGTGGTCGCTCACCTGTCTTTGTTTCGGCCACTGCAGGCGCCGACAGGTCTGGCCCGGTATTCAATTGCTAATATGTTGCAATTGTTCCCGGGGATAGCCGATTTAACTGTGGATGTCTGAATAGATTAGCTGCAAACAGTCCTGAATGCAACTGCGGATACCTGGGTTGATGGGCTGTTGATAGCCCTGAGTATCGATCTGGGCTACCTTCCCAGAGCTGAATATGCAAAAACTGTCTGCAGCTGCCTGCTTGTGTCTTCTTGGCTGCTTTTCCCAGCAGTCTTTCGGGTTAGCCGTTTTAAACTGGGTTTTGGCCAGATTAATCGGAACGCAGCCATTTTACATGGCTACAGTGGCATGAGAGAGGATGGTGTGGCAGTGAGGGCGAGGGCAATGCTGAGGGTGAGGGTGGTGTGCAAGTGAGGGTGGTGTGGGGATGTGAGTGATGTTGAGGATGAGGCTGGTGTGGCGGTGATCATTGTGTGAGGGTGGGGTTGAGTGTGAGGGTGGTCTAGGGGGGTTGACACACATATTACGGGGAAGCGCAACTAAGCGCGGTCTCACTTCTTTGCCCATGGCCAATCAATGACCTGCCAATCCCCACTCAATGACCTCCCTTTCCTCCGAGCTGCTGACCACGTCCAGGGCCCTCTGCTCTGCCATGGTGAGGGGCCGCAGATCCGGCCGTCCCCTTCCAAAGTTCTCCCATTCCTGGCGGTTATGGGTGACATTCTCCTGGGGGGGGGATAAACCCACAGTTAGACAGTTCGGCGCACGTAGCCCAGGCGGTGGGTATCTGGTGGCCTCAGTGGCCAGGGCACTTGGCTATTGGGGCCGGTATGGGTGCCGGCATGTGGTGCAGGGTGGGCGTTTGGCCGCCCTCCGGATGGGCAGGGAGAATCGGGTTACGGGTGTGCGGGATGGGGGTTAGTGCCAAGAGCGGAGTGCTGCCCACTCATCCTGGCCGCCCTGAGGAGGTCGTGCAGTTTTTTTCGGCACTGCTGGCCGGTCCAGACCACATCTGCCACCTGTGCCCAGGCACGGTGAATGGCGGCAGCTGGAAACCTCCTTTCTGGCCGGGGTAAAGTGTCAACCGTCTCTCCTCCACCGCGTCCAGGTGAATTCACGTTGGTGAATCTTAGGGCTGCTCTCCCTTCTGCCATCTTCTTGCCTGGGATGTTGTGTGTGGGGAATGAAGTGCGGCTGCAGCTTGTCAGCCTCCTGAGTGTCAATCTCGGCGAATCCGGCACCGTTCCTCAGTAGAATCGATTGTGTTCCACCAGGCACTGGTGTTTAACAGTCCCCCTTAACAGTCGCTGAATGGGTCCAGGTGTGGCGCAGTTTTGCTGTTGTAGAACTCCACACATCCTGCGCCGGTGTCAACACTTAGTCTGAGGAACGGAGATTCCAGCCCTCGCTCTTGACGCCAGGACTTAATCGGTGTTCTACGGCAACAAAATCGGCGGCATTCACGGACCAATTCATCAACCGTTAATGGGCTGGCACCGGTGCCACGTGGAACACAAATGATTCCAATGAAAAATACTGTCTGATTCGCCGGAGTCAAGAGAGACATTCGAGAGGCTGCCAAAATGCAGCTGCATATTCGCATTCCACTCCCCACACACACCATCCCAGCCAACAAGATGACAGCAAGGACTGCTGCACCGCTGAAAACGCGACCCTGTTGGATGTCATGGAGGAGAGGCAGGCCACTCTGTATCCTGGGGTGGGGAGGAGGTTGCCACCCGCTGCCTTGTACCGGGCCTGGGCGCAGGTGGGAGAGGTTGTGAGCGCTGTGGGTAACATGGCCAAAACTGGTGCTGTAAAAACTGCATGACCCCCTCAGGGCAGCCAGGGTGAGTGGGCAGCACTGTGGCCCTGGCCCCAGACCCACACACCTGCAACACCCCCCTCACCCCCACCCTCGGCCCTACCCAAGGCGACCAAACCCCCATCATGCACCACCTGCCAGAACCCATACTCGCCGCCATGGCTGGGTGCCCTGCCCACGAAGGCCACCATCCCCTGTGCTGCATGCGTATGACTGTCTAACACGGTGCGTTTTCTTCCTCTCCCACCCCGCCGCCTGGAGAAGTCGGCCCATAACTGTCGTGAGAGAGAGAAAATCGAGGGGGATCACAGACCTGCAGCCCCACACCGCAGCTGAACAGCGAGCACTGGACTTGATCAGTGGTCCCGGACAGAAAGGGCAATCACCAAGGTGGAGATCGGCATCGGCCGAGCGAGTGAGACCCCGCTGGGTTTCAGTTCCCAATGGCACGCATGTCAGCACCCCCACACGCACCAACACACCTCCACCCCCACCACCCCCTCCCCCCGCACACCCCGGTCCCACAGGGTCCCTTCCACCACCCACACACATTCGCCCCCCCACAGTGCCCCCTCCATCACCACCGCCCCCACTATCCCAGACCATCCCTCCCCCACATTGCCCCTTCCGCTGCCACCACCACCCGTTACCCCAACCAATCATGCTGCTTGTCTTGTGTCTTGCAGGATCACCCGCCGATGAGGCGAGCCATTCTTGGAGCCCCCCACCGACAACTCCAACCAAAACCCCAGGAGGAGAGCAGCGAGGAGGAGGAGGACACTGACACTGACAGGAGCCCTCGAAACGCAGCCGGAGCCATCCCGGAACACCAGGCCGGGGACAGAGCCAGGGACTGCTGACGAGATGTCGGCAACCTTCCAGCTGGTACTCGTTGCAGGTGTAGTTGGAGGAGTTGTAACGCCTGCAGGAGCAGGAGGTTGTGCCTACCATTCGTGCCACCCAGGCCAACACCGCATGGGTAGCGTCTGTGGTGGGGTCCTTGGGACGAAGGTTTCAGCCATGGGTCAAGATGTCCCACTCTGTACAGAGGTGGCCGAGGCCCAGGATGGGCTTCCCTATCACAGGCAACCATGTACCAGGGCCACCTGGAAATTGCAGTGGCGCTCCAGAGCATGGCCCAGTCACAGTGGGTCATGGCTGATGGCGTCAGCGGCATTGCTTGGGTGCTGGTTAACGGGGCACTATCCCAAAGGAAGGTGGCGCAGTCTCTGGCTGATGTGGCGCACACCAAGATGGTGTATATATTTACAGGTCATGATGGTGAGTGATTTGGAGGGGAACCTCCAGGTGGTGCTATTCCCATGTATCTGCTGCTCTTTTCCTTCTAGATGGTTGTGGTCGTGGGTTTGGAGGGTGCTGCCTAAGGAGGCTCTTTGAGTTCCTGCAGTGCTTTTGTAGATTGTACACACGGCTGTAACTGTGCGCCGTGGTGGAGGGTGTGAATGGTTGTGGAAGGTGTGCCAATCAGTAGGCTGCTTTATCGTGGATGGTGTTGAGCTTCTTGAGTGTTGTTGGAGCTGCACTCATCCAGGCAAGTGGGGAGTACCCCATCACACTCCTGACTTGTGCCTTGTTTGGTGCAGGACAGTCTTTGGGGAGTCAGGGGGTGAGTTACTCGCTGCAGGATTCCTAGCCTCTGACCAGCTCTTGTCGCCACATTATGGTCGTTGACTGGCACTTGCGTGGCGCGAATGTCACTTGTCAGCCCAAGCCTGGATATTGTCCAGGTCTTCCTGCATTTGCACATGGACTGCTTCAGTGTCTGAGGAGACGCGAATGGTACTGAACGTTGTGCAATCATCAGCCAACATCCCCACATCTGACTTTATGTTAGAAGGAAGGTCATTGATGAAGCAGCTGAAGATGGTTGGGCCGAGGCCACTATCCTGAGGAACTAATGTAATGATGTCCTGGGACAGAGATGACTGACCTCCAACAATCACAACCATCTTCTTTTAATAAATAATAATCTTTATTATTGTCACAAGTAGGCTTACATTCACACAGCAATGAAGTTACTGTGAAAATCCCCTAGGCGCCACATTCCGGCGCCTGTTCAGGTACACAGAGAGAATTCAGAATGTCCAATGCACCTAACAGCACGTCTTTCGGGATTTGCGGGAGGAAGCCGGAGCACCCGGAGGAAACCCACGCAGACACAGGAGAACGTGAAGACTCCGCACAGACAGTGACCCAAGCAGGAATCGATCTGGGGACCTTGGCCCTCTGAAACAACAATGCTAAGCACTGTGCTACCATTGGCTAGCTGAAAGAAGACAGAGGGTGGTGGTTGATGGGAAATGTTCAGAATGGAGTACAGTCACAAGTGGAGTACCACAAGGATCTGTTCTGGGGCCGTTGCTGTTTGTCATTTTTATCAATGACCTAGAGGAAGGCGCAGAAGGGTGGGTGAGTAAATTTGCAGACGATACTAAAGTCGGTGGTGTTGTCGATAGTGTGGAAGGATGTAGCAGGTTACAGAGGGATATAGATAAGCTGCAGAGCTGGGCTGAGAGGTGGCAAATGGAGTTTAAGGTAGAGAAGTGTGAGGTGATTCACTTTGGAAGGAATAACAGGAATGCGGAATATTTGGCTAATGGTAAAGTTCTTGAAAGTGTGGATGAGCAGAGGGATCTAGGTGTCCATGTACATAGATCCCTGAAAGTTGCCACCCAGGTTGATAGGGTTGTGAAGAAGGCCTATGGAGTGTTGGCCTTTATTGGTAGAGGGATTGAGTTCCGGAGTCGGGAGGTCATGTTGCAGCTGTACAGAACTCTGGTACGGCCGCATTTGGAGTATTGCGTACAGTTCTGGTCACCGCATTATAGGAAGGACGTGGAGGCTTTGGAGCGGGTGCAGAGGAGATTTACCAGGATGTTGCCTGGTATGGAGGGAAAATCTTATGAGGAAAGGCTGACGGACTTGAGGTTGTTTTCGTTGGAGAGAAGAAGGTTAAGAGGAGACTTAATAGAGGCATACAAAATGATCAGGGGGTTGGATAGGGTGGACAGTGAGAGCCTTCTCCCGCGGATGGATATGGCTGGCACGAGGGGACATAACTTTAAACTGAGGGGTAATCGATATAGGACAGAGGTCAGAGGTAGGTTCTTTACGCAAAGAGTAGTGAGGCCGTGGAATGCCCTACCTGCTACAGTAGTGAACTCGCCAACATTGAGGGCATTTAAAAGTTTATTGGATAAACATATGGATGATAATGGCATAGTGTAGGTTAGATGGCTTTTGTTTCGGTGCAACATCGTGGGCCGAAGGGCCTGTACTGCGCTGTATTGTTAAAAAAAAAAAAATGATAGTTATGACTCCAACCCGAACAGGAGAGTTTGCCTCCTGGTTCACATTAACTTCAGCTTAGCTTGGGCTCCTTGATGCCATACACAATCAAATGTTGCCTTGGTGTCAAGAGCAGTCACTCTCAACTCACCTCAATCCACCTAACCTGCACATCTTTGGATTGTGGAGTGAAACTCACGAAGACACGGGTAGAATGTACAAACTCCAAGCAGAAAGTGACCCAGAGCCGGGATTGAACCCAAGTCCTCAGCGCCGTAGGCAGCAGTGCTAACCACTGCATCATCATGCTGCCCTCGAGTGAGCAGTTTATTGGTAATCTCAATGACTCCTTCCATCCCTTTACTGATGATTGTGAGTCGACTGATAGGGCCGTAATTGGCCAGGTTAAATTTGTCTTGTATTTTGCATACAGGACATACCTGGGCAATTTTTCACATTGCCGAGTAGATTCCAGTGCTTTAGCTGCACTGGAACAGCTTGGCCAGGGGTGCGGCAAGTTCTGGAGCACAAGTCTTCAGTACTATTGCTGGAATATTGTCAGGGCCCGTAGCCCTTGCGGTATCAATGCCTTCAGTTTTCTCTTGATATCATGTGGGGTGAATCGAATTGGCTGAAGACAGGCATCTGTAATGCTGGGGACCTCTGGAGGAGACCGAGATTGATCATCCAGTCGGCACTTCTGGCTGAAGATTGTTGCGAATTCTTCAGCCTTGTCTTTTGCACATATGTGCTGGGCTCCTCCATCATTGAGGATGGGGATATTTGTGGAGCATCCTCCTCCAGTAAGTTGTTTAATTGCCCACCACCATTCACAACTGTCTTGGCCTAAACATTGAGGACACCATCAACATCCTGGGGGCAATTGTCATTGACCAGAAGCTTAACTGGACCATCTGTATAAATACTGCGGCTACAAGAGCACGTCAAAGACTGGGAATTCAATGATGAGTAACTCACCTCACGACAAAACACAATTCATGGGCGGCATGTGGTGCAGTGGTTAGCACTGGGACTGGGGCGCTGAGGTGCCGGGTTCAAATCCCAACCCTAGGTCACTGTCCGTGTGGAGTCTGCACATTCTCCCCGTATCTGCGTGAGTTTCACCCCCACAACCCAAAGATGTGCAGGTTAGGTGGATTGGCCACGCTAAATTGCCCCTTAATTGGAGAGAAAATATTGGGTACTCTAAATATTTTTTTTTAAATACGCAACTCATGAGTATGATGGAATACTGTCTCCTTGCCTGGGATGGAGTGCAGCTCCAACAAGATTTAAGAAGACAACACCATCCAAGACAATAAGTAGACAATTTGATTGGTCCCTCATTCACTGCATTCAACCTTCACTCCCTCCAGTATCACTCCCTACAGTGTCAGTATCTGTAAAATAAACTGCAGCAACTCAACAAAGCTCCCATCACCTCTGCCGCCAAGAAGGACAAGGATCGCAGACACTTGGGAGCACCATCACATGCAGGCTCTCCTCCAGGTTACTCACCATCCTGACTTGGAACTATAATTGCTGTCCCTTCACTGTCACCAGGTCTAAAACCTGGAACTCTACCACTCCCCCCCCCCCCCACCTCCCTCCCCCGCCACTGTGGGTGTATCTCCAACACATGGACTGCAGTGGTGCAAAATGGCCACCTTCTCAAGGGCAATTAGCGACGGGTAATAAACGCTGGCCTTGTCAGCGAGGATCGCATCCAATAATGCAATAAATAGAAATCATGCATGCTTTGGATCTCGTGGGGTTTCAGTGGGAGTTTTAAAAAGTAACAGGGAAATGCTTTTTCAGAGCAATCTAAGAATGTCACTTGCCGCAAATGTAAGTCGCAAAAACATCCTCCCACCTCAACACACATTCAATAGAATATATGTAAAAATCTACAGATCATTTATCCCTCACAAGTTATGTCTTG
The DNA here is from genome assembly GCF_047496885.1 of Scyliorhinus torazame. Lineage (NCBI taxonomy): Eukaryota > Metazoa > Chordata > Chondrichthyes > Carcharhiniformes > Scyliorhinidae > Scyliorhinus > Scyliorhinus torazame. The sequence continues at coordinate 297,059,853 of NC_092712.1, forward strand.
AGATGCTTTTGAACATTTGCCTTGTTTGGGCAGAAATTATGCAACTGCCCTGATCAGATTATTTTATCATTAAAAATTAAGATTAAAATATTTGTGTGAACCCTTTGGCTGTGTGAACGTCTTCAGTTCATTATTGCACTCAGTATGTCATGAGTGGGTAGCACTATCTATCACCTCTGAATCAGAATGATGTGGGTTCAAATGAAAACAGAGAATGCTGATACTCACTTGCTCTGGTAGCATTTCTGAAGAGGGAAACAAGAGTTAAGGGGCTGAATTATTACTTGCGCTGAATTTCCTAGGACCCACATTCCCAGCTAAAAGGTTGTGGGGGAGCCCACCAAGGGAAATGTCAGCTGTCCAGCCATAGCCATTTGATTGCCAATGGGGTGGAGGCAGGACTCTTAGATCATGAAGTCGCAGCTCAGAGATCTGCCAGCTAATCAGAGGCTAGCAGCTGCCCAGCATTTTGTGACAGAGGTGTGCAGCATGGATACCATTCGGGGGGGTCTCGCCAGATGCCAAGCTGACAGACCCTGGCAAGAAGGAAAATGGTGGTGAGAGGGTGGAGTTTGAGGAGACATGAGGGAGGGGGGGGTGGGTAACAGGGGTGACCACAGGGTGGGCCGTGGGGTCGGGGTGATCCCCCACGGGACCGAGGTATCCAGGCATGGACGATATTGCCACAGCCTGCAAGGCAGCCACCTTGCTGTGGACTTCAATGACTGCCCACCATGGCCCGTGGTGATATCGGCCATATGGGTGCCCCCAACCCACCACCTCTCAGACCCTAGCCCACATCCTCCACCCCATCAACCTGCACCCGACCCTCCAGCCACCACCCCCGCACCCCCATACAAACACTCCCACACACCAACCTCCGGCCCACCATATGCCCCCCCCCCCCACCAACTGGCCGCCATCCACTGGCAGGACAACATGCGGCTCACTCAAGGGTACAATAACCTCTGCAGGAGGGTGCGCGGAATATTGGCAGCTCTAGGCATCTGGCTGCAATAATGGGCGCCAGAGCCAGGGGACTTGTCTGGGATCTTACAGACTTCGGTGCACAGGTGCATGCGCACCGTAATAGGGGACCTGTATGCACGATCAGCACAACATATCGAATTGAATGTGGACCGAGTCCACCAGGATGCGCGGGCAGTGGGGTTCGCTGTCATCGCCAAGATGCCTTTGGTCCGCAGAGTGATCGAAGGGATGCATGTCGTCCTGGGAACACAGGCCCATGAGAGGCTGATCTTCACAAACTGAAAGGGGTTCCACTCTATGACGTGCAGCCGGTGTGTGACCATGAGATGCACGTGATGCATGTTTGCTCCTAGGGTCATGGCTGATGACACCTATTCGAAGGCCACAGACTTTAGGCCATCGAGTGGTAGTTCGGCATTCTGAAAATGCGGTTCAGGTGCCATGAACGCTCTGGAGGGTCCCTGCAGTATAACACTCGGAGAGTCACCGCACATCGTGGTGGCCTGCTGCATCTTCGACAACAGAGGGGCGACGTGCTGGAGGAGGAGGATAAACGGCAGGCCTCATCCGACAAGGAGGGCACGGGGGAGGAGGGGGAGGATGGACAGGACATGGGGCCCGGGAAGGCAGTTTTCCCCACAGTAACCACCCACGGGCAATGTCACCCCCCCCACACACATGTGAGGACACCCCACTATTGGGGTGCTGAGGGCCCACCCTTTTCAGGCCACCTGATGCCCCCTTTTGGGCCCCTCTCTTTCAGGGCCCCCACCCTTCAACCTCCCCCCCACCCTTCAACCCCCCCACCCCTCTCCCCCACCACCCTTCAACCCCCCCCACCCCTCTCCCCCCCCACCCTTCAACCCCCCACCACCTCTCTCCCCCCCTCCCCCCCCACACCCCCCCCCCACACCCCCCCACCACTCCCGTCATGCCCCCAATAAGCTTAACCCAATAAAAAGGAGCCTTTACCGCAATTAGAACCAAGAAATTAGATTTCTGGTGCGCTGAGGCATAGAAGAGACGACATCCAGCTCCATTCTAACCTGGTAATGACCATGAGTGAGAATTAGAGAATGAACAAGCTCAATAGCACACAAGACACAAGGTGAATATCAGAGTGAGAGGGGAGCTATTGTCATCTTTTTCTGCAAACCTCTTAAAATGACATTCTTTTGGGGCGAAGGCACCCTATTTAATCCTCATTACTTTGACAAGTTTTATTTCGACATTGATCTCTCAATCTGTCGGATAAAAGTGGGTACAGTGGCGACAACATGGGCTATGCCGTACCACAGCTTAATGCTGACCAAGAAATACCCCGAATTTCTCTGTTTGTCAACATCAGGAACCGTGTCAAGGCAGCACGCTGAATTAGCTTCAATCCATAATCAATGAGCCGGAAATCAAATACTTATGATGCCAGGTTATCCCTGAAAACAGATTAATACCAACAACTTTGTATTTGTATGGTGTGTTTTAGAAAGAACAAATATGCTGAGGGGCTTGTGACTGTGTCACGGTGTGCATCCTTATTGCTCACTCCTGTGACAAACATCATTTCACTGTCAGCCTTGATTGGACATTTTACATGGCAGACAGCAGTAATCTGAAAGCGATTGGAATAGATGATAATTTGACATATTTCACTACAGGTCTTGGTGATGTGACAAAAATATCATCAATCTCCATAAGCACAGCCTATTATTATCTTCCTATTTGTAAAATACTGCACAATAATGATGAAAATTTAAAGGGGATACATGAAGAAGCCATGGAAGAAAAGGATTGGGAAATCACAGCATCATGTCTGATCTATTAATAGAATGATCACTTGATTGGAGCATGCTGGAATGCTGATTAGAATCAAATCGTTTAAATTTATTCCCTCATCTCTTTTCATCCACTCAAAATGATCTTATTATCTGCCACTAATTCATCTTTTTCTCACATGCATACTCCTTAAGTGTTGTCATGCTGAGCGGGTGATTGTTAACGAAGTGTGTTTTGAGCTATTTGCCTCACAGATGTCAGATTTCTGCTTTGAAGTTCCTGTTTATTGAAGGGAGAAAATGGCAGGTGATTTGGAGCAGTTCTCTGACTGAACATACCAAATAATAAATCACAAATTGTTGACGAGCAGATGAATAATGTTGCCTGATGTTGAAGTGATTTCAGGAGGGTGTTTTTGGTAGCCCGGTGGTTAGCACTGCTGCCTCACGGCGCCAGAGGCCCGGGTTCGATTCCGACCTTGGGCAACTATCTGTGTGGAGCTTGCAGACCAACCCCGCGTCTGCGTGTGTTTCCTCCAGGTGCTCTGGTTTCCTCCCACAGTTCAAACATGTGCAGTTTAAGCGGATTGGCCTTGCTAAATAGCCCCTTAGTGTCCAAAGGTTAGGTGGGGTTACAGGGATAGGGCGGAATAGTGGGCCTGGGTAGGGTGCTCTTTTGGAGTGTCGCTGCACACTTGATGGGCCAAATGGCCTCCATCTGCACCGTAACGATTCTAAGATCTATGAACTTTGTAAGAAGATGAATTATTGATTATACCAAGTGTGTACATTAATCAGCATTGATTCACCTCAGTGGCTGGTTCCACTCTATCCCCATATCATTGATACTAGCTTTGGAAGAACTAAAGGGGAATTCTTCTCAAGTCCTTGTCAATATTTATCTCTTGACCAATACCATTCATTATCACGTTGCTGTTTGTGGGAGCTTGCGGCCTACAAATTAACAGCACGTTTCCTACAGTACAACAGAGACTACACTTCGAGAGAAGTTCATTGTAACTGTAAAATGCTTTTGGATGTCCTGAGGTTATGAAAGATGCTATATCAGTACAAGTCTCTTATTGTGACACTTGAGGGGCCCAAGGCTGGGTGTCCCTCAGGCGTTCGATTTTGTTAGCGCTGTGGAAGAATAGGTTCACACCAAACATGTGACCAACAGCAACCTGCATTTGCATGCAACGCCTCGACTGCAAAGAAACATCCCAAAGTGCTTCATGGATGTGTGAACATAAAATCGGGCTGCGGGAGATGTCAGCAGCTATAATAAAAAGCTTGGTCGAGAAGTGGATTTTAATGCCGGCCCTAAAGGAAGAACAGGAAATGCAGCAAATTCTAGACTGTGAGGGTCAAGTGGCTGAAGACACAGTTGCCAATAGTGCGAGGAAAGAGAAAATTTAGGAGATCAGAATTAAAGGAACGGAGGTACCACTAATCCGATTTTGAGCTTAACTCTAGCTGAATTTATCTGACTGCTATTTCTTTCTGTTCTCAGCCTCCACTACCGATAACACCATTTCTGGGGTCAAGGACTTTGCATATTAGGGATAGGGTCCATAGTTTTCAGAGGTAGGCCTGCTTTGAGGGACATAGGGCAGAATTGTCCCCAAAATCGTCAATGTATGATTTTGGGTGGAAATAGTGGCATTTGGCATGTCGATGCCAATGGTGTATTTTTTCCTCCATATTGTTCGGCACTCATTAGAAAAATGAACAGGTGTGGGTTTTATGTGAGGTCTATGGTGGGACAGCCCCTAATTTACCTGCCTCCCATGACCTCAGAGATTCAGTAGTCCAGGCACCCCTGCACAGAGCCAGCACTCCTGCAAAAAGAAGCTTCTGGGAACCCTTGGCTGCCAAAGCCAAGCAGCATGCTGCCCCTAAATCCAGCGACACCTCTTTCAAGTGCCTCTAGATGAAGTGGATGGCCACTGTGATGTCCCCTACCGTTGCTCTCGGTGAAGGCCGTCAAACAAGAACACCAATCCACCATGGGAGGCAGTGTCAGTGGTGCTCAGTGCCAGCGCCCTCCACAAGAGGACAGCCATCCAGTGCCATAAAAGGATGAATGACCTCCATTTGGCCAGGGCAAGTCACTCTTCTCATCACTCTCAGCTCACACACTCAGACTCATCAGGTATCCACAGGGATCTCACTCAATGCCAGCTCAAGGAACACCTCCACCCATTCTCCTGCATACATCTTCATCTGCCCTGCGGATCATGTCTTCATCCTGCCCTTGGCCCCACTCACCACCCACACATGCCAGGCATTCTTATCATGTGGCCTGACAGGCATCCTGCTTACACTCCCTCTTTATTCATTCAGGACAAGCTGGCTCACTACAAAAGAAAGAGATCCCAGACTAGTGGGGGAATGGTTGAACACAAGGTCCTCACAGACTTTGAAGAGAGCACGATTAAGCTGGCCAGTGAGGATGTGGACTGTTTGTGTGCTGACGATGAGTTTGGTAGCACTGAACCAAATGAGAATCCAACACTGTAGCATCCATCAAACAATCATATTATGAGTGACGTCTCCCGACATCACAGCACTGAGTGGTGGCAGCTTCGACCATTTGACTGCATCCTGGACTCTCATTTCAGGCGAATGCATTGTACTAACCTGCACTCCAAGACCTTGCTCTTTGCTTCTATCATGAAGGGCATTTGTCAATGTGAACTTTACCATAAAGCGAGAGATTAAGAGTGCACCCCTTGGTCAGTGCTTCATGGCCACCTTTCTAAGGGGATCCTGCCTCCCTAGTCACCCAGTGGTTCTGACGAACCATAGCACTCATTAGTTTTGGAAGTCTGTACATGAGAGGTTAAATGTAGAGCAGCAACCATTGGCGCTCTCAGAATATAGTGTGCTGAGTGGACAATTGGTTGAATAGCCGGATTCCAAACATGTCAATTGAGCTCAATCTAAATGGTCTCATCTGTAAAAGTGCTCAACTTTGACATGTTTTTACATTTGCCTGGCTGTTTCCTTCACATAGTCGGGTGGAGGGGAAGTGATGATTGTGCCTGCATTTACATCACCCGGCAACACGTCTAGGGCTTTATTGGGATATTTTCCAGTTGCACATCCGAACACGCTCACCCTGGCCAGTTGTGGAAAATCCCATCCAGAGAATGGGGCAGGAGAACTCCGCGATTTGCTTCAGTGTTGCACAGCCTCTACACTTGCCCTTCCCAAAAGCAATTTAGTATGTGCAATCGTAAGCCTGGGATTGAATTAATTTAAACAGTTAGTCAGCTAACTGGTCAGCTTTCACAACTTGTTTAGTTAAGCAAACTCATTCTCTAAACTTCAGTGAATTGATAATTCCCATTCAGCAATAATTAGAGCGGAAAAGAATCATTCAGGGTAAGTTGGAGGGCCGAAGGGCCTGTTCCTGTGCTGTACATTTCTTTGTTCAACTGTGCTGAATTCCAAATCTTCTTTCTTCATTTCAGATAACTCCACAGTCTTTCTCCCCATTCTATCTCCCAAACCTCATCCTGTCCCAAGTATCAACACAAGTCCTCTATATTTCTGATTCCCAGCTCTCATGCAAATCCCCATCACTCCATGCAACCGTCTATAGCAGAACCATGTCTCGAAAGAGACCTCAAAATAATAACTTCGCCCAAACTGTCGTCAGATTTATTTCATGCGTTCTTGGGGTTCAGGAAATTAGCGCCCAAAATTATAATAATAATAATATTGGCCTCCATTTGGCCAATAAAGTGAGAACGACAAGAATCAATTTGTACCCCGTATGGCATTGAACGTTTTATTGCTCCATGACAATTAAAAGGTTATTAATTCCAATGCTAAATTTATGGAGCCAGTGGCTTAAGGAATGCTGCTAATGTACAATCTATTATACTTCTTCTATTAACTTATTTTAATATTAACTAATGACTTACCTCAGTAATTAATGTCAAAATGAACTGTTGTCATCTCCACACAAGTTTCATGAACATACGAACATACATATGAATTAGGAACAGAAGTACGCCATTTGGGTCCTCAAACCTGTTCCACCATTTGATAAGATCATTACTGATTTGATTGTATTTCAAGTTCTACATTCCCTCCCATCTACTCCCCGGTAACTTCGAATTTCCTTGCCTAACAAGAATCCATCGGCCTCCATCTTAGAAACACATCTTCAATTTTTTAACTTCTTGCTTGGGGCGGCATGGTGGTGCAGTGGTTAGCACTGCTGCCTCACGGCACCGAGGACCCAGGTTGAATCCTGGCCCGGGTCACTATCTGTGTGGAGTTTGCACAGTCTCCCGTGTCTGCGTGGGTCTCAACCACACAACCTAAAGGTATGCAGGGTAGGTGCACTAAATTGCCCCTTAATTGGAAACAAACGAATTAGGTACTCTAAATTTATTGAAAAAAACTTCTTACCTTTCTCATGAGTTTGAATGTCTTTGTTAAGTCATTCTGCACCAAATGGTGTGTACCAATTTCATGGCATGAAACGTTGTTTTTATAAATTTAGAGTACCCAATTATGGGCAGCACGGTAGCATTGTGGATAGGACAATTGCTTCACAGCTCCAGGGTCCCAGGTTCGATTCCCGGCTTGGGTCACTGTCTGTGCGGAGTCTGCACATCCTCCCCGTGTGTGCGTGGTTTCCTCCGGGTGCCCCGGTTTCCTCCCATAGTCCAAAGATGTTCAGGTTAAGTGGATTGGCCATGATAAATTGCCCTAAGTGTCCAAAGTTGCCCTGAAGCGTTGGGTGGGGTTACTGGGTTATGGGGATAGGGTGGTGTGGGCTTGGGTAGGGTGCTCTTTCCAAGAGCCGGTGCAGACTCGATGGGCCAAATGGCCTTCTTCTGCACTGTAAATTCTATGAATTATTTTTTTTTCCAATTGAGGGACAATTTAGCATGGCCAATTCACCTACCCTGCACACCTTTGGGTTGTGGGGGTGAAACCCACACAGGCACGGGGAGAATGTGCAAACTCCACACGGACAGTGATCCAGGTCCGGGACTCCAACCCAGGTCCTCAGCGCTGCAGTCCCAGTGCTAGCCACTGCGCCACGTGCCGCCCCACATGGCATGAAACTTAAAGGAATTTGAATTTAATGCTCAGAAGTCTCAACGGACAGAAAAAAAAGTTGTGGTAAACCCACTGTACCGCATTTTCTTTATCAATCTTACTGATCTGCTGACTATCCCAAATGTTTAGAAGTGCAGTCTTTCTACCAAGTCTTAAAAACAAATTAAAACTGATTGCCTGAATCTCTATAGGGTTGAAATTATGCTTTGTGATACCCAGCAATAAATGTGTGAATAGTTTGGTGTGCTGCTGCTGTACTGTGGTGTGGTTTTGAAAGCCTTGAACTTTACCAGGAATTTCTTTGCTGAAAACGTGTTAACATTGCTTACGGAACCTAACATCGAAAACAATGTTGCCGACACTGACACCATATTCAGTGACACAGAGGACCCTGTTAAAGCACCTTATCCTATAATCTCACAAAATTAATTTTCATCTCTTAAAGTAAGTAGGCCAGTAAGTAGACCCTTCAAATTATCGCAGGGTACATAAAACAAAGAACATACAGTGCAGAAGGAGGCCATTCGGCCCATCAAGTCTGCACCGACCAACTTAAGCCCTCACTTCCATCCTATCCCCGTAACCCCATCACCCCTCCAAACCTTTTTGGTCACTAAGGGCAATTTATCATGGCCAATCCATCTAACCTGCACGTCTTTGGAATGTGGGAGGAAACCGGAGCACCCGGAGGAAACCCACGCAGACAACGTGCAGACTCCGCACAGGCAGTGACACAGCGGGGAATCGAACCAGGGACCCTGGTGCTGTGAAGCCACAGTGCTATCCCCTTGTGCTATCGTGCTGCCCACGCGTGGAATAGGTACAGATCACACTCAGCAATCTAGTGTAATCTGTGTATGGGAGTTAATAATCTGCCCTTGTGCTCAAAGAACTGTTGCTCCTGTCAGTTGGCTATGCATTAAGGCAGGTTTATGTATTTGGAGATTTATGGTCAGCACTAAAGCTCTTGGAAAAAAAAAGAATCATTCAGGGTAAGTGGCTGATATCTTTACACTGCACACAGGTCCACCTAAAAGCAAATCTGATAAGTAGCTGACAGTAATTCTTATCCATGATTTTTCCACTCCTCATTTTACAGCACTAAATTCCTTGTAACATAAAAATAGAGCAGAAGCTGAATCAGTCACATCACTCAAAAAGTAATTCTGCAATCCTTTGGCTGGAACAACTCTGAACTGGGTAGCGATGAGAAGCGATAACCCTCTACCAATAAAAAAAAACAATCCACCAAATGGTTCAGAATTCTGTCCAAACCTCTTGGAAAGGCAATAATACAATCACAGATATCTGCAGCCCAATGCCATTCAACCCATTCTTCGTCTCTTTGGTAGAATAATCCAAAATTGATCACCCTACCCTGGTTTCCATTTACCAAAGCACAATATCTTACTCTGTTTCATATATTATCCAATTGTCCCTCAAAAGATGCCCGAGCCAGTCTATGCACTGAAGTATACACTGGCCTTGATAATATGGAGTGTTTTTTCTAATTCATTGATGGGATGTGGGCATCACTGCCTGGCCAATATTTATTGCCCAACACACCACGTGGGCACTCAAAACATACATTAGCACTCGTTAACATATCATTAACGGGCCCAACCCAGTAGTTTCCGGCCACCCACGATGCTCCACCTCCACCAGGTGGAATGATGCCAGCGAGGTTCACTTGTGGTATTTAGAAACGTGGTCCGGGCGCCCTGGCTGCTGAGGGAGAGAGGGGAGGTAAGAAAAGTTTCCAAAGGCGGAACGGTGGGCTGGCAGTTGTGCTGCTGGCTGGGGGCCGTCTGCCAGGGCCGGAGGGAGTAGCGAGGGCGACCAGGACCAGACCGGGCTGTCCGGGTACGGACCGCCATTGCCACAGTCCGCAAGGCAGCCACCTTGCTGCGCTCACCGTTGAATGCTCACTGTGCCCCGTAAATGTGCAGAGCGCCACTAGCCGTAAGGGTGCTCTCTCCATCCCCTAGCCACCAGCCTAATAACCCTCAGACCCCAGCCACACCACCAACGGAATGGGCATGGTCCAACGCAGACAGTTGCCCACCAGGTTCCGGTCCTCCTCACTACACCCATCCGAGGAGCTGCCCACGTAGCGCGAGTGCTGGCCCATTAATATGTCCTCAATAACTCTGGTGGTCGCACCCCCATTGGGACCGTGGAACACCTCCAATTCAGTCCCGGCGTCAGCACTTAGTCTCTCGAACAGAGAATCCCGCCTCCAGTCTTTGACCTGCTCTTGTAGCCACAGTATTTATCTGACTAGTCAAGTTCAGTTTCTATCACACTTCTCCTCGCAGTAACAGTTTATGATTGATAGTGAGGGCCCTCATTGACAGAACACCCCATGCTGTTTGTCAGGCAGGTTGCCTTTTCCACTCTCATATGCAAACAGAAAACTATTGAGTAAACTCACAGGATAGGCATTTGGAGGAGGAGCAAATATAATTAAATTAAATGTAAAACAAAGTGAAGAATGAATACTTCAACTTGTTCAAAGAAGAGAATGAAATGACATAGAAAATATGTAACCCTCGCAAAAGCCCATAATGTGCTGACTGTTTGTTTAATTGAATGGAAATCACCAACTGGTGGGCGAAGAGGATAAAGATTCACTTCCCTTTGTTTCATTGAGGAAGACAATTAGCTTCAAATACATTTTTCTTTCCATTTCTTTCCGTGGACATTTGCATCTCTGCCCCAATTAGACACCCCGTCATCACTCCACCTTGCAGCAGTGTAGTTTCCAACGCTATGTGACCAATGCCTTTGCAGATCTACAGACTTTGGCTTCATTCTATCCTGGGTACAGTGTACAAGCTCCATAAAAGACATGATTTAATGCTGTATTTATTCAATTGTGCTGAAGCCCCAAAAACATCAGCCTTAACGTTGACAGCAGATAAATAAAGCAAATTTGTTCCCTTCCAAGGTTTTGGCCGGCCACCGCGGAATCTTCCTCTCAGAAGAAAGAAGGAATTCCATGCCAATTCCACACTCACCTTACAATCAGACTATATCCATTTACCATGAGATTATCTTAAATTCTTTAGTTAAGGAAGTAATAATACATGACCAAGTGTGGGCATATTGAGATGTGAGGAGGATTCATACACTCGTGGCTGCTTTAACCATTATTGTCTTTACATCAGTCAAATCAAATAATAAACAATTGGCGAAATATTGATTTATTTTCAAATAGAGAAAGAACATTTGAAACATTTTCACAGAGAAGAACATTGGCCGATATTTTCTGGCTGTTCCTGCCATTGTTATCTTACGGTTCGACGGCGAACCCCGGCCATGGGTTCCTCTGCGGCGGAGGTGCAACCAATGGGAAAGCTCACTGGCAGCGGTGGGACTGGAAGATCCTGCCCTTGGCCAATGGCGGGCAATCTCCACCACCGCAAAACACGCGGATGAAGCGGAAAATCCCCATGTAAATTCCAATTTTGACTGATATTGGTGCATGGGTCTTGCTATTCCACAGTAGGTAATCATAATGGTGTTACTAATTCATGAATTATCCCATTAAATATCTACTTTTCATCATCCCATCACAGTGGTTACCTGAATAGACGTTACTTACGATAACAAGAAACTAACTTAATTGTTGCAACTTGGGTGTAAGTCACCAGTCCTCTATAAAAACAGATATGTTTTGTGAAACACGCAGGGTGGAGATAATGAGGACTGAGCGCAATGAGGAATGAGCGTTAACTTGGGAATTTGATGCACAAGGGGAAGGAGATTTTTTTTTCAGTCACCAGTAGCCAGTGAGTGTTCAAAGGCATTAATTAGGTGAGGAAAAGGTACAAACTGCTACTGGGGAGATATAAGCATTACATTAAATTTAAAGCAAAATTAGTTAAACTGCTTAATATAACTACTGTTGACTGATATTTCTAAACTTAAAACCAATTAGTTAAATGAATAAGGATGACGGAGTAGGTGATGTGTTGCAGTTGTAACAGATGGAAGTCAGCAGCCACATCTGCAGCTCTAAGGATCTTCGGCTCAGAGTTGATGAGTTGGAGTGTGAGCTTCAAACACTGCGATGCATCAAGACGGGGGAATGTTACCTGGGTGCTTTGGTCCATGAGGCAGGCACACCCCTAGGCTACGTGCTTCTGATTTGGTCTGTGGTCAGCGAGACGAGGGTATGATTGTGAGTGAAGCAATTACGGGGACCCACCCTAGGCTACGTGCTTCTGATTTGGTCTGTGGTCAGCGAGACGATGGTATGATTGCGAGTGAAGCAATTACGGGGACCCAAAGGGAACAATGGAGGAGCCTCAGGGCAGGCAACTTGCCCATCAGGTTCTAGGTTCTTGCAGTTTATGTGGACAGGAACAGGGACTGCAGGGAGGATGTGTAAACCAATCATGGCACCGTGGTGCTGGGCGCCATTGAAGTCGGGGGAGTAGAAAGGAATCAATTTTAGTCGAAGTTAGTATAAGGAGCTAAATTCTGTTCTCTGCAGCTGAGATTGTGATTCACAGTGAAGACTGTGCAGCCTGCTGAGTGCCAGCATTAAAGATATCTCCTCCAGGTTGAAGAGAAACCTGGAGTGGGAGGGAAAGGATTCAACTGTCATGGTCCATCTGTTTACCAACAGCATAGGTCCAGCCAGGGGCTAGGTTAAGAAGTTGAACCACAAAGGCAATAATTCCTGGATTACTGCCTGAGCCAACAGAAAATTGGCCAAGGGTAAATATGGTTAGAGATGAATATATGGTTCAAAAATTGGTTTGTGAGAAATGGGTTTTGATTCATGGTGCACTGGCATTAATAATGGGGAAAGTGTGGTAAACCACGTTATTGCATTATATGTATTGGATTGGATTGTGCATGCCTGGGCTTGTCCAGGCTGGCTCCACCTGTGGCTCCTCCCCTCGGGCTTATGTATAAAGGTGGCAAGTCTCTGCCTCCGACCCAGTTCGGGTCCAGAGGCAGGAGGCTTGCTGGTTAGTGTATTAAAGCCTCAGTTACGTTCATCACTCGTCGTGTGTTATTGATGGTGTATCAGAAAGATAGCGCTGTATCATTGGGATGGTCTCCGTTGCAACCAGTATTCTAGTGAATCGTGTCACTAGGACTGTAGAGAGCCTTAAACTAAATAGTGGAGCCGAGGTTCCATATGAGGAGATGTGGAAAGTTAGAAAGAAAGGACAAAGCAACAATGCAGGTTGGTGATATGGGTAACAGGGCAGAGTGTGACAGGAAGAGACAGAGCATGCTAACGTAAAAGGGTAACAGCCAATATGGTCAGAGTAGGGAGAAATGGCTTTAAACTAACAGAAGGGGAGAAGGCACTGGCTGAAAGAAGATTTAGAAATCTGAAGAAAGAAATTGAGGGACTGGAAATGTATATTGGAGTAGGTAAAGAGAAGCTGAGTCTGGCAGGAAGAGACAGAGGCAGAATTTTACAGTCCTTCCTCTCAACTGGATCTTCCATTCCCAAAAAATTCAATGGAATTTTGAAAGGCTCGCAGCATTTATAGCCCCCCACCCACCATACTGCGGCCCAGAGAGTTTGACAGTAATAGTGGACAGGATTTTTCGCCCCCCTCCAGGGCGTGTTCTGTAACAGTGCAGGCCAGCTTAGCAGTGTCCGGTGGAGGGATCTTCTAGCCCTTCCATTGTCAATGGGGTTTCCCGTTTAACGCACCCCTTGTTGCCAGGAAACCCACAGCAGGGGTGCACCATCAGCAGGACCATATGAACTCACCAGGGTGAGCAGCCAAAATATCCCTCCCAGTGCACCAGAGAATAAGATCCTTTCAGGGAATAGTAGCGTAAGAAATTGGGTCTTAAATAAGCGGTTAATTTCTGTACTTTACAGGAGTTTCTAAATATCAGGAGTGGGCAGCAAGGCAGCACAGTGGTTAGCACAGTTGCTTCATAGTTCTAGAGTGCCAGGTTCGATTCCCGGCTTGGGTTACTGTCTGTGTGGAGTCTGCACGTTCTCTCCGTGTCTGTATGGGTTTCCTCCGGGTGCTCCGGTTTCCTCCCACAGTCCAAAGATATGCGGGTTAGGTGGATTGATCATGCTAAATTGCCCTTAGTGTCCAAAAAAGGTTAAGTGGTGTTACTGTGTTACGGGGATAGGGTGGAGACCTGGGCTTGAGTAGGGTGCTCTTTCCAAGGGCCGGTACATACTCGATGGGCCAAATGGCCTCCTTCTACACTGTAAATTCTGTGATAGCCTTGATAATAAGGATGACATAAGGACATTAGTGAGAAAGGTCCTTGGCTCAGAAAATCAAGATGTAGAATCAGCATTGGTGGAGATTAAGAGTAGCAATGGTCAGAAAACATTGTTGGGAGTTGTTTATAGTCCACCAACAATAGTTCAGCCATTGGGCAGACCATTAAACAAAAACTATTGGTGATCTTAAAAAAGGCAATTTAACAGTTACGAGGGACTTAAATCTTCATTTAATGTTTTATATTCAGTGTAAGTATGAGGTGCATGTGAATTAACAAACAAACTGAGTTCAGACACATCACAACCCTAAAGAAATGACAGATACGACCAAAGCAGATTCTATGGATGTCTCAACTACCCACCGAGACGTTGGTCACATTGTGAACCAATCAGTTTCACTGAAACGTTGTGTCAGTGAAGGTTCCCAACCTCCACATTTGAAGAACTAGTCTTGGAATTCTCTCCAAACATCGGTCCCACTCACCCAGCTGAAACAATTGCCCACCGCACTGGGTTTCATCTCCCCTTCAAAGATTCCTTTCAGCTAGATTGTCAAGTCCACTCAAATTTTACCTTCCACTCACAATTTCAGATCCTATGCCACTCAAGAAGAACACCACTGCTCCAAAAAGCCTGCAGTACGGAGTCAGCAACCTTTGGCTATTTATTTCCTCAATTCTTCAGGGCTTCTCTCAAGCCCACTTCACTTCAAATCTGCTCCTCACAGCGTTCCCTTTAACTTCGAGCCTATTGCTCTGCTCCTTTCTTTTCACCTGACTTTGTGGTCCTCTTTCCAATCTCTACTTTTGTTCCTGCTTTGGTTCTTCTGGGGCTTCTTTCTGATCTCTGTCATTGCCGCTGATTGAGACTTTCTTCTCGGACTTCTCCCTGTACCCCTCCCCTGCCCTGCTCCCTGGGACACACTTAGCACAACGGCGCTCTGTGATCAGGTCACCTGACCTGCTTTTCGCATCATTCTACTCTTTTTCATTCCTGAAGATCTGTACTGCTGGCTCCTGGCCTAAAGAACATAAAAGACACAAACAGTGAACAGCCAATTTCTGGCCGCACGTGCGGAAAGGTCCAACAATCCACCGGGAACTGGAGTTCTCCGAGGAATTAAGGTAGGTATATGCCTTTCCTCATAATATCATTTCCTTCCTTATTTAGTTTGCTGATCGATTTCTAATTCATATTGTTAGGATACCGGTCCCGACCCCAACATTCGTGAGGATACCGGACAAGAACGCCAAAGTATTGTTTTAATTTGTAAAACTGTGAAGAAATGATACTTCACCCCAGATGTGATGACTCTGACCAATCAGTATCTTTTATGTGAAAATAAATTTGAATTTGAACATAGAATTAACCACATCAACATCAGAGAAATAGCTTTACAATTATCCATTGAATAGTTCCCAAACAAAAAGAAAAA
Source organism: Scyliorhinus torazame (assembly GCF_047496885.1). NCBI lineage: Eukaryota > Metazoa > Chordata > Chondrichthyes > Carcharhiniformes > Scyliorhinidae > Scyliorhinus > Scyliorhinus torazame. The sequence continues at coordinate 297,075,367 of NC_092712.1, forward strand.
CGTGAACTCACTATCTATATCTGCTACTAACTCCAATTAAGCAACCAAATATAGTTCAACTGTCACTTCTGAATAAAGGTAACAAACAGATCACTTGCTTAGTTGTATAAACCTTTGGAGAGAGTTCCTTTCAAGAGCAGATTCGGTACACTTCTGCTCAACCTAGCAGCATTTGACATACCTGTTGGTCAACTTAAAATCCTCCTGTTTTGTCCGACTCAAATCCTATGGGCAAATTTAAAAACTACAGACATACTTGGCGCCTCCCATTAATTAATAATAATAATCGCTTATTGTCACAAGTAGGCTTCACTGAAGTTACTGTGAAAACTATATCATCTGTATCCCACTAAATTTCATGAGCTGGTTGGTTAGGACGAACTACAACCCCTCATAAATGATCTACTCTCCAGAGAATCTCCAGCAATCATAACTATATTAGCCCTCTATATGTAAACAAGAATATGGTTAAAAACAATCATGATCTCACCTTTTAAGACTGCGTAATTACAGCTTTAGCAGACACGGTCTGGATACCTTAACCTAGGTTCTTTAATAATATTATTGCAACAAATATATACCTCAACCCAGGCTTTTAATAACGTTACTGCAACAGACATAAAATACAATATATATAACAATTTCTTACATTTATCAGAATATCCAACAGTGTTGTGCATGGAGATTCAATCAATGTGTAGTCTTTGGATAAAGTGTATTTAGAGAATCCAGGATATAATTGGACCAGTGTGTGAATGTAAATCAGTTCCTTTTACAGGTAATTCATTCTGCCCACATATGTATAATATTATCTTGAAATTATAGTTCCCAGTTAAATAGCAAAAATTGCAGGAATTTGGAAAGCTGAGTAGAGTTTTTTGGATCATAAAAAAAATCCATGGTCCATCCTAAAGCCTAGGAGAGACAGCTAGAAAGGCAAGATCCTAAAACAGCAGGTGGGCTTACATAGCTGTGAAACCAGAGACATGGGCGCGATTGTTCCAGAAATCAGCAAAGGCTGACAGGAGGCGGGAAAAAAGGACATTGAAGCTGCCGGCAGCAATGGTGCTTTCTCCTCCCGTACAATCCAGGAATTTGAAAAAAAATCTTCAATGATCAGATTCCATGACATATCGTTGGCGGGCAACCTCTGATCACCCCCCCCCCCCCCCCCCCTTCCCCCTACACTTCCAGTAACTTAAGAAGCCAAGGATCTGGGTGCATTTATAAATGCTGCCCCAGTACAGGTAGAACAAAATAGTTTACTCAGGGACAAACCCCCACTCCCATCCCGACACTGGCCCCTAGACCTGTCCCCTGGCACTGCCCAGGTAAAGCCCGTCCATGACCCTCTCCGCCCTGAGCACTGCACTAACCTGCGCTTCCCTGGGAGGTCTACCCGCAAGGTGCCCGCCTTTTTTTCCATCACTCCACTCTGGACGGATTTTCTGATGCGGCAGGGGAATGATTCTGACATAGGGGCCTGATAATGATATGAGTATGTATTCAAATGATGTTCCCAATGTTGAACATCACTGACAGGGAGCAGGGACAATCGGGACACATGTTTGCGCCAACATAAAATGCGACTTTGCAGTTCTTGTGATATTTTCTTCTCCTGTTGCTGAATCCTGCAAATGGGAGTGGAAAGCTCCGACCATGATGTGTGCAATGTTTGCAGATTGGTTTGTTTTGGGGATCTAAATTAATTTAATGGCATTCAGTGAACCCTGAAAGGTTGTGAAATCCAATTCAAAAAATAAATTGTAAATTCACTTAAAAGTCAATTTGAAGGCTGCCCAAAGCAAGCCACTTTGTCATGGAGATGGATGGAGCTTAGGGAAATTACCTGGTTGGAATTTACCTGGGTCTTTTTTGAGTTAAAGTTTGAACCTCGTGATGGTTTTCAGCTCATTCGGAGGACACAGCCAAAGTAAATGACAGCTAGACAAACCTGCACTGTAAACAGAGTTGAAAATTTATGTTCATCGGTCATTGCATGGCGTATGGGTGAGGCTAAATCTCAGTTTGAATTTTGGAATCAAAACTGGAAAATTGTCCTGTTTGAAACAAAAAATGATCATCGTATTTTAAGTGTGGTCGAACCAAAGTTTGTATATTGTTCAAACTTCAATTCTTCTCGGAACCCCGGTTTTAGACGGGGCCCATTGCATATAGTGGTGACCATTACATCTCCACTAATTCTATATAACTGCAACCATTTCAACAGATCCTAGCTGTTGATCAGGAATAAGGAGCTCCTTGCTCAGGGAGTTCAGGACCAGCACCATCCCAGCCCTTCATTTAGCTTGTGGGGAGCAGACGGAGCTTCCAAACGGTAAAGTCTTGTGGTCCCCAGATGTTCAAAATAATCAATTTTACACAGCGTTATGAATGTGATGTTTTGTAAGATGATTATGTTTTGGGACTGCCTGTTTAGTTCCAGGTAAAATGGAGCAGTGAAGAGGGTAATGAGATCTTCTTCAAATTCTGCCTGCAGCAGGCCGAGGTGGCATGGGTACTATGCTGTTAGGGAGACGCAGGGTGAAACTGACTGGGTGCAAAGTTTTTGTGAGGGACACAAAGAATCCAGTACAAGTTTGTAGAGTAAAACAGAAAGTAATTTTATTTGCAGCAATATTTACACAGGGCCAATAGTTCCCTCTCTAGCTGGTACCACACTGGCCAGCTCTATTTATGCAGCTGCACTGCGAATGATTGCCCACCCTCTCTCATTGGGGTGCCCAATTGACCCCAGCCCCAGGATCCAGGCAGATTATAACAAAGGTGTCAAATGTTCACATGGAAACAAAGGCAAGAGCAGACAGGTTAATGGTGGAACGAACGTTCAGGGCTCCGGAAAAGTTTCTAAGTGTGCTAGCGAGTGGGAATTGTCCCAAGTTTCCCGGTGCTTGGCCAAGCGATGCCGGCAATGCTATTCAACGTTAATTGGTCCACTTAACGAGGCCTCACGGACTTCTCACCCATAATGCCAGCTAGCCAACTGATTCGCTGGGACCGTGCTCGCCAGCCCCCTGCTAACAAGGTCGAGCAGCACTTAAGCTGCATTTGCTCAGCCAACCCCTGCCAGCTCGCAATAACGGCACCCAGGAGTCCGGCCACAAGATTCGGGGATGCTGACCTGGGGAGGCTCCTGGAAATGGTGTAGGACAGGAGGGATGTCCTATTCCCCTGAGGGTCCCAGAGGGTGAGCCATGTGGCAGCCGGTGCTGCCTGGGACGAGGTGGCGGCAGCAGTCAGCTCGGGCAGTGTGACCAGGAGGACTGGCCTCCAATGTCAGAAGAAGGTCAATGATCTACACCAGGCAGCATAAGTGAGTAGACACCAACATCCCACACTCCCACCCCCCAAGGGAGAACCGCTCAGGTGAACCCCACCCCTCCCTCCATCCCCCTCCTCCTTCAATTCTTCCTCCACCCACCCCTTCAACCCTCCTTTCACACCCCACACCTGTGAACCACGCGTGTGGCTATCAATGTCCTCTCTGTGTCTCCTCAGGAAATGCTCTCCCATAATCGGCGGGAGAGGACCCAGACAGGCGGTGGGGTGACGGACTTGAGAACCCTCACCGCCTTCAAGGAGTGGGCCCTGGAGGTGACTGGTGTGGCCGAGGACAGGGCGGTCGCCAATGTGGAGGCTGGTGAACGTTACAGAGGTGAGGAACCACCAGGCTCCACCTGGAAGACCTGTCATGGAACATAGAACATACAGTGCAGAGTGAGGCCATTCGGCCCATCGAGTCTGCACCCACCCACTTAAGCCTTCACTTCCACCCTATCCCCGTAACCCAATAGCCCCTCCTAACCTTTTTGGACACAAAGGGCAATTTAGCGTGGCCAATCCACCTAGCCTGCATGTCTTTGGACTGTGGGAGGAAACCGGAGCACCCGGAGGAAACCCATGCAGACACGGGGAGAACGTGCAGACTCCGCACAGTGTCCCAGCGGGGAATCGAACCTGAGACCCTGGCGCTGTGAAGCACAGTGCTATCCACTTGTGCTACCATGCTGCCCTGAAACATGTCACCGTGTCAAATATGTGTAATGATTGCCTTACCAACTGACCCATCCCTCCCACTGACCACATGTCCATTCTCCCGCAGGTCCAGTAGCTGACGGCGCTGGCCCACCCTGGGCGGCACCCTCTCCTGACTCTGGGGAGAACACATTGGAGGGGAGCTCCGAGGATATAACTGTTATAGTCGCGGCACAGCAGTCGTCCCCACCCTCCACCAGCACAGATACACAAACCTCGGTGGGAAATGTTAGTGGACAGGCTTCTGGGCCACAATCATGTGAGTGTTATATTACCGTGCTTGGTAATATGTTATATTCTTTGTCTTTGCTTCCAAAATGATCTGATGTAGTGTTGACAAAGAATATACCAATCAAAAGATTGAAAGAAAACTAATTTATTATTACACTACTAATTAAATGAAGTTCGCAAACTCTACTGAGCTTTAGATAATAATTAAGTAATATTGAATCTGTCTTACAGTACCTAATAATCTAAATAGTCACTACCTACACTATGATCTAACATCATGTTAACTCTATCTACTCTAAACTTCTTCTAATACTTTCACCGTGCTTTCTCCTTATGCTAATCCCAGAATTCCTTCAGACTCTGACTTTTTGATGTACACAGAGATGTAATTATTAACCCTTCACTAACCTGAGTATATACATATCATTACAGTGAGCACCACACTGCTGATGATGCACATCTGGTAAAGGCAGGAACTTCCAAGTGAGACAGCAGTCGGACGTCTGCTGGATCCCAGGACACAGCTGGGTCCCAGCTTGCTGCTGAGTCTCTTGAACAGGATTACTCAGAGCTTATGGAGATGATAGGGAGCAGCCAGGACATTCAAAGGAAGATGTCAGCACCACTTCAGCAGATCCCTAGCCGATTGGAGGAGTTCCAAAGGCTACGGGTGCAGGAGATGGTGCCGGCAATGAGTGGCACAGAGGCACTGCTAGGATGGATACCACAGTGGAGAGCCTGGTGCATGATGTCGGAACCATGAGTGAAGGTGTCCAAGGCATCGCGCAGTTAGGGACTGACATGTTTGTGGGTCTCAGCAGAATGTCCGGATTGCTGGGGGATGTCAACCAGTACCAGGCCGTCCTTGGTGGGGTTCTGCAGGATATGTCCATTTCTCAGATGAGAAAGGATGAGGTGCTGTGGAGCTTGTCCCAGTAGCAGATGGGCATTGCCGAGGCGCTGCACAGCATGGCCCAATCACTGAGGAGCATCATTGAGTTCGTCAACATGATGGTACAGACCATGGGAACTGCAAGGTGATGATGCAGGGCAGCTGGGGCTTGTAATGTTCTTATGTAACAGCTGTCCCTCTGTCCCAAGGTGAAACCCAAGAACCCTATGGGCACCGAGTGAGAGGAGGGGACACTGAGTACCAACCTGGATCAGTCCCATGGGGCAGTGGCGACGGCCACCAGCTCTCCCGAGTTCCATCCCTCTGATGAGGCCACGTCTCGAGGTCAGCACACGGGGCAGGGAGGTATGGCTGTGCATGTGCCATTGACAAGTGAGCCAGGGGCCTCGGGTCCCAGATCCCCTAGAGGACGCCCGCCAGGGGCATCGAGAGGCATTGGACGAGGTTAGCATCTGGTTGCCTCCAACCAATGTGTCCATCCTGGGGAAACACCAAGACTGGGGATTTTCATAGTAACTCCATTGCAATGTTAATGTGCCTACTTGTGACAATAAAGATTATTATAAGATTCTTATTATAGTTCAACAGATCCTGAATACCTTGCCATTCCATGGCCATAGGCATGATTGACAATGTGCCTTTGTTGATAATATTAGATGATCGAACTGTTTCCAGAGAATTCCTGAACTGAATTACCAGCAGTAAGGCCCACTCCAGCAACTCTTTCCTCCCAGCAACCCCCACCCCGCCCCTGGCAGTGTCTTAGATTGTCATGGGATGCTTCTCCTTGACCCGAGATGGTCTTTCTTCTCGTATTTCTCTCCTCTCTGCTGACAACACTAGTTACAGTCCTTTGTCTCTCCTGTCATGATATTCAGGTGAACATCATAGCACATACATACATACATAATGATGGACAGATCAACGGACCAATCAACACACACAACACGACAGCCAATCACAGACAAGAGCATACACAGTACAAAACAGGGAACACGACACTTCCTGGGCACTCGAGCAGGAGACGGCTCAGAGCACAGACCTCATTGCCAGCCACTCAGACATTCACCATGTGCTGAGTACCAGAGTTTACTATGTTAATAGTTGATTGAAATAAAACTGCGTTGTACCATTCGCAACCGTGTTGGTTCATCTGTGTATCAGAGTACCCAACACTTCATCTCCCTCTCTCTCTCTCTTTCTGTCCACGTTCCACCGAACTGCAGTTTCTACAGGAACCAGCTGAATATCACTCTCCACTTCCAATGGATTTGCTTTTTCCCATTTTGCAGAATCGTCGACCGGGATTCCCCATCCATTCACATCAGCCTCACTGCACTGAATGGAGTTCTGACTGAGAGCCAAATTCTCCGTTCTCACTCATAGCGGTTGCAGGGCGAGCTCGGATTGGAGAGTACCGGCATAATGTCAATGGACTGTCAAAACAAAGTATTTCAGCATACATGCACAGAACAATATAGTTCTTAACTCTTTTTGAATCGCATGGCACTATATCATATATTATAATGTAATAACCTTTATTTGCGCCACAATTAGGCTTACATTAGCACTGCACTGAAGTTCCTGTGAAAATCCCAATTAAATTGCTGAGGAAAGTCGTGAGAACAGTGCAGACCCAGCACAACCAGGTGTGGGCGCTGTCCCTGGAGGTCCAAGAAAGGTAGGATGTGAGATCGGTGGAGCTTCCACCTAACTTCTAGGCCAGAGTTTTGAATACTTTTTTGTAGGTATTAAAACATCTCGGCCATAGTATTAGTTTGGAAATGACAGGAATGTATCTGAATAGGCTTGCAGCTGCTTTCTTTGCGTTTGGAAACTGGGGTCAGTACTGCAGATCATTTCCTTCCACCCAGTGACATTCCAGTTCAACATATTCTGAACACCTCACTCGCCATGGCTCTAATTCAAATTGACAATGTGCCTTTGTCGATCATTTCAGATGGTTGAGCTGTCATACTATTCTGTCTGTTTGCTTTTCCTGATATCACTGTGCGTTACTTTAGAAACCATTAAAATGTAAGGTTAGACAGAAAGAGAATATTGTGATTCTTTTCATAATCCCAAACTGTAACTAATTAAAAATGACTAAAATAGAATATTGCGATTGTTATCAAAGTCCACGATATAATTAACTGCAATGTGTTCTGTAGGTAAAGGAAATACAGTTTGTGCTTTAATCAGAACATCTATTTCAATTTTAACCAAGTGCAGTAATCAGTGCATAAATAGAGCTAATTACAGCACTTATTAACACATTTGCAAAATCATATTCTCTATAGGTTTCCTGAATTTTAACAGTTGTAATTGAAATTCAGGTATAGCTGGCAGGAGACAAACTAACATCAATCTATAGAACACAAATTTGTACCTTGTAAATCACGTGATCAGGGTCATCAACAGTCATGAAACCAGAAATATGATTGTTGATATGATTGTATCATTGCTTGATTGATGCCAATTTCCTGCTTTGAATCATCAGATGTTCATTCAAAATAAAGACTCAACTTACTAAATTCAGTACGAAGTTTTGCAGTGCAGCCATATACAGGGTCCCGCCTTTTACTTCGTCCTCCTGTCACTCCAGTTGCTCTAGTTTCCAAAATATTTAGGTAAGTAAGACCCTCCCCCCACAATACCTGATCACATTATTCCTAAGTTTGATACTGGTGTTGATTGTCTGAACTGATGAAATAGGAACATGACTGTGTTTTCCAGCAAAGCTGCCTTTCCTCTATTTGAGTTTGATTCTCCAAAAAGCCGTGGATTTTGGTTCAGATCTGAACATTCAAGATTGAGACCAATAAATCTATTGGTAAAGAAAGTTGAGGTACCAATCAGCCATGAAGGAACATGTTCGAAAGGATGAATGGTCTACTATTGTTCCTAATAGGGTCACCATTTAGCTTTTCATTAACAAGCATCAAAATATCTCATTTTCCTTCATCTAGCCACTCAGAATTTGGAAATTTATTTGTGAATTCACATACTGCGAGCATTTCTTGGAAGGCCAGCACTTATTGGTCACCCTTAATTGCCCTTGAGAATGTGGCGATGAGCTGGCTTCTTGAACTGCTGCAGTATATGTAATCATAGCTACACCCATAGTGCTGTTAGGTCAGGAGTTCCAGGATTTTGTCACAGTAAATATGAAAGAACGGTGACATATTTCCAAGTCAACGTGGTATTTGTGGCTGGGAGAGGAACTTGCAAGTGGTACAGTTTCCATGCACCTTCTGCTCTTTATCTTCTAAGCATTTGGAAGATGCTGTCAAATTAGCTTGGCAAGTTGCTCTTTTGTACCTTGTAGATGGAAGACATTCCCAGCCATGGAATACTGGTGATGGAGGGAGTGAATAAAGAAGCTGATGAATTGAGTGTCAGTGAAGCAGACTGCATGGTTTGGGCGATGCCACGTTTAGTGAGTGTTGTTGGTGTGTCGAGAACATTCCATTGCAATCTTGATTATGCCTTGCGGATGGCAGAGGTGGGTTACTTGCCACAGAATTTCCAGCCTCTGACGTGTGTTTGTAGCCACAGTCATTAGGTAACTGATGCTGTTAAGTTCCTGATCAATGGTGAGACCCATGACGTAGGGAATTCAGCAATGGTAATGTCACGGGGAGGATTTATAATCTCTCTTTTTGGAGATGACTATTATCTGGCAATTGTACGGTGTGAATGTTATTTGTCGATCATCAGCCCAAGTCTGAGTGTTGTCCAGTTCTTACTGCATGTAGATATGGACTGCTTCATTATCGGAGGAGGAGGTATGAATGGAACTGAACACTATGCAGTCATCGGCAGGCATCCCCATTCTGACTTTGAGGGAAGGAAGGTTATTGTTTAAGCAACTGGAGATGGCTGGGCCAAGGACATTGTCCTGAGGAGCTCCTCCAGCAATGTTGTTGTGGCCTTTAAAAGCCTCAGCCATCTTCCTTTGTGCGAGCTATGACTCCAGCCAGTGGGCTGTGTTCACCTGACGCCCTTTGACTTCTAGGCGCTAGCATAATAGAGCGCACAACTCTGAAACTCAGTTATTTCATAAAGTGAATCCCCTTTATACCTCAAGAATAGAGCGAAGAAGAGAATGAATGAACATAGATCACGGAGAAAATATAGTTTGGAAACATCGATAGCTGAACCTTGATGGCAACTCTGATCGCCAAAAGCAAATTAAAAAGAAATTTGGATATATTTTCTAGGATTGGTGCCCTTGCTTGGTGAAAAATAAGTTTGCCGGGGGCTGGTTTAGCTCAGTTGGATAGACAGCTGGTTTGTGGTGAAGAACAAGGCCAGCAGCGCAGGTTCAATTCCCATACCAGCTGAGAATTCTGAATTCTCCCTCTGTGTACCCGAACAGGCGCCGGAATGTGGCGACTAGGGGCTTGTCACAGTAACTGCATTGCAGTGTTAATGTAAGCCTATTTGTGACAATAAAGGTTATTTATAATTTATTTATTGATAATATGCTAATTTGAAATGAGATAAAACACTTCATGTGAAATCGGAAGGGTGGATCTCACAGCGAAATGCTAAGGGACCATTTTTGTTTGCAATTCCCAAAGGACTGGCTGTTCAATGAATTCGAATTTTACTTCGAACAAACAGATATTCACTAGCCAGGTCATAAATAATTAAGCAAATGCAGCTCCCAGTCATCTAAATATGCTCTTTTTAAAGGTTCATGTGATTGATTTATATATAATACAATGTGTCATGTATTCTGAGCACCCTTTCCATCTATTTAATGTACTGGGAATATTTCAGTTCCAGAAGCTGTTAATCCATAATAAAAACAACTGGAACATGGATTCCTTAATATACAAATGTATAGTATACAAGAGAAAATACTGTTGTAATAGTTAATTTTCAAATGTATTCCATCATTTGATGAGTTACAACTATTTTTTAGGGTTGTATCCACTGGACTTCAGAAGAGGCAACTTGATTGAAGCCTCCTGAGAGGCCTTAGCAGGGTGGATGTGAAGAGGATATTTCCCCTTTTGCGAGAGTCTAGGAGTCACTGTTTAAAAAATAAGGGGACTCCCATTTAAGGCAGAGATGAGGAGAGTTTATTTCTCTGAGGGCAGTGAGTCTCTTCCTCAAAAGGCATTGGAAGCAGAGCCTTTGAATAATTTGCTGCAGAGCTTGATGGATTTTTGATAAGCACGGGGTGGAAGGTTATCGGGGGTTGGTGGGAATGTGGAGTTGAGGTTGTAATCAGGTCAGTCATCATCTTATTGAATGGCGGAGCAGGCTCGAGGGGCCGAGTGGCCTACTCCTGCTCCTAAATTGTATATGTGTGTGTTTGTGTCTGGCAATTCTAGGGTCCTTTTGATTCTCCTGACGCTTCCAGGAGCAATCTGCTGGAAATACAGCCGACTCTACTCCAAAAATATATAGAAACAACTCATTGCAAATATTTGATAAAATAGGACAAGGAACACTCAGCCCAGCTCTGCCAATAGTGGCCTGAACTGCAAAACAACAAGAGTGCGAATGGAACATAGATGGATTTATTATGTTTTTTCAAACATTTCTGCTGAAGGCATTACCACCTTATCAACTCTCCACACAACGTTCAGCAAAATTACGACAGCTCCTCATTTTAGGCCTTGCACTGTGATAGCTGGCTGGTCTGGAGACTAGCTAAATGTGACAGACATTACATTGGTCCAGCACATTCAGGAAAGGAACTGAAAGGTATAAAATATGCCGAGGCTCACTTTAACAAACGATTGGAGCAAACCAATAAGGCCGCTCAAATTTATTGGACCATTCAATTAGATCCATTTTTTAAGCATTTGCAGTAATCACCTAGCCAGTCGATAACTTCCACAGTGGTTAAACGGAACTTTCTCTGAACCCTCTGCTGAATTTGTCAGGGGGCAGTCTTCAGTGATGTGCTTCATTGATTGGGATCACCTCAGTTACAGCCTGGATTCCCTGCAAGGCCCCATTGATGCCAATTTGCTGCATAAAGGCCTTGGCCAGTGCAAAATGGTTGAGGAGTGCCCAATGTTGGCATGGCAAGACAAAGCTGAATGGGCAGACTGTGAGATGCATGATGAGGAAGTGTTTTTTAATAGTGGTGTGTTTGTTCAGTTCCTGCTCCCACAGGGCCTATGCTGTTATTCCTGGGCACAGTGGTTTTAGCCATACAGGATGGTACGATGGGAGGCTAGCAGCAGGTGGATTGGTAAAATCCTTGTGTAGTGGCAGGCTTGGGTTGATGGAAACCTTCTCCATGGTATTTCTTGTTGCAATCTCCCTCCTTATCTGAGGGGGCGGGATGTTGCTCAGGACTGGGAGCCAGGGAATTGAGTTGTTTGGAGGGTACCCGAGATGATACTCATCGATGTGTTGAGTTGGTTATTTACAAGACTGGTGTGGGATGAATTCTACCATACTGGGGCACAGTATTCTGCAGACAAGTAGAAGATGGCAAGAGCTGAGGTTTTTGAGGTTTGAGCATCTGCACCACATAGAACATAGAACATTACAGCGCAGTACAGGCCCTTCGGCCCTCGATGTTGCGCCGACCTGTGAAACCACTCTAAAGCCCATCTAAACTATTCCCTTGTCGTCCATATGTCTATCCAATGACCATTTGAATACCCTAAGTGTTGGCGAGTCCACTCGCCCAGGATTTCACAAGCCCAGGACATGATGTGTCAGCAAATTTGCTGAGGAAGTTGTTTCACATTTTGGTCTTTGCTGCTGTCTTACTCAGACGTTTTTTTGTATGTCAGCTTTCGGTCAAGGGTAAGATCAAAATAAATGGGATATTGTTCGTGCTTCTGACTCTTGCCATTCAAGGAGACATTGAGTTCCCTCGTGATGCTGGCATTGTGGAGGTGGAATATACTTGAGGTTGTTTTGTTAATGCTGGGCTGAAGGCAACATGTCTTACAGTAGTTGGCAGCTTTGCAATATCATTGTTTAGTGTTGCCTCTAATTTAGAAAATGTATGAGTCTGAGTGACAGTAAGAAGCCTTACAACCCCAGGTTAAAGTCCAACAGGTTGGTTTGGAATTACTAGCTTTTGGAGCACAACTCCTTCATCAGGTGAGTGAAGAGATGGGTTCCACAACCACATATATAGACAATGTTAATGATGCCAGATGATACTTTGACTGCGAGTCTTGACAGGTAATTAAGTCTTTACAGGTCCAGACAGCGCGACAGGAGAAAGGGAAAATCACAGATTAAAGAGTTGTGAATATTGTCTCAAGCCAAGACAGTTGGTAGGATTTCACAAGCCCAGGCCAGCTGGTGGGGGGGGGGGGGGGGCGGGGGGGGGGGTGAATGGAGTGAGACATGAATCCGAGGTCCCAGTTGAGGCCGTACTCATGCGTGCAGAACTTGGCTAACAGTTTCTGCTCGGCGATTCTGCTTGTCGCGTGTCCTGAAGGCCGCCTTGGGGAATGTTTACCCGAAGATCAGAGGCTGAATGCCCTTGACTGCTGAAGTGTTCCCCGACAGAGCAGCATCATGGCTGATCTGTGTCTTAACTCCATTTACCCGTCTTTATTCTATTTCCATCAATACTTTACCCAGCAAAAATCTATCAAGCTCAGTTCTGAAATTTTAAATTGACATAGTCTCAACACACTTTTGGTGAGAGAGTTTCAAATTTTCACTGACGTTTGTGTGAAGAAATTATTCCTCATAAAGTCCAAGCACGGTTAATATAAGGTTGGATATTTTAATGAATTGTTTACTTTGAAAGTTTAATAAAACTTAAGTCAAATAGATTAATATTAGGTTGGTTATTTTAATGAATTATGTTTATTTTGAAAGTTTAACTAAACTTAAATCAAATAGAGTCTGCTTCTCTGTGTGACATGTTTTCTTCCATTCATGACGTCTAGTGAAAAAGGTGGGCTTGAGCTTAAGATTGGAGGGAACACTCTGACTCAAACCTATGCCGCATTTGAAACTGGGCCCACAAGAGATCATCAAGAACAGCACACACTCAGCAGCTGTACGCTGTGTACTGCTGTGTACATGTACTCGGCCTCCTGGATTGCATGTAGTATTTCAGGGATTGTAAGGTACAGACCTGTTGATGAGTTCCTGAGTATTTGTCTGTGTTTCGGAGGGTGGTGAGGTGACGGGGTGGTGTGGCACTCGATCTGTTTAATTTCCCCATGCAGTAAATAATTGGTTAATAAGAACTGGTTACACTAGATTACCGCTTAAGAGGATACAAGAGCTGCACTTTACATAAGCACAGCTGGATGTTCATTTACATGCAGTTAGCCAAGAACCGTGAACCTTTTTGACGGGTCCTTAATTAAATTTTTCATCCGCACACATCATGCACAAATGAGCATTATTGCAAAACAGACTCTGGGGAGGCCAATAAAACTATTTTCAATCTTTCTGGCAACTGATGGAGACCTTGGGGTAGATAATCATCTTTACCTCCTGCACACTCAGCGTCACCTCAACAGAAAACAGAGAAGAGACTCAGTGTTGAAGAGTCTCACACCCACCGACTGAACCCTGTGGAGATTCTTCCCACTCAGTTCAATGGAAGGAAATTGGGCAGGTCTTGTAGCCACTAAGAAATTAACTGCCCTTCACTCCAACCCTCTGGGCGGAATCTTGAGCCCGCTCTTGCGGCCAGAGCAATCAGTGGTCAGAGCGGACAATGTCGTAGGAATCAGGAAACGCCGTTCTCACCGGGATGGCATTTCGCGATTTTCCCCTTCCTTTGCCGGTGACGTCAAGAGTTTGGCACCCACCTCATTTTAATAAATTTGAATGAGTTTAAGTATTATTAATGCTGCACCCCCCAACGCCCCCCTCCAAATGATCCCTTCTCACTAAATATTCAAACACCTCGGCGAGTTTTATAACAGATTTGGCCAAGCTTGAGGTAGTCGAGGAGGTCCCTCCAGGGGCACAGAAGTAAGTATATTCCTCTGGGGGGGGGGGGGGCTAGAGGAACATGCCCGGACAGTGCCCTGGCATTTCCCCCAATACAGGTTGGCACTGTCAGGTTGGCACTTCCAGGTTGGCAGTGTCAATCTGGCAATGCCAACCTGTGCCAAAGGTCAGTTAGTGGCAGGGGCTGAGTCTAGTGGGCGACCCATAGGGGATGTGCGTCCATCTGTGGTGGGCGGGAGGAGAGCACAGATTGAGGAGAATGATGCTGCCGATGAATGCAGAGGGGGTGTGTGGGGGCAGGGAGAAATGGAACAGCTTCTTTCCTCTGCGCATCCAGAGCTCCAACTGTCCATCCCTGGCTCTCTGAAAATCATCCCACTCAGGCAAGACCCAATCACTGCCTGTTACCGGGCAGGACACTGCCTTTTTGGCCAATGCATTGGCCAACAGCCAGCCAATCAAACCGAGTCCCACTGATCTTTCAGGTGCAGAAACGTTCGGCTGCTCACAAGTTAGCACAGTGTTTTCTTTTGTAAGTTTTGGGTTCCTTTCTTCCCCTGCTCGACATAAAGATATATGTCCATTAATCATCCATGGATCAAGATGATAACAGCAAAAGTAAAGAAATGGGAAATAAGGGAATCAGCAGGAAATGCCCTTACAATGCCTTGTGAAAGGTTTACAATGCCTTGTGAAAGGTTTTCCCATATACCCATGGGCTCATTGTAAGTATGTTCCTGAGTGGCAATCCTGACTTTTAGACTAATGATCCAGAGACATAAGTTGAAATCTCATCATGGCAGCTGGGGAAATTTGAATTCAATAAAAAGTTACATGGGTGATTTTATGCCCGCACTAGCCATGCATGGGATTGGCGACATGGGCAGCAGAATCAGGCGACAATCAGAAAACACGATTTTCCACGGACAGATCACGCTGCCCGATTTTCCTTGCCCCTTGCCGGCAATATCATGAGAGTCAGGCCCACAAAGTCTCATTTAAATCATTTAAATTAATTTACATATGATAAAAAGGTCCCCGCCACATGATACCCCCCCCCTCACTAAGTATTTACAGGACGTTTGGCCAAACGAGAATCAGTCAAGTGGATCCCCCCTGATCGCGCAGAGGTAAGTATAGCCCCCCCCCCCCCTCCGTGAGGGGGGGGGGGGGGGGGGAGGGGAGGGACATGCCCAGGCAGAACACTGATGACAGGATTCAGCAGGAGAGAGCAGGAGTCATGGCTGTGGTGTTTGTGTTCGCAACCATATTCAATCAGAAGTGCTGAGTGGTTGATCCATCTTGGCCTCCTCTGAGACCCTCACCATCACAGAAACCAGACGTCAGCCAATGTGATTCACTCCATGTGCTCTCGAGAAATGGCAATTGCACTGAATATTGCTGATTCCTGAGATGCAGTGTTAGTTGTGAGGAAGGTTTGAGAAGGTTGGGCAGAGACTCATTGGAGTTTGGAAGAATGAGGGGTGACCTTGGGTGACTAGGTTCTCCCGCCAAAGATGGACTGCCTCTCTGTGGCTGAGCTCTGCCAAGCTCAGAAATTCAATGCATTGACTTCGACTGACTCAATGTGCAACACCTTTTATTTCTTCTTTTTTTCTGATTAATATGTCTTTCAGTTCTGATGAAAGGTATGACTCGCACCATTGACTACTGCTCCCTTCGCCAACGCTAAGTGAACTGAGGTGTTTCAGGTAGCTTTGTGCCTGAGCTTATGCTTCAGGTTACCATCCCCAATCTGAGAAAACACTTGGGGTGCTATTCAGCGACCTTGCCACGCAAGGAATGCGGTCAATTCAGACAGGATGTTCTGTTCACCCAACAGCTTGGAGAGTCAGCCACATAACAGGCAGTGCCGACTGGGAGGGAGTGGCAGTGGCTGTCAGCACAGGGAGCGTCACCAGGAGGACCGGCACACAGAGCCGTAAGAAGATCTACGACCTCCACCGGGACACACGAGTGGGTTGGCACTGGCCCCATGGCACTGGGACCCCCTGCCAGCCAACCTCCCCACCATGCACCTGGCACCGGCGCCACCTAACATCATACCGTGCCCTGGCGCACCCATGCCCAAATGTGCTGCCAACACCTGACCTCCCCCATATCTCTCTGCTCCCCACCCTCCCCCGATCCATGATGAACAAAACCTGCGGCTCACAATGCCCTCTCTATGCCCCTGCAGTAGACGTTGGCCCATCGCTGACGGTAGTGGGCCCAAACCAGCGGTGAAGTGCCGGACATCAGAGTCTTTACCCTGTATGAGGAATGAGCCCTTTAGATCGTGGGGGTGGCTAAGGATAGATGTCACCAACATAGAGGTTGGCATACAGCGCAGAGATTAGGGTCCACCGGTCACCACCCAAATGTTCTGTCACATGTGAGTTGTTAATGGCATACAGAATGTTCCATCCCTCCCACTGACCACATGTCCATTATCCTGTCGGATCTCTGTCCGATGGTGCCGGCCCATCCAGGGTATACCCCCCCCTCACCTTCCAAGCGCCATATTCGCAGCACAGCGAATCCCCACCTTCCCCCAGCGCAGGGACACACACCTCGGTGGGCAACAGTATTGGTCAGGCTTCTGCGGCACATTCTGGTGAGCA